>NC_140972.1:16424383-16466883 GCF_056783735.1 Eptatretus burgeri
GTGTGTGTGTGTGTGTGTGTGTGTGTGTGTGTGTGTGTCCACTCTCCTCCAGGCCAAACCGCTCAACCGATCATTCTGAAATTTTAAGAGTTTAATACCACCGACCCCGTGATTGTCCCGCAAATTTTCTAAATTCCTCAATTTTCATCTGATTTACATTTCAGGTCACTGAATTCAAGTAGCCAATTATTTCTCAGGTCAACATTGATCAAAATGTCAACATAGGCCAAAGGTCAACAACTGAGGTGGTATTTCTAAAATCCTCAATTTTCATCCGATTGACTTGAAATTTGAAAAGAAGTTATATTTCAGGTCATTGAATTCAACCGGCCAATTACTTCTGAGGTCAACATCGGCCAAAAAGGTCAACATAGACCCAAGATCAACAACTAAGGTAGTATTTCTAAAATCCTCAATTTTCATCCGATTGACTTGAAATTTGAGGAGTTGCATATTTGGTCAATGAATTCAACCACCAATTATTTTTTTTTTTATCATATATATATATATATATATATATATATATATATATATATATATTTTTTTTTTTTGTGGTTAAATTTGTTTTTGGGATTTTCCAAGTGTCATGCTCTGCATGACGTCTTCTTGTTTGCTTGTTTGTGTGCAGGATATCTCAAAAAGTTGTGTACGGATCCAGATGAAATGTGGTGGGCAGTATAAGTGTGTGATAAGGACGAACTGATTAGATTTTGGTGAAGATCTGGATCTGGATCAGGCTACTAGAATTCTTAAAGTGATTATTTACCATTGAGAGATTGGGCTGAACTAATATATAAAGCACAATATCTCAAAAAAGTTGTGGACGGATTCGAATGATACTTGGTGGACAGGTTGGTTGTGTGACCATGACGAATTTATTCAATTTTGGCGAAGATCCAAACACACATCTGGATACTATAATTATTTAAATTATTAAAAAAGTGATTCTTCAACATTGAGAGATAGGGCCAAAAACGATATATAGCATGATATTTCAAAAATGTATTGGGCCAGATATGTTCTTGTGGATCAGGCATTATGTGGCAGAGCTTTGCGCTCTACTGAATTGCTTTATAGTTGATATTGTTGTGCTTTGCTTTTATTCTCATCATCACATGATTATTAGATTTCGTTCAATTGCTAGCATGGGCATGTTTTGTTTAACCACCATTGGGCTAATAGAATAGCAGGAAGCAACTGGGGAAAGCAGGGGGTTTTATTTCCCGTGCCTAGTTTAAAATTTGGGAAATCCACGTTCACAAATCCCAGGACCGTGCCCTACGTGTATAGAGTGGTGAACGAAAGTTCACACACCTCATGCAAGTGACTATGCTTATGGTTGTTGGAAACAAGGACAGCTGACAATTCAATGCCCTTGTCGTTTTGCTCTTCTTTTGCAAAAGAGCTATGAGACAAAGGGTTCGTGCTTGAAATGTCAGCCACATCTGATTTCACACAGTGATTTTTTATTGGGGGTTCGCCCATCACAAGGCCAAAAGGCCACTAAAGTGGGGGCTACAAAAATGAAATGTGGGAAAGGGAATCATTGGGAAAGGAGATACCTGTTCACATTTCTCTTAAACTGGGAAAGGTTGTATGTTGGGAAGCAGGATGCAGGTATGGAATTCCTGAGTTCGGCAGTGATTGAGAAAAAAAATGGAGGAATATCGTATTGTGTTGACCTTGGGAACAGGGACAATGTGAGGGTGTGCAGAGGCCGTCAAACATGTAGAATGCTTGGAAGTATGTAAAGGTGGGAGAAGTAGTGAAAGGCCCTTTGAGCATCTTCCATTAAAGGACCTGTTGAAGAGACACAGAGAGGCCACAGAGCATCAAACCGAGAGAGTTTCCAGAGATTATGCCAGATCATGGCCTATGAAGTTAACAGCTCATCGTTGAATTCTGTCAAGAAGGGACAGAAGATGAATCGGAGCACCCATCGAGATGAGTCAGAGCACCCATCGAGATATGGCTGCAGAATTCCATTTTTGGCCACATGGTGGTCTTGTACGGGTGGAGTGAGGCCTCAGGAGGGAAGTATCAGAGAGCCCATTGCAAGCAGCCAAGTCGTTGGGAGGCTCTTTTGGCATTGTCAGAGATGTACTGATCCCAACAAAGGAAAAAAAAAAGTGATGTCCAGACCAAGAAGACAGATGTCACTGTGCTCTTCGAATGTGTGTTTGGTCCATAACTATATGATGAAAGGAGGGGGATCTTGACCTGGACACAGATAGCCAGTGGGTCTTCTTTTGATTGATGGTGATAAACCAGTCTTTTCCTCATTTACTAACATTCTCAAGGTTATGATTTAGATTGACGCTGGTGGCTTGAAGGCAGAATGATGCAGGCAGGGAGCTCGGGGATAAGTTGCGTATAGGGTTGGGTCATCAGCATAAATGGCTATCTGAGACTGCGCTTTGTTTCATTCAAATATCTTTACCTATTTTGGAGAAAAAGAATAGAAGGAATTACTTTTCAACATGCCCTCAAAGGTTTTCAAAGATACAGATGGGGAAGCCTCTGGATATAAAACTGAGGGATGAGAATGGATCTTTTTTTCAAACAAACTAAGGTTTTTGTATGGAGGAAGAACGCATAAATGAAATGTTTTGTGTAAAGCAAAAACAAAGAAGGCCCCAACACAGAGCCCTGCATTAATGTTATGGGCTGATGAACATGTTCTTATGAACTTGCAGTTTATAAAACCTATTGTCTCACTTATCCTCCAGCACAGACCAACTCCAGCTTTCAAATAGACTAATAATCTGCTGTATTCATGTGTTTAACTTGTGGGAAGTGCTGTGGCTCAAGACCAAGAGTTTCAGTTACAAAAAGTAAAAATAAATTTGACGGTGAATGCCTCGATGGATATGCCTCCACCCACGTCATATGTCTCTTGATCTCAATTAAAGGTCACATAAAAAATTTAAGGTAACCTGAGGGAGAGAGAGAGAGAGAGAGAGAGAGAGAGAGAGAGAGAGAGAGAGAGAGAGAGAGAGAGAGAGAGAGAGAGAGAGAGAGAGAGAGAGAGAGAGAGAGAGAGAGAGAGAGAGAGAGCAAAAGATAGGTCAAAGGGACCTCTCATCAGATGCTTCCAACCCGAGTTGTGGAATCCAAAATGATTTTCAAAGGGCACATGACCTTTGACATTTTGAACCCAAGATGTAACCAGTGTATTACACTCTATTCTGTGTATTACACTCTATACTTCTGCCAATATAGTACCATCTGTGTATTACACTCTACACTTCTGCCAATATATTACCATCTGTGTATTACACTCTATATTTCTGCCAAGTCTGATCGAAATCTCTTCAGTGGTTCACAAGGTATCGTGGTAACAAATATTGTCAATTGAAAGTCACATGACCTTAGACCTTTGACTTTATAAACCCAAAATCTAGTCAATTCACTTCTGTTTTACATTCAATACTTTTGCCAAGTTTGGTTGAAATCCCTTCAGTGGTTCACAAGTTATCATGGTAACAAAACAAACAAAAAAAAACAGTAACAGATGGACAGACAACCCAAAAACATAATGCCTACGGCCTTCGGATAATGGAGGCATAACATCATGATTGAGGTGATACAAGCAACTTTATATGGAATATCAATTACCAACTCAGAGGTGACAACTACCAGGGAATAAGACTAAATGGAATATCAATTACCAACTCAGAGGTGACAACTACCAGGGAATAGGACTAAAAGGCACAACATGAGGATTAAAAAGTGAATTAGAAATTAGATGGTGGATTATATTTTGTACTCAGTGGCATGTTGGATGTGTAACAGTGCCACAAATAAAGATCCATTTGGGATCCAAGTTTCCTCTGACTCAGCCATTAGTACACCAAAGAAGTGAGGCACTTGAATTGAGAGGTGAGAAGCTGAATGTGTGAATGCGTGAAAACCAGCTTTCTTGGAAGAAAGTTCTTCCTTCGGCTCACATGTGTGGAGGATTGAATCATTTATTATTATGTTCTCTTCATTGTGAGCTGAGTTTGGGAGAAGACACTTTGAAGGAAACAAGCATAAGATCATCTCGTCCAAAGATGGTGCCTGTTACAACGGACGAGGGTGAAGGTCATGGTGCTGAGAGCTGAAGCAACTGCAGTGTAAAGTGTAGAACTATCAAAGACTGTGCTACAATGCCGATGCTGTTTGAAACAAATGTGATCTGTGTGATGTTTGCCGTTCTGTGAAGATTCCACACACCCCCAGCAGGGGATTGACAGCGGCTGACAATAGCAACAGCGTGACTTATCATAGATCTCACAAAGAGGTCAAAGAACTTGGAAAATGATATCAGATCTGCACTTCCAATTGCAGAATGCACAGCTGAGCTAAAAAAAAATTAACACAAAACATTGTCGCAAAGGGGGCTTCCACAACACAAAAGTGGGAATACAGTTGAAACCTTGGTGCAAAAAGCCAGACATTGAAGAACAAGGCTAGAGGCTAGTTCCTTTTATCCCCTGGCACAGGATCAAGAGTGAGGGTCAAGAGATGCTTCCGTATCAATAAACTCAGAATTCCGTCCTTTTCTCTGCCCTTGATCAAGGGCTCAAAAGGAACCTTAGATCTGTGCCAACAGTGGCATTATCTCCTTTGGCATGCAAATTGAGCCCGAGAAGGAAATTAGCTCAGACATTGTAGGGCATTTCGAAAGGAGATTAAGGTCATCATTAAAAAAAAGTCGAATAATCCAAACTGACACAAAACCTGGAGCTTTCGTGAGCAAAGCACTGTGGGGATGGCTGTGGGAAAATAGGTTAATAAATGAGAAGACAAAGTGACACAGACAGACACAACATTGAAAGGAAAACTCGTTCACTGATAAATATAAAAATTAATCATGGGAATTTTTTTAGGATCACAAGGTCAGCATTGTCGCATGATCACAATCTATAGTGTGTTCCATGTGTTCTTCGATGCTCGTGTTGATAATGATGGGTTAGATAGGAATGGTTGAAACAATGCTTCTCAAAACTCTTTTTTGCATGGCTACCCCCCTTTTGGATATTTAAAAATGGCTATTCCCCCTTCCCCTCTTCCCACCCCAATCTACATTTGGGCATTAAAAAAATCCTGTGTAGATATAAACAATTTAGTTTGAGGTTGGATGCTTAGTCTAAAGTACAAAAAACAAAATCCAATCTCTTTATCTTTTTTGAAAGTATCTATTTTTTACTAAAACTCTCATCTTGTCTATATGTATGTATGTATGTATGTATGTTCCCGAAATACAGCCAAAACGGTACACGATAGCACAAAATTTCTGGCCCACTTTACTCACCATTCTCCTGCGGTGTGCAGTATCAAGTTTCGTTAAAAATCGGGCAACGAAAACATTATTAAAAAAATCAATTCCCGATTCAGTCAAGTATTCTTCGGGAGAATTTGATCAATGCAAACAACCTCAGCGGTATCGTTCGCTGGAGCTATCTTTTTTGTTTTTTAATAACATCAGGGAAAAATAAAGAATGTACGAGAAGGGATGGCAGCTATAGGTGCACACCTGGGAAATGTAGACAGAGCTGTTTCTACAAGTGTGACCTCGGCCCGTCTAAAATGGGGGTTTACATGACACTCCACATGAAGAAGTAACTAATTTAACCACAGTATCCCCCCATTTAGTCAATCAGTCATCCCAATAACAATATAACGGGTCATTTTCAAAATAAAGTTCAGTCGAGGTCCCGTTAACCCCTAGAAATGGCCAAATTGGTCACCGCTGGTGGGAAATTGCCCACAGTTTGGGATTGGTAAAGTTAGAGCGTTGACATGGAGATACAATGCAGACTAGACTGGCACATTTGTACTATTTCAATACATTTAGTAATAAATTAAAAGAGTAGTGTTTACATGAAGTGACTCGTAATTTAGATGTTGATGTCACCTGTAGCTCTTGTTAGTAAGGCAACAACCTGCTTTCTAGATTTTTTAAAAAACCAAAAAGTTAATCATAACACCAAAACAAAATAATGACTATCAGTGTTTCACAAATTGCAATGTTACACAATTGGCAATGAAAGTAAAGTATTTCAGGGGTACTTGTGGCAAAGACAGCTCACCAGTATCATCTCTGTCACCAAACAGAATGATAAAGACATCAGAATCAGTTCCAGCATTTCGCTGGTCTCCAGTCTTCACACAAATTATGTACATGGTGGATTTAGCTGCAATCGTTCAAAAACAACATCAGAAACAAGTTATTTATCCTCCAAGCTGCTATGAGGGTAAGCTCATGTCAGATAGCATAAAACAATAATGTGGAATTAAATGTTGATAGTACATCCCTGAAAATCTAAATGCAATGATGCATGGTGGTATTAAAAAGCTAAACCAGATAATCACCCCCACCAATTTATTCCCCACACATTACCACGACCGCACCGTCAGGATCCTCAGCATCTTCAAACCACAAATAGTAAGAAAGTACAACAGCATGCACATATACTCATCAAGTGTTGCAATGCAAAGAATAGTTGAGAACTCTTGCCAACCTTGACTCCAGACAAGGTACTCTAATCATTGTAACTTATGCAACGTTCCTTTGCAGTTAACATGAAGAAACAGAAGACTCAGAGAGTATCCTTACGTATAAATACCTTTCTGTTCAAGTCCTAAAGTGGTGTTGAGCTTTGAGCCCTTCTGGTTAGAAATATCTTTTTTAACAAAAGCTTCATCCACAGGAACAAACTCTGCACCCAGCTGCCCGTTATCTTCATCAACGGCAAGCCATCGCTGACAAGGAAAGTATATCCTTGGGAAGGTGTATATAATAGGTATGTCTGGTAAAATGTATCGCTTCAAGACTGACACATCACTTACAGCAACTGTGTACAACTATCACTTAAGCCCTTTTTAAAATCATAACACGTAGCAATCAACATTCATTCAAATGTGGTCTCAGATGTGCCTTTTCATGATATTTGGCAGTAAGTACAATTAGACTTAATTCTCAAAAAATTTAGAGTACATATATATATATATATATATATATATATATATATATATATATATATATATATAACATATATATATATATAACATATATAGATACATACATATATACAAACACATTAGCGTGGAATAGCTCGCCACGCTCGCCTCTCCACACGTGGTTGCAGAGATTGATGTCACACATTTGCTGTGTTGGCATGTCTTACACCAATTGTAATACAAACATTTAGTTTCTACAAATTTATTTGTAATATTGGTGATATTACATTTATTTGAAATTTATTTGTGATATAAGAAGGTTCAAGGGGTCTCAATGGTCAAGGGTCAAAGCTGTATAATCTGTCTGAAGGGTGTAAGGGGTGTAAGTAAATGGTGTTAAGGTCTAAGGCAGTGATCTTCACGATTGTTTTAGAGGGGGGCCACTTTTGCCGATAAGACATCAGTGTTAGAGCCGCCACCACCTGGAAGACTCCATAATGGCTGCTATTAGGCCCCGCCTCCACATACTCTTCTTCGTTGTGGTTAACTGGGCTGCAAGTGTAATTGTTTGTGTACTGCAACCATATACTGATGTAGTTATGTTAGTTTTATGCTTCGTGTTGAAACACTCATTTGAAAACATTGGGTCAATTCGATAGCATTTATGGCGGATTATGATGGGGTGTTTTCATATTTGTGTATTATCAGCCACATGTCAGGGGCTGCACTTTAGGCCACCAGTGTCTCACGGGCTGTGCAAAGAAGAACAGGGGTCTAAAGGGTCTCAATGGTCTGAGGGGTCTTTTGGGTCTTTTGGATATTTAGCATCTTTTGGGTCCTTGTGGACTTTTTGGTCTTCAGGGACTTTTGAATCTTCGAGCCCAAAGTGACTTCAGGGATCTTTTGGACCCCTGAAGTCTTTTTGGTCTTTTGGAACTTTTGCGTCTTTGGGAATCAACATTCAAACAGGACATGATTAATCGGTACATAGTCTTCACAAACTGACTGACTGACGGCTTCCCCGCCTCACCGACCGTGTTTTTCGTATATATATATATATATATATATATATATATATATATATATATATATATATATATATATATATATATATATATATATATATATATATATATATATATATATATATATATATATATATATATATATATATATAGTAACAGGGTCATAAATGAGTCGAAAGTGTATAAAGTGTCGAAGGGTCTGAAATACACCTGGTGTTGGCTTCATGGTTAAGGTGGTGAGCTTGGAATCCTCGGATCCGAAGTTCAAGTCCCCCTCTGCTGTTGAATTAATACCAGGTGGGGTTGACTCTGCCTGTCATCCTTCTGCTGCCAGCAAAATGAGTGCCAGCTTGCTGGTATCCTGTGCGTTGTGGCAACCCATGCAGGAGTGTACCCAATAGCCAAGGAGACTGCTTCGGCAGCACCAACGCTCTGCACAGAGTATGGTCCCAATGGATGAATAAAATAAAAAAATGACCGTTTTTACAGCCATTTTTCCCTGCTGTGCAGGGGTTTGGCTTTTTCTTGAGGCAATGTTTTATGGCCGGATGCCCTTCCTGACGCCAACCCTGGTCGCCTCTTACGACACACAGGGATATGGTATACCTATTCTAACCGGGGCATACACCGGGACCAGTACACTGGCACTCATTTCGCTGACCTCAGATGGATGACAGGCTGAGTCAACCCCCTGGTGTTAATTCAGCAGCCAACGGGGCTTGAACTCAGGACCCTGGGATCCCAAGCCGCCACCCTAACCACTAAGCCAACACCAGGCTTATGGTCCCAATGGATGGATAGTCTTAAATGGGTCTAAATGTCTAAAGGAATCTAAGGGCGAAAGAGCAAAAGCAGTCTGAAGTGTCCAAATCGTCTCAAATTGTCCAAAGGGTCTTCAAACATTTATCGGTCTGAAAAGTGTTAAAAGGGTTGAAGATGGTTTATACATCTCAAAAGGGTCTAAATGGGTATTAAAGGGTCTAAGGGGTGTAAAGGGTCCAATGGGGTCTACAGGCCATACAGGGTGTAAAGGAGTGAAGCTGTAGTAAAGAAATTACCTCATGTGAGTAAGTAAATTACCTCTGGAGTGCAACATGGCAATATGGCCCAAATGATCTCCTCCTGACTGTTTAAGATGCCTTTTTACGTGCATCGTGGTTAAAAATCTGATCATAGAAAGTTTGGGAGCTCAAAGCAGTAAGGCCACAAATAAAAAAAAACATTTTGGTTTTATATATTGAGATGGACAACCTATTTTCCTACTGCAGACACTTCTTCCTCTTTCCAATGAGGTGGTGCCACTTTTTTTTCTTCCATCGACCAGTTTACAGTGAGATCTCTCGGCAAAGCCATGGCTAATGGAGAAATGTTCCATCAGAACCTCATCCAAGGTTACAGGAGAGCTCACCCAGAAACGTCCTTTAATAACTCGTTTTAATATGTAACGAAGAAGGTCATTACATAACGGCTCTGGAAACCCCCAAACACCCTGTAGGTGTAAAACTCTAAAGTTTGGACACACACCTATCCCCAACCCAACTCCAACCCCCAACTGACACGTGGTTGGTACGTAATTTTTGAATGGCCCCTCAGATAAGACATCATTAAGAGGTCGGAGATATCGATATTATTGTAAGAAATGAAATATATCTTACCTGTGATTGAATATTTCTGTGATAGTGACCAGAAACCATTTGAAAATTTTTTTAAAAATTAATGGTTGCCAAGGTTATTGGCTCCACACACGAAGATATCTCCGACCTGAATTTTTACCCTCAATTCCCGTTTCAACCAATAATACACACTCCAAAAAAAATTCCCATTTGAGGTGAGACATCTACGATGAAATTAATCAAACCTCTACAACCAATTTACAAAATTTATTATAAAGTGTTTAAAGTGCGATATACATATACATATACATATATACACACATACGCATGAACATGCGCACACACGCACACACGCATAAACACATACACATACATATATACATATATATATATATATATATATATATATATATATATATATATATATATATATATATATATATATATATATATATATATCTGCATCTGGAAGATGACAATTAATTTTGGGTTGTTTATTGGCACAATTATCCTGCTCATGGTCACTTGAGAATTGCAATTCCAAGGGGTTTCTGCATATATCTCGGGATTGTGAGTTGAACAGCTGACCGTGATGGGTCATGACAGGTATAAGCTGTTTCAATCACAGTTCCTGTGAAGTTGCTAATGTCATGATAGCGAAGGGGAAAGCATGAAATCTTCTGCTGTTTTGATGAGTTAATGAAGAAATATGTAACTAGATGGTATTGATTGGAATACATACTCCAAAAATAATTGGTGGTTGAATTCAGTGAGATGAAATGAAAATGCTGTTCACATTTCAGGTCAATCAGATGAAAAATTGTCAATTTTAGAAATATGGCCCGTGTTTATCTTTTTGCCGATGTTGACCTCAAAATAAATAGTTGGTGGTTGAATTCAATGATTTGATTTGCAAATTATCTTCACATTTCAAGTCAATCGGATGAAAATTGACAATTTTAGAAATATGGCCTGTGTTGACCTCAAAAACAAGTTGGTGGTTGAATTCATTGAGTTGATATGAAAATCCTGTTCAAATTTCAAGTCAATCGGATGAAAATTGACAATTTCAAAAATTCCAGCCTATGTTTACCTTTTGGCCTATATTTACCTTTTGGCCTATATTGACCTGAAAATAAATAATTGGTGGTTGAATTCAGTGACTTGATATGCAAATTCTTCAACTTTCAAGTCAATCGGATGAAAATTGAGGATTTTAGAAAATCGGCCAGTGTTGACCTTTGGACTATGTTCACCTCAAAAGAGTGACCACAATGTCACATAACATGTGGTAAAGTTTCAATTTCCTCCACTTCCCTTCATGTGCAGCCTTTTTGGCTGCTGGTTGTATCATTAGTTAGGGGTACAGCTATGCCGCTGATGCGGTGCCCCTATTACCAGTTCACAGGTACTCATTTGGCCAACCTCATAAGGATGATGGGCTGAGTTCACCCTCTGGTGTTAATTCAGCAGCCAACGGGGCTTGAACTCAGGACCCCAGGATCCCAAGCCACCCCCTAACCGCGAAGCCAACACCAAGCTTATTTCCTCCACTGAAAGGTTTTCAATGAATGCTCTTAACAAAATTCAGACACGCACGATGTACGATGTATGACATATGCTTCGTGAGTGCAGGGTAGTGATCGATGTGGAAATGCCTGTTAGCCTTTATGAATGAGAGGTGGGTGCGAATTGGAGGATTGGGTTGTGGGTGGGAGGGGGGGATGGGGGAAGAGCAAATACAAGAAAGAGTTGGGAGGGGGAAGTAGAGGCTTGGGAGGGGGGAGTTGAGGAGTTGTGATGTAGCGGGTAGAGAGGGGGTTTGAACGCTTGGAGTGGGGAGGGGATTGATGCCTCAGGGTTGGGAGGGGAGGGTGAGGACTCGGGTTTGGAGGTGAAGGTTGATGACTTGGGGTTTGGGAGGTGAAGGTTGATGACTTGGGGTTAGGGAGGTGAAGGTTGATGACTTGGGGTTTGGGAGGTGAAGGTTGATGACTTGGGGTTTCGGAGAAGAAGGTTGGGGACTTGGGGTTTGGGAGATGAAGGTTGATGACTTGGGGTTTGGGAGGTGAAGGTTGATGACTTGGGTTTTGGGAGATGAAGGTTGATGACTTGGGGTGTGGGAGATGAAGGTTGATGACTTGGGGTTTGGGAGATGAAGGTTGATGACTTGGGGTTTGGGAGATGAAGGTTGATGACTTGGGGTTTGGGAGATGAAGGTTGATGACTTGGGGTTTGGGAGATGAAGGTTGATGACTTGGGGTTTGGGAGATGAAGGTTGATGACTTGGGGTTTGGGAGATGAAGGTTGATGACTTGGGGTTTGGGAGATGAAGGTTGATGACTTGGGGTTTGGGAGATGAAGGTTGATGACTTGGGGTTTGGGAGATGAAGGTTGATGACTTGGGGTTTGGGAGATGAAGGTTGATGACTTGGGGTTTGGGAGATGAAGGTTGATGACTTGGGGTTTGGGAGATGAAGGTTGATGACTTGGGGTTTGGGAGATGAAGGTTGATGACTTGGGGTTTGGGAGATGAAGGTTGATGACTTGGGGTTTGGGAGATGAAGGTTGATGACTTGGGGTTTGGGAGATGAAGGTTGATGACTTGGGGTTTAGGAGATGAAGGTTGATGACTTGGGGTTTGGGAGATGAAGGTTGATGACTTGGGGTTTGGGAGATGAAGGTTGATGACTTGGGGTTTGGGAGATGAAGGTTGATGACTTGGGGTTTGGGAGATGAAGGTTGATGACTTGGGGTTTGGGAGATGAAGGTTGATGACTTGGGGTTTGGGAGATGAAGGTTGATGACTTGGGGTTTGGGAGATGAAGGTTGATGACTTGGGGTTTGGGAGATGAAGGTTGATGACTTGGGGTTTGGGAGATGAAGGTTGATGACTTGGGGTTTGGGAGATGAAGGTTGATGACTTGGGGTTTAGGAGATGAAGGTTGATGACTTGGGGTTTGGGAGATGAAGGTTGATGACTTGGGGTTTGGGAGGTGAAGGTTGATGACTTGGGTTTTGGGAGATGAAGGTTGATGACTTGGGTTTTGGGAGATGAAGGTTGATGACTTGGGGTTTGGGAGATGAAGGTTGATGACTTGGGGTTTGGGAGATGAAGGTTGATGACTTGGGGTTTTGGAGGTGAAGGTTGATGACTTGGGGTTTGGGAGGTGAAGGTTGATGACTTGGGGTTTGGGAGGTGAAGGTTGATGACTTGGGGTTTGGGAGGTGAAGGTTGATGACTTGGGGTTTCTGAGATGAAGGTTGGGGACTTGGGGGCTGTAAGGGGGGAAGAGTTGAAGACTTGAAGTCACATTTTACATTTCGTGGATGTTCTGCGGGTCCCTGCTTGTTACAACTATTATTCTTGAAGCTCAAATATATTTTCAGACTTTTGTGCAAAGTTTAACCTTTTAGTTTTTGAAAAAAAATGAACAACTGGAATTCCTGTCATTAAGAATATACAAACAATTACAAGATACCTTACAATTTTATGCATTACTTACATAAGAAGCATTGGTTCAGTTTGGGATCTTCATGTAGCCTTCTTCTGAACCTCACTGCACTCAAAATTCAGTTTACTTGTCCGAATTTCTTTTCCTTTACACGTACATTTATTTTCCAATTTTATTCACGAGTTGACCCAGGTTTACTTACGTGCAGTTCCTGTTATCCTCTGCAATCTCCACACGGTCCAAGAACCAGGCCGCATGGCCACCAGAGTTGTCGTGGCGGATTCGCAGCTTGGTCATTTTGCCAAGATCAATAGCTTTCAACTTGAATGAATCCAACTACGGACATTGTTCAAGAACTCAGATGACTCTTGGCACAGTTTCCATTATCTAGATAATAAACCCAACCCATACTAGTTCATATTATTAAGGTAGGCATTACGGCAAGAGAAATGGAAGCATAAGCTTGATGCAATGGTGCATTCATTCTATCCAATTATTGGTACACACTACATGACTATAGCCTCATATTTCAATTTGCAACAGAGAAAGATATTTAAGTGTTTTAAATACAGATTAAGAAGTCTCAACCTGTCCTCGCTCGAACTTGTTGAATTGCGTCTCAGATTTCTTCAGCGCACGCTCCCCAGAATCACCAAACTCGCCATAAATGTTGATGAACACATTGGCATCCGTTCCACCACCAGCTACATCTCCCGTGTACACATGTACAGTGTATGTGTTTTCTGTAAACCAGAGATTAAAAAAACAGAGTTTGGGATAACTAATATTATTTGGGATCCATCCGGCATCCATCCATGCATCCATTGGGACCATAATCTGTGCAGAGCATTGGTGCTGCCTAAGCAGTCTCCTTGGCTATTGGGCACAATCTTGGACAAGTCACCACTCCGACACAGGGTACCAGCAAGCTGGCACTCATTTTGCCAACCTCAGAAGGATGACAGGCTCAGTCACCCCCATCCATTGGGACCATACTCTGTGCAGAGTGTTGGTGCTGCCTAAGCAGTCTCCTTGGCTATTGGGCACAATCCTCGACGGGTCGCCACTCCGACACAGTATACCAGCATGCTGGCACTCATTTTGCCGACCTCGGAAGGATGACAGGCTGAGTCACCCCCACCTGGTATTAATTCAACAGCCAAGCAGGATTTGAATTCAGGACCCAAGGATCCCTAACACAATCCCTCACCCACCAGCCAATAACCTTTTGTGGAATTCAGATGAAGCATTTTGCATAATATAAACAAAGTATGCTCCAAAAGGCCTATTTTCCTATTTGGTAGAGGGGATTTGTGGCAGCACTCATGCCCTTTCATAGTGGCATTTGACGTTCATGCCAAGTTGCCTTGAGGAGGTCAAGGGTCAGTCACAGTGTGTGGAATGGTTTGCAAGAAAGAGTGGTGCAAACACCTGATAGCTCTTTGTGTATCTGTTTAAGTTAAATGTACAATCGTACCTTGTAGATCGGGTCCTTCTGTGGGTAGCAGTTCCCGCACAATTTGTCCATCATCCTCATCCAATGCCAACCACCGATTACAAACAAATGTGAACACCTCAATATCTGGAGCATTTTCCTCATGTCCATGTTCTGTCTGCTCATCACCACCATCGTCATTGCTTTCGTCCTCCAAGCATTCACCGTGTTGTGCAAATTGGGTGGAAATTGGTCTTCGTCGTGTTGCTCGCAGGCGGCTGATGGTCAACGAGTCCAAGAACCAACCACTCCCGAATCCAGTATCATCATGGCCAATACGAAGTTTCACCAGCAATCCAACATCCCTCGCTTCCACCTGAAAATAAAGGTGGATAAAACATTGGGTACGCCTTCAATATGTTGGTTTCAATGAACAACAAAGGTAGCAGCTTTTTGTTTTTGTCTGCAGTTGGGTGAGCAAAATAATTGGGTTTCCAGACGAAAAAGTTTTGCATTGTAAAAACCAAAAGGTAAAAAAAAAAAAATACAAATCCAGGAAACTTGCGACAAACTTACCTTGAAAATGTCTACGGAAGCCCGTTCGAAGTTGTCAGAGCGGTTACGAAGAAACAATTTTTCGGTTTTTCCACGCTCACCATACAATTGAAGAAAGACATTTGCATTAGTGCCAGCACCACGCACATTGGCGGTGCGTACTGTCACTTGGTAATTTATATCTGAAGGACACAGCGTACACGAAAATATAACTTCAGCAGCTTCCACTGCCCAAAAAAGGAATTGTCCCAATGCTAATCTTAAGATGAAGAGGGTTGCTCAACATCTAATTCCATTATGTCTGAGATCATTTGACAGTATCTGTTTATCACTTCTGATATGAGATGTCATTGAAGTCATAAAGTTTGATAATTATTGCCTCGTTTCCAATATCAAGTTCAGAAATAATTCAGGTTAGAAGTAGTTCAAGCTTGAAACAATCTCAATGTTGCCCATTAGAGGAGGCCAACTGTGGGGTCGTTTGATATGCTCAGAAGAGCCATTTTGATTGGTTCAGGTATCAGCGAGTGTAATGCTCTCTCGAGCTGATACGTGAGGAAATCCAGCATGAAATCATTCAGAGCTTGCTGCTGTGAACAAGTCATACCAAAGGGCCTTTCTTTCTGTTACTCCCGTCACCGAAGGTGAAGGAGGTTATGTTTTCACCCCTTTCTGTCTATTAACTCAGATCAGGGATCAAAGGTCAACGGATGCTCGGCGACCCATGGCCGCCTATCGACTTGTTTGTTTGTCTGTGTGCAGGTTATCTCAAAAAAGTTGGGGACGGATCCCGATGAAATTTTTTGGAAACGCCATAAATGGCTGTATGACAAGGACGAACTGATTAGATTTTGGTGAAGATCCAGATCCAGATCCGACTACTACAATTTTTAAAGTGATTCTTCACCTTTGAGAGATTGGGCCAAAAACGATATATAGCATGATATCTCAAAAAGTTGGGGACGGATTGGGACTAAAGTTGGTGGACATGTTGGGTGTGTGACAAGGAAGCACGATATCTCAAAAAGTTGGGGACGGATTGGGACTAAACTTGGTGGACATGTTGGGTGTGTGACAAGGAAGAAATGATTTCATTTTGTTGAAGATCCAAGTCCAGATCTGGATGCGAGAATTATTTAATTTTCAAAGTGATTCTTCACGAATGAGAAATAGGGTCAAAAATGATACATGGCCTGATATTTTAAAAATGTATTGATTGAGCCCGATATGTTCTCACGGATCAGGCATTGCATGCCGGAGGTGTGCGCTCTTCCGAGTGCCCTTCTAGTTCACATTGTGAAAACCTGCTGTGAATTCCAGAAGTAATTTAATAGCAGAAATAATGCATTTTGAAAAAAAAATATCCTTTTATGCTGAGACTTTCATAAACTTCTTGGTTTTCAAACAGAGATGGAATGGAAGTAGGTCAAGTACGATCACCTATAATCCAAAATCAAGCAAAGTTCATATAAATTACAGGCAAGTTGCTCAGCTTCCAAATAAAATTATGGCTAAAAAGTGGCATGTGATTGTCAAAGAATAAATTGTCTGGCTAAGTGATCTCCAGACCAATTTGAGTCTCATAACCCAAAGGTTACTTCAGAGCACCCTGATGTCTTACAATGCTCCACGCGCTCAACCTCCGTCGGATACAGCTCAGCCTCTGTGCGGCCATCTGCCTGGCTGCGTGACAACCATCTGTGAGCAGCAAACCGGTAACGAAGTCCAGATGTCGGTACATCCGCTTGTACACTGTCCAGAAGCCACCCAGAGCGCAAGCCAGTATTGTCATGTCCAATGAGAAGTCGTTGTATCTACCAGCACAAATAAATACCAAGCAAAAAGTATTACAGTCACCTCTTTGGTCAATGCTTCACACATTTGATCAAATACAAGTGCTCTAAATGCATATATCATGAGATTTGATACCTCCATTGTGATAATCTCTCATTCCTTGAAAAGCAGAAATATAATGCACATTAGGAGGTGATACGAGTGTGAATTGGAGGAGGGCTAAAATAAAACGAGATTGGAACAAGAGTAAACGTTTCGTGCCAAGCTTTACAGATTCTCAAATGATACCCACATCAGTATTGTTAAGCACTTGATTATTTTACGAAGGAGAAACAACTATAATCTCCCGAAACGATGCAAAAATTATAATTACACTAACTGCTTACCGTAATCTTGATATTTACCTCTGCCACCTGAGGTGAAGGAGGTTATGTTTTCACCCCTCCTCGGTCTGTTTGTTTGTTTGTTACTTGCAAAATCGAGGATTTTTCAAGTATATTGGTCAGTCGATTTTGTTATTCTGTCTGTCCGTCTGTCTGTCTGTCTGTCTGTCTGTCTGTCTGTCTGTCTGTCTGCCTACAGGTCACAATTTTAAACCAATCTTCACAAAACTTCACAGAAGAGGAGTTGCATATTTTGTTATTGAATTCAGCCACAAATTATTTTTGAGGTCAACATAGACCAAAAGGTTAATATAGGTCAAAGGTCAACAACTTAGGTGAGATCTCTAAATTCCTCAATTTTCATTTGATTGACTTGACATTTGAAGTGCATTTATATTTCAGGTCACGGAATTCAACAAGCCAATTATTTTTGAGGTCAACATGCGTCAAAACGTCAACATAGGCCGGATTTCTAAAATTGTCAATTTTCAACCGATTCACTTGAAATTTGAAGAGGATTTGCATATTTGGTCATTGAATTCAACCACCAATTATTTTTGAGGTCAAATTTATTTTATGGATTTTGCAAGTCTCGTGCTCTGCACGACGTCTTCTTCTTGTTACTTGCAAAATCGAAGATTTTTCAAGTATATTGGTTAGTCGATGTTGTTAGTCTGTTTGTCTGTCTGTTTGTCGCCTTCAGATCACAATAATAAACCAATCGTCATGAAACTTTACCAAGTTGTAGAGGTAGTCTCAACTGAGAAGCCGATTGATTTTGAGGTCAAAGGTCATCGTAAGGTCAAATTCCTGAAATCGTCATTTTTCATCCGATTGACTTGAAATTTGAACAAGATTTGCATGTTGCGTCACTGAATTACAAAACCAACTATTTTTGAGGTCAAAAGGTCAAAGATCAACTCAAGGTCAAACTTCTAAAATCATCAAATTTTATTTGAAAATTGTCTGTCTGCCTGCTGCCTACAGGTCACAATTTGAAACTAATCTTCACGAAACTTCACCACATGGTAGAGTTTGTGATGAGGAAGAAGCCTATTGTTTCTGAGGTCAAAAGGTCAACATAGGCCAAAGGTCAAGAACTGAGGTGGTATTTCTAAAATCCTCAATTTTCATCCGATTGACTTGAAATTTGAAGAGGAGATGCATATTTTGTTATTGAATTCAGCCACAAATTATTTTTGAGGTCAACATAGACCAAAAGGTCAATATAGGTCAAAGGTCAACAACTTAGGTGAGATCTCTAAATTCCTCAATTTTCATTTGATTGACTTGACATTTGAAGTGCATTTATATTTCAGGTCACGGAATTCAACAAGCCAATTATTTTTGAGGTCAACATGCGTCAAAACGTCAACATAGGCCGGATTACTAAAATTGTCAATTTTCAACCGATTCACTTGAAATTTGAAGAGGATTTGCATATTTGGTCATTGAATTCAACCACCAATTATTTTTGAGGTCAAATTTATTTTATGGATTTTGCAAGTCTCGTGCTCTGCACGACGTCTTCTTCTTGTTACTTGCAAAATTGAAGATTTTTCAAGTATATTGGTTAGTCGATGTTGTTAGTCTGTTTGTCTGTCTGTTTGTCGCCTTCAGATCACAATAATAAACCAATCGTCATGAAACTTTACTAAGTTCTAGAGCTAGTCTCAACTGAGAAGCCGATTGATTTTGAGGTCAAAGGTCATCTTGAGGTAAAATTCCTGAAATCGTCATTTTTCATCCGATTGACTTGAAATTTGAACAAGATTTGCATGTTGCATCACTGAATTACAAAACCAACTATTTTTGAGGTCAAAAGGTCAAAGGTCAACTCAAGGTCAAACTTCTAAAATCATCAAATTTTATTTGAAAATTGTCTGTCTGTCACCTCCAGGTCACAATTTTAAACTAATCTTCACGAAACTTCACCACATGGTAGAGTTTGTGATGAGGAAGAAGCCTATTGTTTCTGAGGTCAAAAGGTCAACATAGGCCAAAGGTCAACAACAGGTGGTATTCCTAAAATCCTCAATTTTCATGTGATTGACTTGAAATTTGAACAAGATTTGCATATTGCGTCATTGAATTGGGGAACCAACTATTTTTGAGATTTGAAAGGTCAAAGGTCAACTCAAGGTCAAACTTCTAAAATAAATTTTCAACTGAAAAATTGTCAATTTACATCCTATTAACTTGAAAGTTGAACACAATTTACAGAGTCCATCACTGAATTGGGAGAGCAACTATTTTAAGGTCAAAAGGTCAAAGGTCAACTAAAGGTCAAACTTCTAAAATCATCAATTTCAATCTGAAAAATAATCAATTTTCATCCGATTGACCTGAACTTTGATTAAGATTGTGAATTTCAATCTTAATGGAATGGACAATTTCATGCATCCATGGCAACCTTTGGAGAGGGGGGTGGATTTTGCAAGTATCGTGATCTGCACGACATCTTTTTCTTGTTTGCCTGTTTGTCTGTCTGTCTGTCTGTCTGTCTGTCTGTCTGTCTGTCTGTCTGTCTGTCTGTCTGTCTGTCTGTCTGTCTGTCTGATATCTAATAAAGTTGTGGACGAATCAGGATGAAACTTGGTGGACAGGCTCAGTGTGTGACAAGGAAGAATTGATTCAATTTTTGATGAAGATCCGAATCTGGATACGACTACTGGAATGTTTTAAATGATTCTTCACCATTGAGAGATAGGGCCAAAAATTATATATAGCATGATATCTCAAAAAGTTGTGGACGGATTCATATGAAACTTGGTGGACTGGTTGGGTGTGTGGCAAGGACAAATTGTTTCGATTTTGGTGAAGATCCGAATCCAGATCCGGATGCGATGATTATTTAATTTTTTTAAGTGATTCTTCACCATTGAGAGATATTCCACGACGTTGCAAAAATGCATTGTGCCCGATATGTTCTCGTGGATCAAGCATTATGTGGTGGAGGTGTGCTCTGAACCAAGTACCCTTCTAGTTTATTTTGTGTCTATTTAACTTTGACCTGGAATTCAAGAGAATGGTAAGTGGTTTTGATGCGTCAAACAAACTTTTCTTTCCTGTCCTGTCTTTCCAAACAAACTTTCCTGTCACCAAGTTTCCTACATTCACTGGAAATTGTAAGGAAGCTAATCACTTTCTTGTCATGCACAATCAAAGTATGGTACTGTATAGTATTTTATGAAAATAGTAATAAATCCAGGAGAATGGTTAAGTATGCTCACCTTTCCGACATCTGCAGTCTCTACGGTAAAGATATCCACTTGGTTACGGGAAAAGTAATCCCTCATGCCGTTAGTTGAAACTTTAAGAGGAATGCGTCCGGTGTCACCTTGTGCACCGTACAGCTTGATAAACACCTGAGAGTCAGTGTTGGCCCCACGTTCATCTCCCGTCTTAATGTGAATGTAATAATTTACATCTGCACATCACAGGGGGATAATATCATAATAACAACAAAAAAATTAATAATATTAAAAAATACATGTATTCATTCACAGTTGCCTCTTTTCAGTCCACAACAGAATGATCAACAGGATGATATCACTTGGAAATCAATTTGTGGAGGTACTTCTGACTCACTGACCTTCTGAGAACCAAAAAAAAACAAAACAAAAAAACCCCTCTGCACACACTCAAATAAGTAATATTAACATTTTGATGTAATCAATGATAAGACAGGTGAGTCAGATAAGGCCATGTTGACTTAACACAATGATGTACCTTTTCACCTGGAAAAATTTCATGTCCCAGCTTCCAAAATCCTTGTAACCTATGTAACGGATGTTTGAATAAGGTGGATGTGTGGCAGACACCCCCTCTTGGTCAGGACCCTTGCAGCAATTGCTGGCCTGAGACAAGGGTTCACAGTCACCATTCCAGTGAAGAGGTAATTCTCTTCTTGTCGCGTTTACTACCCCCAACAGCAGCTGCTAATAACGAATCAGAAGAGGAGCTGTTGAACGCCGAAGCAGACGTTTCACGGATGTCAGGCTTATTGGCGATTTCGAGGAAATCGCTCGCCCAAGCAGAGGCGAGCAATCCCATTCCAAGCATGAGCTACAACCCCATGCAGGTTGGCAGGATTTCAACCTAATTTAGATCCCTAGGGATAAAACAATTATTCTGAAATGAGCAAAGCACACGAGGCAGACGGAGCAGAGCAGGCATGCACAACTTACGAAAGAGGAATTTATTAAATACAAGACTCTGGCACGAAACACGATTATGGATGGACCCAGCGAACAAAGACAGATCATTTGAAAGGTCAAAGGTCAACTCAAGGTCAAACTTCGATCATTAATTAATAAATTCTTACATTACAATAACCATCTGGATAAAATTATCTTAAACAAACTCAAACATGCAACACAAAAGAACCACACAAGGATTGTTGACGGTTATCAAATGACCTCGTGGGAACTACGTGCAGAGCATAACAGAACAGGGCAGAGCAGACTCGTACGAGGCAGAGATCGTAGCCCAGTGAAGCGTCCCTGACAAAAGAGCAAAGCTCCAACACCAACAAAGGTTCCAGGCAAAAGAGAGCAGTCTGACACTAATGAGCATCGCAGGCAAAATAGAGAGAAAGTTGCTTCTCATGTGGATTCCGAGTAAATTGTCTCCCTTCCTCCACTCCCAACCCCCCAACTAACTCATGTCCCTCACGTGGAACGCCTTGGCTACTGAGATGACGCCTTCTCGCCACTGGCCGAATCAGGACACTGCCCACTGCTCTGGCCAGTTGTGACGTTTGTTCTTGCCAGTGGGTGACATCAACAGCACACCACATTATTGTGGCAGTGGGAGGATCTAGACTCTAGAGGTGTGCATGCTCGGCTGGGTTTGGATATTGGCCCAGCTATAAACTGTCGTACCAGTGTTTCTCAGGCAGGGAGATTCATCGATGAGTATGCCATCCCTCGGATGGATCTTGCACGTCCAGTGTGCCAGAAATAGTTAGTGAACGTTAAAGTTCTCAAGGTGTCCTTCGCAAAGAGTAGGGGAGCTTTTGTCGGCTCACTGAACAAATTCAAAATTCCTGCCCTGACTTCCAGAGCCAGAGTGGCGACCCGACCGGGAATGTCGCCATACTAACTGCTTCGGCAGCAACGGCACTCTGCATAGGGCATGGTACATAATTAGATGAGAATTAAAGTGCTATGAAAAGGTGGTTTGCTCAAACACCCCTGGCAAATGAGTAAGGAACAAATTGAAGGGTCTGGTAAAAGTGTTTCAACCCACACACTCTCAGTTACACATTATCGAGTCATTTAAGGGGGAATACATAAGTCTAAAATTAAAATATATATATATATATATATATATATATATATATATTCTGGTTTCTAACATTTGGGTGGAACACTCTTGGTCTCAGCCCATTGCTTGCAATATTATGCAGAGAATTATTGTGGTTGCTTTTTCTTATGGCTGTGAATCAAAAAACAAAAAAGCAGAAGTGTACAAACAAGCAGCAAAGAGTGCAGAAATCTTGAAAAGGAAAAGTTTTGATGATGGTACAACAAAAATCCAAGCATATTAATGCGATCTTGAAATAAAACGTGGATTCAAACTTACTTTTCAACATCTGGGCATCACCAAATGGCAAGAGTTCACGTACGATTTGTCCATCATCTTCCTCATTATCCAACCACCTGTTGGAACACAGCAAGATACATTAATTGCTTCAAGGAGCAAGAATCAGCTATAAAATAATAATTAAAAAAGATAAATAAATAAACAAGGATTTCTCATAAAACATTCACGGCTGGTCAAGAGTTCACCGATTAAGGTCATCCTTACAGTCCGTTATTCCCCATTGGGAGTAGAATGAGACGTGCCAAGTTTCAATTTTTTCCGATCAGCGGTTTCAGAGATATAATGCTTATATTTTTGTTTAATCCAAGATGGCTGCCCTATCACGTGACCGATGACGTCACAAGGATACTTAAAATATTCTCCATTGAGGGGTGGGGGGGAGGGGGGCGTCGCTCCTACCCTGAAAAATTTGTGTCAATCGGACAAGTGCTTGCTGAGAAAAGAAAAAAATGAAAAAAATAAAATAATAGAGGCCAAAAAATGGATCGAACAAAAGGCCAAAAAAGGATCAAAGAAGAACAACAACAATAACAACAAAAACAATTAAAATTATTTCAACAAAATATTAGTTAGTCTTCTCCATATTCTCAAAGTGAAGCTTTATTGAAAATTGAATAACAAAAGCTCAAATGGTTAAAAAGTTACGTCATACGCACGCACATGCACGCACGCACACGCACGCACGCACACACATACACACAAAAACATATATAGACACACAAACACATACACACAAAAACACATATCCACACATATGCATACATATACATATACACACACAAAAACATATTGTTACGAATTTGGAATTCAATTGCACACGACATACAGGTTCCCTTAGTCAGCTATGTCGATAAGTGCATGTTCCCTCGATAGCTCACCTTCCATTGTTTAAATGTTCAGACATCGATTAGATGCGCTGTGGATCGATTTAATAGTTCGGGAACGAAACAATGGAGACGTCCCTCCCCCTCTTCTGCAAAGAGGAAGAAGAACCCTGCCATCCCGTGACGTCAACAACTCCCTCCCACCCGTGGTTGAGCGGGGGGTGGATCACGAGGGCATGAATCACACCGGGTGCGGGGGAGGGGGTGCAAAGGATAAAGAGGACATCTTTCCTTTGTTCAAGAGTCTCGGGGGAGTCCCGTGGTAGAAAGAGTTCGTAAAGAGTTCGGGGGAGTCCCATAGTAGGGCTGAGTTTGTGGGCTGAGTTCGTGAAAGTCCCGTGGCAGAGTTCGTGTGCTGAGTCCCGTGGGATGAGTAAGCTTTTTGCTTCGGCAGTTGGGGGAGTCGGGAGGAAGCCAGAAGCCAAGGAGCTGCGTGGAAGTCCGGGCGTCGCGAAGGAGACGCGAGCTGGAGGGGCAGCCTTGCCTGCTGTATCGCGCAAACCGCGCGTTTGTGTGGAGAGAGCCAGAAAGAGCTCACCTGCCACACGGAAGGCCCGAGCTCGACCGCAGCTACGCTAGCTGCCGTGGGGAAGGGGCATCGCGGGTCGCTCAAACGCGTTCGTGTGGAGAGAGCCGGAGAGAGCTCGCCTGCCACACGGAAGGCCCGAGCTCGACTGCGACTACGCTAGCTGCTGTGGGGACGGGACATCACGGGTCGCCCAAGCCAGACACCACGAGGGTGCAGGTAACCTGCAACGGTCTCGTGGGACTCGTTCGGTCTGTCAAGTCCCACGCCATAAAGACCCAAGAGGTCCAGTCTGACCCCATTGCCTTTGATGGGGTCTTTTTCCTACTTTTCTTTCGAATGAATGTTGTGGCGCCGAGTCCCGTAAGTAAAATTGTGTAAGTGACTGTACATTAGTAATTGCTTATAGATGGTTGTAGTGCTTTTGTTGCTTGTTTAATTGCATACGTGTTTCATTATAATAAATGTCCTTGTGTGAATGTAAACCTGCTCGTTGTGTCCATTCCCTCATTGACTGAACATTTCGTGTGTTTGGAGTTAGAAAGCCGTTGGTTTGCTGTAATAGGGGGACGTTTGGACCGACGGTTCTCGGCGATTACGCCGCTCGGAATCGCGCACGGACAAGCTCGCCTCGGCGGTTTGTTCCGTATGAGATCCGTCGAGAGTGGAATACCCCGGTAGTTGGATCACGTGGGTATTTAGGTACTTTGAAGATTGGCAATCGACCCTAAGCCACGTGATCTGCCGATTGGCGTATTTCGGTTCTTGTACAAGGACCCGTCGCTCGGAGTTATCCGGGCGGCGATCTATATTCCGGGTGATCGGTCGGGCCGACTCGACTTGCGGCTCCGTTCAGAGCGGTCGGTTGGCGGCCGACCCCCGGCTTGTAACAATATATAGACACATATATACACACACAAATACATACACACACAAAAACACATATACACACATGCACGCACACACACACACACCCATATACACACAAAAAACACATATAGATGCATATAAACACGTATACAGACATACACATACATACATACACACACATACACACACAAAACATATATAGACACATATACATACACACACACATACTTACACATATACACATACATACACACATACACATGCGCGCACGCGCACACACGCACACGCACACACACACACGTGCACACACACATACACACACACAAACACAAACACATATACACACATACACATATAAATACACATACACACATACATACATATACACACACACACATACACATACACATATTCACACATATATACATACATACACACTGCCCATGCAGTGGACGGTATACCTTGTACCGCCAAAAAACACATATAGATGCATATAAACACATATACAGACATACACATACATACATACACACACAAAACATATATAGACACATATACATACACACACACATACTTACACATATACACATACATACACACAAACACACGCGTGCGCGCGCGCACACGCACACACACGCACACACATGCACACACACGCACACACACATACATACATATACACACACACATACACATACACACTGCCCATGCAGTGGACGGTATACCTTGTACCGCCAAAAAACAGGAATATACCAGTGTAATATATATATATATATATATATATATATATATATATATATATATATATATATATATATATATATATATATATATATATATTTTTTTTTTTTTTTCAGGTTAATTCACAGTATTTATAGTAAGAGTATAACTTGTGCTAGTATTAACACAATCAAAATGGTCATTTCAAGGGACCTTCAGGGCATCTGGTGTAAACTTTCCCATCAAAAACCATCGCAGAACTTTTGTTATCATCAAAGTTCAGCTGTGACGACATGGACAATGCATAAAAGCAAGTGACAAGTCTGGAGACAGCGATGGTTCACGAGCAATGTACACGGTTCGCCTTTTTATTTTTTGACCTTCGAGGGGACACCACGGACAAACTGGTGGGAATCGGGAAAAACGTAAATGATGAAAGTTGTAGTACTCGAAGAGCACTACTTGCATACCAACTTTCATTCGAAACAGTTGAAAACCCTAGGAGCTCGATGCCCAATTTTGAGATTTTTTTTGACATTTTCTAAGTTTGTGACCTTGTGACCTTGACCTTGGACGAAAATGAAAAATCGAGCTCCGTGGGGCTATGCAGGTGCCATTGAGCTAACCAAACACCGAAACCCCTGCCAGATTCGACAAACCCCCTCGGAGAAGACGCAACTTGAAATTGGCTACCCCCTAAAAACATGTTTTTTGGGCGTGGCTCCGCCCATAATGGGCGCACCACGCCCATTGTCAGGAAAACACAACTAGATCATGATACAAACCTCCCACCCAAATTTTAACAGGATCGGATCAAAACCCACGGAGCTATGCTCCGGACAGACAGACAGACAGACACACCCATAACGAATATAGTGGTCACTTACTGATTCGTGAACCAATTCCTCGGCATGACTTGCCCTGATGGGTTTACAAGGACACTGTGACGTAGCGAATGGAGATAAAATCCTATTGCTATAATTATTCTAATTTTGTTGTGTTGTACAGACTTATTGCTGAAATATTTTTTACCAAGCATGTGAAGCGCAAAGTAGGGTTGAGCATTTGGTTCACTCCATTTGTCTACCTCTCTACAGACGTCAGTCTATGATCGACAAGCATCTTAATATCAATTAAATGTTATATTTTGTATTCTCAAGAACACAAATCAGAGCATGAATCGGAACACGAACGTGCAGTTTCGCAGAACTTTGGCTCTGAATTTGGCAAATTGTATGGAATCTCATCCCGAGTGCGCAATGAGATCATTTTTCACTCTGTCTGCCTGTCTAGCAGGAAAGTAAAATTGAAAATCATTCCAAACAGGAAACTTACTGTTTTAAAGGACGTCATAAAGGACACAAACAACAGGCACGAATAATTAATGTATGTGTTAAATAAGTTGGTGGAAAAGATGTTGCTGCAACAACGTTGGCAAGCTTCCCAAAAAACGAATTCCTCCAGCCTTTAAAACTTTTGAACAATGTAGAACACACTCGTATTTCGCCTTTTTTGGCACTTCCAAAAACCTCCAGTAAATTACCAGTACTTGTACAAATTATTACACCATATTACACCATCTCGACCAATCAAGTTTACCGCTAGCACCGTCAGCGTTGGGGAATATCGAGATTCATACAAAATCACGGCTCCTCGGAAATATACATCGTACTCAGGAATGCAAAGCAAGAGTTGAAAAGATCTTTCTCACGTCCTTTTTGTCAAGACTGCAGGGGTAAGGTGTTCTATGGACCTTCCACTTTTATGTCGGAACTGTTCATTAAATTGTATGGTCTATCTCGACTGCATGGACGGAAGTGAATGATTCAATCTATAATCGAATTTTATGTTGTGGTACGGGGTTTGGGAAGCAAGAGAGACAGATTCAAGCCACTGGGATAACTCTTCTGACACTGTGTCATAACAATCCTCTTTCCTCGACCGTAGAGCCGTCTTCTCCAGTCTGTCTCATGCTCTTCCCTCCAGGCCTTCAAGGTGTTTTGCTCACCACTCGGTTGGCTCTCCGATTTCCATATCTGATTTCACTGCAACGTTCATCAGTGACATCAAATAGAGAGCATGACAGGTGCAGGAAACACTGCATGGTGTGGTGCAGAACAGGCATGGTGCAAGAATGGGTTATCCTGTGGTTGTGACACCAGATTCATGGAATGTGGAGTCCAGGTACATATTGTTCAACTCCAAAAACGAAGTCTCTGGAATGTGTTGCAAGGCAAATTACAGGGTGAGACAACAATAACCGCAATGTTTGAAAAAAATAACAGGGAATGTACTGTGTGAGGATTGAGTACACGATTATGTATATATATATATATATATATATATATATATATATATATATATATATATATATATATATATATATATATATATATATATATATATATATATATATATATATATATACATACATACAGTGGGGAGAACAAGTATTTGATACACTGCCGATTTTGCAGGTTTTCCCACTTACAAAGCACGTAGAGGTCTGTAATTTTTATCATAGGTACACTTCAACTGTGAAAGACGGAATCTAAAACAAAAATCCTGAAAATCACATTGTATGATTTTTAAATAATTAATTTGCATTTTATTGCATGAAATAAGTATTTGATACATCAGAAAAACAGAACTTAATATTTGGTACAGAAACCTTTGTTTGCAATTACAGAGATCAGACGTTTCCTGAAGTTCTTAACCAGGTTTGCACAGACTGCAGCAGGGATTTTGGCCCACTCCTCCATACAGATCTTCTCCAGATCCTTCAGGTTTCGGGGCTGTCGCTGGGCAACACAGACTTTCAGCTCCCTCCAAAGATTTTCTATTGGGTTCAGGTCTGGAGACTGGCTAGGCCACTCCTGGACCTTGAGATGCTTCTTACGGAGCCACTCCTTAGTTGCCCTGGCTGTGTATTTCGGGTCGTTGTCATGTTGGAAGACCCAGCCACGCCCCATCTTCAATGCTCTTGTTGAGGGAAGGAGGTTGTTGGAAAAGATCTCGCGATACATGGCCCCATCCATCCTCCCCTCAATACAGTGCAGTCGTCCTGTCCCCTTTGCAGAAAAGCATCCCCAAAGAATGATGTTTCCACCTCCATGCTTCACGGTTGGGATGGTGTTCTTGGGGTTGTACTCATCCTTTTTCTTCCTCCAAACACGGCGAGTGGAGTTTAAACCAAAAAGCTCTATTTTGGTCTCATCAGACCACATGACCTTCTCCCATTCCTCCTCTGGTCATCCAGATGGTCATTGGCAAACTTCAGACGGGCCTGGACATGCGCTGGCTTGAGCAGAGGGACCTTGCGTGCGCTGCAGGATTTTAATCCATGACGGCGTAGTGTGTTACTTATGGCTTTCTTTGATACTGTGGTCCCAGTTCTCTTCAGGTCATTGACCAGGTCCTGCCGTGTAGTTCTGGGTTGATCCCTCACCTTTCTCATGATCATTAAGGCTCCACGAGGTGAGATCTTGCATGGAGCCCCAGACCAAGGGAGATTGACTGTTATCTTGAACTTCTTCCATTTTCTAATAATTGCGCCAACAGTTGTTGTCTTCTCACCAAGCTGCTTGCCTATTGTCCTGTAGCCCATCCCAGCCTTGTGCAAGTCTACAATTTTGTCCCTGATGTCCTTAGACAGCTCTCTGGCCTTGCCCATTGTGGAGAGGTTAGAGTCTGATTGATTGAGTGTGGACAGCTGTCTTTTATGCAGATAATGAGTTCAAACAGGTGCAGTTAATACAGGTAATGAGTGGAGAATGGGAGGGATTCTTAAAGACAAAACTAACAGGTCTGTGAGAGCCGGAATTCTTACTGGTTGGTAGGTGATCAAATACTTATTTCATGCAATAAAATGCAAATTAATTATTTAAAAATCATACAATGTGATTTTCAGGATTTTTGTTTTACATTCCGTCTTTCACAGTTGAAGTGTACCTATGATAAAAATTACAGACCTCTACGTGCTTTGTAAGTGGGAAAACCTGCAAAATCGGCAGTGTATCAAATACTTGTTCTCCCCACTGTATATGCAGCTACTTGTACAAACAACACGTCCTTGCGTGTTAAAATGTTCTACTAATTGCCAATTATGGACATTTTTACAACTATAAAGATATTCAATAAAATTATAAAATACCTTAATTTTTTTTTTGACAAATTAGAATGTTTTTTTTATTTCTGCAAAAAGGTGGAAAGAAAATATTATCTATCGCACAATGTGACGTTGTTTCTGATAAAGAGATACACACAAATGGAAATACAAGGAAAACAGACAGGTGGAGACCGGCAAGCAGCAGCTTCTTCACTCACTGCAGATCTGGATAAAATCACAAACTGGTCCAACACGTGGAACATGTCTTTCAATCCAGACAAATCTCACACTCTCACTATGTCTCTTCGAAAGGACCGTTTAGAAAACCCCCCCATCCACTTTCTCAACAATCCTCTGGAAGAAGTCTTTTCTTTCAAGCTTCTGGGTCTCACTATCTGCCATGACCTTTCCTGGGAAAGTCACATTTCCAACCTCGCCTCAAAAGCCAGTCGCCGACTGGGGATCCTCCGTCGGGCAAAGTCCTTCCTCGGCCCTCTTGAGCTCCTGACCACTTACAAAGCTTTTGTCCGTAGCCTGATGGAGTACTGCTCTCACCTCTGGGCTGGTGCTCCTGCCTCCCACCTTTCTCGGCTTCACACTGTCGAAACCAGGGCATTTAAGATAATCGGCATCTCCCGCAATGAAGCTGAGTCTTTGGGCCTCTCACTCAATCACCGCAGGTTGGTCGGTGGTCTTTTTGTCTTCTACCGACTCCTCTGCAGCCTTGCCCCCCCCTGCTCTCTCTGCGATTTGTCCCCACCACATTTCTACAGGGCGCTCAAGGTCTACCAACAACCCCCTTCTGGTAAAACTACCAAAATCACGAATCACTGCTCATCTTCACTCTTTCATTCCTCTTTTTCCCACCTTTGGAATAAACTTCCTCACTCTATTCTTTCCCATTCTTCCCTCCAGGCTTTCAAAACAGCTGTTCACCACCACCTCTTATCTTTCCCCATCCAAATCTTCGATCTTTTCTACCCCCGATAATCCACCCAAGTCCACTTCCTTCAATTCTCCTGCTTTCCTTCCTGAAAGTCCCTGTAATGTCCATCTTCTCTTCACCATGTTCCCCGTCCCATCCCCATCCCTCTCCCTTCCACAGTTCACCTAATGTGTCTGTTCCCCACTGTTTTGTCCCTTCCACTCCCGCCCCTCTTGTCTCATGCCTCCTTGCTGTGAGTTGTGTGTTAGCTCTCATACGAGCCTCGACCAAGGTATACAAAAAAAAAAAAAAAAGACCATTCAGCCCATCATGCGTGCACGAACACCACACTAATCCATCCACACAAGATACAAAGAAGAAAATGCAAATGATTATTATTATTATTTTAAAAATCTATTTATATTAAGTTTTTTAGTTTTTTTTTTCTTCTTCCCCTCAGGGGAGGGGGCATGGGCTTGGTTAAAAACACACAACATCAACCACACAACACCCCTTGACGAGACCCCCACCAACAGCACTCCGAACACTTGCACACAATAACCCATCAATGCTCAAACTACTGAAAAGTCCTGTCAATATTCCCACACCACTCTATATCCATAACTTCCAGATACCTATCTAATTCTAATTTCAACTTATCTACTGTTTCTGCTGCCGCAACCTTTCCAGGGAGACCATTCCATGCATTAACTACTCTCTGAGTGAAAGTCCCCCACCTTACTACCGTCTCAACTCTCCTCTTCTTTAATCTCAGGCTATGGCCCCTGTAGTGGGGCAACTTAGCTAAATATAGCATACCAATTGTGCATTTTGTGAGGAAAGCACCAAATTTGGCACACTCGTAGCCTAACATATTATGAACAGATTTGGATATTGGGCCATCACAAAATTTTTGATGGCAGTGGAAAATGGCTGCCACAGCCATCAGCGGCTGAATTTGAGATGGCCCAATATCCAAATCTGTTCACAATATGATCGGCTACGAGTGTGCCAAATTTGGTGCTTTCCTCCCAAAATGCACAATTGTTATGCCAAGTTGCCCCACGACTGGTCCTATCACTGTCTACTCTGTTGAATAATTCATCTGTACTTATTTTATCTCTACCTTTCATTATCTTAAACATCTAAATCATATCTCCTCGTCACCACCTCCTTCCTCGTGAATAAAGCCCTGTCTCCTTCAACCGCTCCTCATAGCTGAGTCTTGCTCTGCCCAGAATCAATCTCGTAGCCCAGCGCTGAACCTTCTCTGGCATCTACGTCCTTCCGGAACCGTGGTAACCACAACTGCACACAATATTCTAGATGTGCCCTCACTAAATTCCTGTACAATGTTAACACCACCTCTTTTGCTTTATAAATGACCACCTCCGAATACAGCCTAAAACCCTATTTGCTCTACCTAAAGCTGCCTGGCATTGTGCTGCCTGCTTACCTCCCATATCTATTACCACCCCCAGATCCTTCTCCTGTGTGACACACTCCAAAATTACCCCTTGCATCCTGTAATCTCTATTTTCATTGTTCTTTCCCATCCCCAACACATTACACTTGTTCAGGTTAAATTCCATCTGCCAGTCTTTTGCCCAATCTATACAAGCATCAATACTTTCCTGTATCTGATCACCACCCCCTCTGCTATCCACCTTACCTCCAAGCTTTGTGTCATCTGCAACTTTGGAAAGTCTACTCTTCACCTTGTTATCCAAATCATTGATGTAAATAATGAAGAGTCATGGTCTGAGTACTGATCCACAAGGGTGCCCTGCTACTTACATCCTCCCAGCAAGACATCCTCCCACTCACAGCCACTCTTTGCTTCCTATCACTAAGCTAGTTTGCAACTACCTGACCAGCCACTCCACAAGCCCTCACTTTGGCTAACAATCTCCGATGTGGTACCATATCAAATGCCTTCTTAAAGTCTAGAAATACTCTGTCCACTGCCTTTCCCTCATCCACCCAATCAGACACTGCTTCATGGAACTCTAAAATATTTGTTAAACAGGAACTACCTTTGGTTAACCCATGCTGACTCCCTTTAATTAGTTTGTAGTTATTTAAATGGTTCCTCATCTGGTCCTTAATTAATGTCTCCATCACTTTCCCCACAATTGAAGTCAAACTAACAGGTCTATAGCTTCCCAATTATTCTCTGGATCCATTCTTAAATAATGGTGTTACATTTGCTCCTATTTATGATTATTATATATTATTTATTACTGCTTTATTATATATTATATTATTATATATTACTTTATAATTACTTTGTTAATTATTATTAATTTTATTATCATTTATTATTATTCATTTATTTATTATTTATTCATTATTTATTATTTATTTATTACCTGTCCTGACTCCAGTGAACTGTTGAAAATATCCGTTAACATATCACTTACCTGCTCAGGCACCTCCATCAATCTTTTAGAGGGAGGTACTGGAGGAGACCTTTTGACCCATAATGTTGCACATTCCCACACATTTTGGTTCGATGTGATGTACAGCACTATTTACAGTGTTGGTGCTGCCGAAGCAGTTTCTTGGCAAGGGTTATACTGGGTAGTTTGCCATTGCCTTCCCAGCAGTAATCAGGGCAGGAATTTGTAAATTGTTCATGGTGCAGACGATAGCTCGCCTACTCTTTGCGGACACCGTGAGATATATAACGTCCACCAACTAATGCTGGCAGATGGGACACCCGGTTTAACGTTGATCCGAGTAACGGCGCACACATCGATTAATCACCCTGCCTGTGAAACACTAGGATGACAGCTTGTAGCTGGGTCGAGATTCAAACCCAGCTTAAGGCCCGGTCACACCTTGACGTTTTAGCCAGCGATGGCAACGTATTAAAATGTATGTAAAACGCTGGCTTACGTTGAACTTTTGATGTTTTTTTTTAAAGATTCGGACGTATTCATAGCGACTTGGTCTTATGTATAACGCATTGGTAACGGACACAGAACGTTTCGTTGTGTTATAGATAACTTATACCAACGAATGCTGAACCTGTTGTCGGCCTACACAACCGATGCCCAACGATAGTCTAACTTAGGCATAGCGCGTTGCACGCATCGCCGACAATGTCGTGACGTAGCCTATTAAAAGGCTGACGCACAACGATTCGAATCATAACTGCCGTAGAAATGGAAGTGTCAACATCGCGGTCACACCTTGGCGATCTTGCCAGCGTATGCCGACCTAAGAAAAATGTGTCTAAAACGTTGGGGCACGTCAAATACAGTATGAGTAAGTTTGGTATACGTGAGTACAACGCTAAAGTACGCTATCATACGTCGTAGTAAGTAGAGTACGTCAAGAAATTTTAAACATGTTCAAAAATTTACGACGTACTCGGTGTATGACACACGTTCCGCATGCGATGGGGATAAGTTGTACACACGATATGTGGACGCTTACACACGTCCACAAAGGCTACTTATAAGCTACTCATAAGTCGAAACACGTCGCGGTAATGTCTTTTTTACGCGAAACTTATTTCTAACTTATGTTTGACGTGCTTTGAACCAATTCTTTACGTAGTCCCAACACACATCGACGTATGTAGATGTATTCCAATGACGTCTTCCGGTCGACAAAAAAATAAATTAACGTGTTTCTAGCTTACAACTGCCATATAAAGACGTGTTCCCAGCGGTTTTGGGAATTGGTATATAAAGATGCTGCTCATTAAAGGGGAACCCAACAGTGTTTTCGAGTCCTTTTTGAGTCGATGTCCATGTCAGCAGTAACAGTATCAGTATCAGTATCAGTATTAGTATTAGTGGTAGTTTGTTCATGTTGGCAGTAGTAGGTGAGTGTGAGGGGGAGAGGTGTGGGTTATGATGGATCGTCCTTGCGTCCGCGTGTCCACGGGTAGGAGACATCTTTTCACCATTGTTCGAAGTTCTTCGCGGCTAATTTTTTATGGGGCTTTTTCAACAATGAGCTATAGCTTGTTTTTACGATTTAGGTCTATTCATAACGGGTTGGACAAATGCACAATGAACTAATAATGTGCATAGAGCGCTTTGATTACTTATAGATACGATATACCAACGAATAATTATCGTGAAGCCGGCGTTCACAAACTATGCCCAACGATAGCCTAACTTATCCATATCGTGCGGCAGTTTATCTTTGCCGGTGACGTAGGGTTTGCTATTCATAGGCTGCCACTCAACGATTTAAATGGCTGTATCTCCACTATTGAAAGTAGACGCTTGCGCTCAACAATTGGATTTTTTTTGACACTCAACGACTTTTAAACGGTACCACTCAGCTATTTTCATTGTTTACAATGAACGATTTAAATTGCTGTCACTCGCCTTTGTTTTTTGACACTGGGGTTTGGAAATTTGAAGCGTTTCTTCTGAACGTGTTAAAACGCTCAAACTCGACTATTTTAAATAGACGCTGCCGATGGACAATTGGAATCATAGCCAAGCTAGACATCGAAGTGTGAACATCCTCGTCATGCCGAAGAAAAGTTTGAAGAATGCTGCAAATAAGTGTCCTGGCCGTGGCCGTGGACGCTGACGCAAGGACGATCCATTATACCGACGTCTTTCAGCCTATGAGTAACTTAAAAGTAACGTCTGTCGACGTGTGGCAACGATCTCGTAACGTGCCAACAACACGTTAATCATAGGTTAGAAATAAGTTTCGGGTACGCTAAACATTACCTCGGCGTGTCTCAACTTATGATTAACTTACACGTAGCATGTGTTGACGTCTGTCAACGATCGCAGACCGTGCATACAACTTGTGGCCAGCGTAGCGGAACGTGCGAGTCATACGCCGGCATACGTCGTGAAATTTCAAGCATGAAAAAATTTGAGGACAACCAAAAAGTACAACGTTTAAAGCCAGCGTACAACGACGTATGGCAGTGTTTTTCAGCGTGCTCTCAATGTTATCAAAACTTACCCATAACGTATTCAACGTGTGCCAGCGTTTTAGAAAAAAAATACAAAAATTGGCATACGTTGGCTAAAACGTCAAGGTGTGACCGGGCCTTTAGAGGCGAGTGTTTATACCTCTGGGCCATCCTGCCAACGCTCTCACCTATTCGCTTGTCCCAATTATACAACGAAACTCAAGCAGAGAATTTTGCCTGTGTATCAGCACGACATTATATCTTATAGCCTCCTCTCTGAAAGATACCATAACATATAATGTCGCCAACCTAATTTCATCCCCATCCAAAGGATAGTTTGCCACGAGATGCAGCACTTCCTGCTAGCACTGCATTGTGATCGGCAACTCGGTTAATGGTCATATAATCCTATAAACAATACTTTCACACTGTACATCAAAATGTAGGAACACACCTTTCTGCACATTTTATAAAAATCCTCTGCTCCGGACAATGTTGAAGTGATAGGAAACACCAGGACAACAGCTCCGAACAAGAATGGCACGTGGTGGAGAGCATACCTCCACCAGACTGAACGGTTTACATTTTGTAGTCCACTAAGAGGCCGGATATGCATCCAGACCTTAACCCAAATCTAATTGGTTTGTTTTTGTTACCTACTCAGCTCATCAACCAAGTTTTGTCATAACTCGCCTTCAACTATTTGAAATATCGTGCTATACTATACAGTGTACATTGTATCATTTTTGGCCCTATCTCTCAATTGTGAGCAATAACTTTAAAAAAAACATCATAGTGTCCGGATCCAGATCTTCTCCAAAATCTCATGAATTCGTCCTTGTCACACGTCCATCCTGCCCACCAAGTGTCGGCCGAATCCGTCAATAACTTTTTTGAGATATCCTGCTCATAGACAAACAGACAGGGCTGAAAACATAATGTCCGTCCATCTTCGGTGGCGGAGATAATGAACAGAAATTCCCAGCCTGGGTGGAGATTCATGTGACGCGTCACTTGCGAAGCAAGGAGAGAAAGATATTGTTAGCTTACATTGCTGTTGCTCTAAGTTTGTTCAAGATGAAGATGGTGTCACAACTTCATGAAGACCACCAAGCCTCATTATGGGAGATAAAAATGTGTCGAGAGAGCATGAGCACTTATCCAAAATATTACAGACATTTACATTTTGACACAGACAGGATTCATTTTGTGTGTGTGGGGAGGTGTAAGGGGAGGGGGGGGGGGTTGAAAGGAGATGAGAGTGAGGAGTAGATGGGAAGGAGAACAAAGAAAAGAAGGAAGTTCAGCAAGAAAAGCCATATGTGCCGGGCTCACAGACATGTAACATCACAATAGAAGTATATAAAGCCAGTAAACAGACCAAGAGGAATAGGAATGAAGACATGAGATGTTTAGTGGACAGGCGAGCTCAAAAATTTATTATAATGGCAGTTTGATAAAGCTGGGTCTCCAAATAAGGGGACACAATAAGGTATGAAGAGATCATTTGTGGAATCCCCCACCTGTAACATGGAAACTCTATGGTTGACGAATCTGCAGCCTCCAGTTCTTTCACCACAACTTTGTCCAAAAACCATCCTGAGCTACCCCCTCTGCCATCATGGCCGATTCGTACACGGAGAATGCGTTTTAGACATACCGCCTCGATTATGAACTCATCGGCCTGGTGGTTTGGGTGTTGGGAAACGAGGAATAAAAAAAAATGGTGAACGTTTTGGCAATGATTGTGATAAATGTGACAAAGACACACACAAAAAAAAAATTTAACAAAAGAATCAAAATGGCTGCAACACTTTGAACAAAGGAAAGGAGTAAACAATAGCGCAACATTGTTCATTTGAAGTGGTGTAGTCGCGACAGGCCTTACATTAGACCTCTCAAACTTGTTCACATTGTTCCTGCTATTGTAGAGCATTCGGTCACCAGTATCTCCTTGCTCACCAAACAGGCAAATAAAGACATTGGCGTCGGTTCCTCCTCCTCCTTTGTTTCCCGTATAAATTGTCACCTTGTATTGAACCACTGAAGACAAGTCACAGGTTATATATTGGTCAGGACTCGCTAAAATACATCAGCATCATGGTATAGGGTTTAGAAAGCTACCAGATCCACTTGCAATTTTGTAAGTACATTTTTCAAAAATAGAAAGCCACCGGTGGAACATGTAGGTCCGCCGCAAGAAAATGAACGAGCAGTTGCAGAGGTCAGGCTATATGGATAGAATCAACAAAACGTTGGTCAAACGATGCGAGCTGTCATGGAAAACACCTCTTGAAAAAAGTCGTACTTTTACTCTGACGAAGGATTAACGCCTGAAGTTCAGCTTCTCGTTTCCCATGGGATTAGCATACCTCAATGTACGTCTTCTTGATTTCATCCATTGTTCTACCTGTGGGGCTGACAAGATGGCCTTGGACCTAGAGGCATGCACACTCGCCTCTAAGCTGTCTTGCAAGGGTTTGAATCCCAACCCAGCTATAAAATGTCATCTCGGTGTTTCACAGGCAGGGTGATTCATCAAGGTGTATGTTGTCCCTTGGATAGATGTGAAACGGACATCCTGTCCGCCAGAATTAATTGGTTCGTGATCAGCAGGAAAAAAAAACAAATTGTTACATGAGAGACTTGATGTTATTGCTTTCAAAGAGCCACAAGCTTCACAACAAGTGTGACACGTGACAAGGTACCGATATCATGCATCAAATTTACTGAAATGAAAAAAAAAATTGAGACATAAGTGGGCTTTTTGACCTTTTTTGGAACTGTCAAATGTTTGAATCATCATTAAGATTAATTTTTTTAACAACCCCGGTGTAATACGAGGTGAAAAGGCGGAATAAAATATCCAATGAAGAAAAAAGAAAGGGGATGGAACAATATGTAATGAGAATGCACCTGAGAGAGGTGCTGACTCATGGCATTACTTTCTCTTCCAGCAAGTCATGGTTATTTTGTGATTTGTGCCATAATATATTTTGAGAAGTGAACTAAATCTCTGCATGCATGTTCCCAGAAAGTAGAGAGGAAACACATTTCTTCCATTCAGTTCATCCTCTCATTGTGACTTACAGATTTCGTTTATAATGGAGTATTAGAACTGTTGTTTTGGGCATTCATGTTTTGTTTTTTTTCACCTGCGACATGTGACTGTGACAAAGGATTAAAGACTGGAACGCAGCTCGTCAGATCAGACCAGATTAGATCTGTGACTTGCTGCAGGTACCATGTAAACCTCTACTAACCTGTTTCATGGTCGGGGTGGCGGCGACTGAACCGTCTCACCCACCAGGTTTCTTGGTCAGGAGCGGGTATGGATATGGACACCCAGCAGGATTAAAAACAAAGCCTGTCAAAGGGCGGATGAGCTCCTTGTAAGCCAACGGCCATCCATATCTAGAACCCAACTGTGCCTGCGGACGTCCTCCTGCAGTTGGGTTTCTATTTTTTAGGAGGTTGGTGGCAGGATTTGCACTCCAGCCATGGTAAAACCCTACACTTCACAAAGCACAAGAAAAATGCAATGAAAATCGAAAAAAAAATTGGATGCTGCTTCCCTCCGCAAGGCAGCTCACGGGATGGCAGGATTTGGGCAAACCTTCGGGACCTCCACTCTTTGATGACAGGAGGGAAACCACAGGATAGCCTTCTCAGGTTACATTGCTGTAAGGTGTGTCAGGGTGGTGCTGAGGTGTCGGTGTCGTCCACCAAACCAGTCTCCTAGGGTTAACCTGAAGCTGTCCCTTTGGGTTGGTGCTTGGAATGTTCTATCCCTAAGAGAGGATGATCACCTGTCTCTGATATCATCTGAGCTCAAGCGTTTGAACATCAGTATTGCAGCACTCTCTAAGGTTCAGAGACCGCATTGCGGTGAGATCATGGCAGGTGGTTGCACCAACTATTGATGTGGTCGCCCTGATGGTTACCATGCCCGAGGAGTTGCTGTGGCTGTGTCCATTAAGTTGATGCCAATTATAATTGGGGTAACACCGGTCAACGAGCGTCTTAGGAGATGAAGAATTTGTCACTCCTTGGGTGTCGTTTCCCTGGTCTCTGCAGATGCTCCGACTGAGGCGAGTGACCTTACCGTGAAGGATGCATTCTGTGCCAGGCTCGAGTCTGTGGTTGATCAGTGCCCTCGGCGAGATACTCTTCTAGTCTTGGGGGATTTCAATGCATCGACTGGAACCGATAGGGATGTTTATGAGACGTGTGTTGATCCCCATGGGTTTGGAACAGTGAACCAGAATAGCACTAAGTTCCTTGACTTTGCAAGATGTCATGGACTTAGAGTGGCTGGTTCATGGTTTCAGCGCCCACAAGCTCATCGCTGGACTTGGTATTCTAACGCTGCCAGTGTGGCAAAGGTGATTGACCATGTGCTTGTTGATGATCGATGGAGGATGATCCAGAACTACAGGGTATACCGGAGTCCTCAATTCCTCAATACCAACCACAGGCTTGTGGTAGCAACTCTGAAGATGCAGCTTAAATCCAGGAGAATGGTTCCATCCCAGCCTCAGCTAGATGTTGGCAAGCTCAAGAATGAGAGGGTAGCTGAGGAGTTTGCGAACAAGCTGAGTGGAGATTTGGGGGGATCTGGGTACTTTGGGGGATCCTGAGGAGTTGTGGGGTGCCTTCAAGACCACCATCCTTGATGTTGCCGGTGGATGTCGTGGAACTCACCGTTGGGCGAAGAAGAATTTTGTCTCTCAAGGGACACTGGATATCGTTGACCAGAGACGCAGGACCAGGCTTAACAGCAGAGCTAATCTGTTCGGGGAGTTGAGGCATAAAACTGCACGTGCGCTGAGGGTGGGCAAGGAGGCCTATGTGTGAGGAATCTGTGAGGGGGTAGAGCATCACCTGTTGTCAAGTGATTCTTATCCTGCTTACAGGGGAATTTCCGCATTACGTTCATCCAAGCCCATCCCTTGGTGTACTGCATTTATCGTGGAGGATGGTGGGCTCTTGACAGAGGAGTCCAAAGTGAAGGCCAGCTGGGCCGGTTACTTTGATTGGCTGCACCAGACTGATCCACCAGCTGTCGAGTTGGTCATCAGGGGAGTTACTATCCCTATTGTTGACCCTTCAATCTGCTGTGATCCACCTTCGCTTTTGGAAACACAGGCTGCGGTGAACCGGTTGAAATGGGGGTAAAGCTCCAGGGATCTGTGTCATCCATGCTGAACTTCTCAAGGCTGGTGGAAATGCTGTACTCATGTCATTGCATGCAGTTCTGTGCTCTGCCTGGAACACAGGCATCATCCCAACTGGCTGGAAGAGGGGCCTTGTTCTCCCTCTCTGTAAAGGGAAGGGTGATCGTCAGGACGCAAGGGAAGGGTGACGCTGCTCTCTGTGCCAGTCAAGGTCTTCACGCGGATAATTCTTGAGAGGGTTTGCCACCATCTGCTTGAGCACCAGTGACCAGAGCTGGTCAAGCTTCACACCAAAGAGGTCAAAGATTAACCGTATCCTTGCTCTTCGGGTCCTCACCAAACGCAGTTGAGAGTTTCGGCAGGGGCTGCTTGCAGCTTATGTTCATCTCTGTAAAGGGTTCAATTCAGCAAGTCGGGATGCCTTCTGGAGGATGATCGGTTTTCATGGGGTGCCACCAAAACTGATTAATCTGTCTGAACTGCACCCTGGTACTGAGAGTGCTGTGAGATTGGGTGATACCAGCTCCGACTTATTTCCAGTTGTTACTGGAGTACGTCAGGGGTGTTTGCTGACCCCAAACTTTTCAGTGCTTGTATGGACTGGATTCTGGGGTGGTCGTCAGAGAGAACAAGCTGCTATGCATCGTTTGGGAATGCCAAGATCTCTGACTTTGATTTCGCAGATGATGCAGTCACCTTTGCAGAGACTCTAGATATCCTTTTGGGGGCCTTCGTGGTGCTGAATGAGGAGTCAGAGCCACTGGGATTATGGGTTTCCTGGGTCAAAACTAATATCCAGGCTTTCAATGACATCTTGGATGCTGCTATCTTGTCTGTACCTGTTTGTGGTGAGGATGTTGAGGTCACGGAGAGATTCGCTTTCCTTGGCAGTCATATTAATGTCTCTGCCAGCTGTGAGTCAGATGTCAATAGACCTCTAGGTCAGGCCTGGGGAGTCATGGATTCACTGGATAATGGTGTGTGGCACTGTTGCTACCTGTGCAGGAGGACGAAAGTCTGAGTCTTCAGGTCCTTGGTGCTTCCAGTCTTGCTCTATGGATGTGAAACTTGGACTCTGACCAGGGATCTGAGATGGAGACTTAATTCCTTTGGTACCAGGTCTCTTTGGAGAATCCTTGGCTGTCGCTGGTCAGACTTTGTGTCCAACGAGCGGTTGCTGAGAGAGACTCAAATGAGATTTGTTACCTGTATAGTCAATGAGCATCAGTTGCAGCTGTATGGACATGTGGCTCATTTTCCTGATGCTGATCCTGCTCACCAGATTCTCTCAGCAAGGGAGCCTCATGAGTGGAGGAGGCTAATGGACTGACCACATGTCTTGTGGTTGCAGCAGGTTGATCGGCATCTCAAGGAGATGGGGATGGGCCAGGCATCTGCCTGGGGGATGGCCAGACGGAGACCCTTGGAGTAGACAGAAAGTGGACGCAGCGACGCGCTACTCCGGCGCATGCTCCCATACCTGACCTGACCAGACCTGACCTGACATGTGGCAGTTCTTCAAGAGCTCAGCCATTGCTGTTGTCATTGGTGTTGTTCTTGTTGGGGTTC
>NC_140972.1:16471883-16516883 GCF_056783735.1 Eptatretus burgeri
ATCCATAGGAGAAGAGAGAGCTATCATAAAATCATGGATCTGTTTGGATTCATCCCCACATCCCCCGAATAGGATTTTACAGGCACTTGTATATTTGAAAGTCGGACAAATTGCCATTTACCGCAGTCTGTTCCGATTAAATTTCATGTTCAAAATCGTCGTTTTGGTCACTCTTGAATTTGGCCTACGAAATCTCAAGGGCCTTGGCCTACGAAGACCTTAATCCGGCCCTTGGGGGGGGGGGGTGACAAAGAGGTAGAGGTAGAGAAATGGGATGCACATTGAGTGCAAGAGGTCAGGGAATGGAAAGAAAAGAAAAGACAGAAAACTTCCACTTTCAAAAAAGCTTTTCTGATTGGTCAATCAAGCATAATTTTGGTTATATTTTGACAAACAAATAAATAAACCAATGTCACCCGCAGGGTGACCCATATCTTGCCAAAAGGTGACCACGTGTGACTTCTTTAAGGTCACACTGAGGTGAACAGAGCTGCTATCCACCAGGAGCGACTCCTTGAGGAATATCTGCCTACGAGATTCCGATGAGAATCGTTCTGCAGAGTAACCATGAAAAATATGCTTTTGCCTCATAACGTCACCAAATGACGTCATAATGTCTCAAGCTTGACATATCTAGAAAGCACTCATCGAGGTGTTCAATTTGAGATACTACACGATATGGTTCCTAAAACTTGAAAATTTGACCTTGGGGTCAAATATGTTTAACCTCAGGTGCTAACCATGAAGGTCAAGGTCAATCGCCACCAAAAACTAATCAGCTGAGCACCAGATCATATACTACATTCCCATAAAGTTTGGAGACGATTCGATTAAAATTACTCAAAAAATAAGGGTTTCGTCGACTCCCCTGATTTGCAACAAAGTGAGCTTGACCTTCAAAATTTTGTGCGCTGAAAGGGACCTCTATAGGCCTCTGATATGCGAAGTTACAAAAATTTCCAATGATAACTGTGCTCTGCAGAATTTTTTATACATGATTACAGAGCAAAAACAAAAAAAACATATGAAGGTCAAGGCCAATTGCCACCAAAAATTAATCAGCTGAGCGCCAGACCATGAACTATATTCCCATGAAGTTTGAAGACGATCCGATCAAAATTACTCAAAAAATAAGGGTTTCGTCGACTCCCCTGATTTGCGACAAAGTGACCTTGACCTTTGACCTTGACCTTCAAAATTTTAAGCGCTGAAAGGGACCTCTATAGGCCTCTGATATGCTAAGTTACAAAAATTTCCGATGATAACTGTGCTCTGCAGAATTTTTTATACGTGATTACAGACAAACAAACAAAAAAACCAAAAAAAAAACATACAAGCTGACTAACATATCTTGCAAAAACTTCGTTTTGGCAAGATAATTATTGCCCGAAGAAGTAAATACATTCTTCATTATTATGCTGTGTTCCTTTAAGTTGTAGTTGGCAGATCAAAGATCATGCATTGATGGGCCAAGTCTTTCACGAAGCAGCTGGCCAGGCCTGACATTCAACAGGATCTGCTGAGGGCAGGAATTTAGAATTTGTTCCAGGGTCAGGTCAGGTATGGGAGCATGCCCCGGAGCAGAGCATCACTGCGTACACTTTCCCCGAATACAACAGGGGCCTCTCTCTGGCCATCACCCAGGCAGATGCCTGGCCCATTCCCATCACCCAGGCAGATGCCTGGCCCATTCCCATCTCCTTGAGATGCCGATCAACCTGCTGCAACCACTAGGCATGTGGTCAGCCCACTGGCCTCCTCCACTCGTGAGACTCCCTCGCTGAGAGAATCTTGTGAGCAGGATCAGCGTCAGGAAAACGAGCCACATGTCCACACAGCCGCAGCAGACACTCACGGACTATGCAGGTAACAAATCTCATTTGAGTCTCTCTCGGCAACTGCTCGTTAGACACAAAGTCCGATCAGTGATAGCCAATGATTCTCCGAAGAGACCTGGTACCAAAGGAATTAAGTCTCCATCTCAGATCTCTGGTCAGAGTTCAAGTCTCACATCTGTTGAGCAAGAACGGAAGCACCAAGGACCTGAAGACTCGGACTTTCATCCCCCTGCACAGGTACCACAGCTCCACACCCCATGATCCAGTCAATCCATCATTCTCCATGACTGACCCAGACGTCTATTGACCTCTGACTCACAGCCAGCAGAGACATGAATATCCATCCATTGGGACCATACTCTGTGCAGAGCATTGGTGCTTCTAACGCAGTCTCCTGGGCTATTGGGCCCAATCTTGGATGGGTCAACACTCCGACGCAGGATACCAGCAAGCCGGTACTCATTTTGACGACCTCGGAAGGATGACAGGCTGAATCAACCCCACCTGAGTGAAGCATTAATTCAACAGCCAAGCAGGATTTGAACTCATGACCCTAGGATCCCAAGCCCACCACCAGAGCCATTAACCCAACACCAGGCATACATGAATATCACTGCCAAGGAAAGCGAATCTCTCCGTGACCTCAACATCCTCACCACAAACAGGTACAGACAAGATAGCAGCATCCAAGATGTCATTGAAAGCATGGATCATAGTTTTGATCCAGGGAACCTGTACTCCCAGTGGCTCCGACTCCTCATTCAGCACCTCGAGGGCCCCCAAAAGGATATCTAGAGTCTCCGCAAAGATGACTGCATCATCTCCGAAATCAAGGTCAGAGGTCTTGACATTCCCAAACGATGCATGGCAGCTTGGTCTCTCTGACATCCTCCTAGGAATCCAGTCCACGGAAACGACACTCAAGGAGTGACGAATCCTTAGTCTCATAATATGCTCGTTGACAGGTGTTAACTCAATTATCATTAGAGTCGGCTTTGGGCATGGTAACCATCAGAGCAACCTGACCAATAGTCGGTTTCATCACCCAGTGTTCCAGGGTGCCAGCAACAATTTGCCTGCTCTTCATCAAAAAAGACCATGGAATGTTTTGCATGAACCAGCAATCAAGGCTAGTGGACAAGTTTGCAGCTACACATTCATCTGAAGGACGACAATGTTTGATGCAACACCATGCCTGCAAAGCACCCGTTGAAGAGTTTATCCTTGTGTCAATAATTGAACCGAAACTAAACAGCTCATCGGCAAATGCAATCAATACCTCCCTGCCGTCCTACTGGACCAATAAGTAAATTGTACACATAGAGGTCCACCAATAGTAAATTTCAAAAATCGAAATTTAAAATAGTAATAAATCGAGGGCAATCTCAAAATCCATATTGCTGTAATCAAACAATGTTGTCAGAGGTCCATCATTCTGGATTTCAAGACAGGAAAGGAAGTATTTCATTTAAATGAAAACAGGATGGGAAACATAAATGCACAAAAAAAAAACGTTTCTGTAATAATAAAGAAAACATCTGTAACGATCACAAATGGTTTGATTTAAGTTTGCATTTTGATCTGTGCAGGTTTGTGTATCTGCTCGACCGTCTGACCTTTTTCAGATGCCAACCTCCAAAGGGTGCCCGGCTATCATGCCAGATGCGCACCTTGGAGATCGTTCCCAAGTCAGGAATCTCAATCTGTTTAACAAGTATAACTAGTAAACTGGGTACAAATTTAAACTCGTGAAAAACATGAAACAAAGACATTATCTCGAACGATTATTATTTTTATATTTTGCATGAAAAGCGTGTAATCATAATACTTACTATGTGGCTTGAAAATTCATGGTAATGGTGAAATGGACATTTAGAAAGTGATGGCGTTTTACAAAAAGCTGTGCAACTCACATTTCCAAGTATGTTGAGCATATTATGTCTGAGAAATGATTTCCAAGTTTAACGTGCTATTATGGCAAGAAGCCAAAAGGTCTGAGTGTTTCATTAATTTTTTTCAGTTATTTATTTTTCGTAAAAAAGTAAGAAACAATGATGACTGCTGTCACAATATTTACCGTGAACTTGTCCACCTGTCCAGCCTCAAAGTTATTGAAACTATTATCGAGCAGTATCTCGTCCGACTTGCTTTTCATTCCGTAGACCTGCAGGAGGATGCTTGCGTCGGTTCCCGCTCCCTTGAGGTCACTTGTTGTGACCCACAGCGACCATGGCAACTCTGCGTAGAGTAAGGAGCATGCATAGATCATCAAAAAAAATCTTTGAGATAAAATTTCATTTCCTTGCCCCGTTGCTTTGCAATTTCACGTGAAGACAGTTTAGTACCATCTTCTTACGAACGCACGATATATTTTACCAAGGGTCATTTGCTTTATAATGTGAAACTTACTCTTCCATTCCCCCAAGTTTCAAAACAAAAGTTTGTATTGGTAATTTCATCGAAACAAATAATAAGCTTATATAATCAGTGCATTAAAAAAAAAAGCTCAGGACCTTTTTATATCAACTATTTTTAAGGTAAAAAAAATGCAGAAAATCTACTAATTGGTAGAAGTATGGTACATCTGCTTCTTGATAAATATATAAAATTTTGTAACTTTACTTGTAATTGGTGGTCTGCTAAAATAAGATTGTGCACAGGACCAGCCAGACATATAACCCATCATCCCCCTCAACGCTCACAGTGCTTGCCATTTAAAATGCTACATTAAATCCACATTACCTTCAACTTGGAAAATTGGCAAGGAGGTTAAATATAACATATTTGCCTATTAGCTAATACAAGTTCAGAATTAGCAAGTGTACATTTACTCTTAAGCACAAAGCAGAAAAACAAAGCAAGTATCTCGAATCTTCCATTTCGGATTCAAAGAGATTGTGTACCTTGCGCTTTGCTCCTCCAAAATCAAAGCTCGACCAAATATAATAATTGTTTGCCATTGATAAACATGTATGACCATAATTGTACGTACAAGTCCCATTCATATTTGCATATTAGTTGTTGCAGGACTTTTTTGAGAAGTACAGGAGATTAAATACATGTGTGCAGTCAGCACTTTATCTGCTTTCTTTGCTTTTCTTTCTGTTGTTTTTTCTTTCTCTCCCCTTCCTGACTCTGTCTCTATTCCTCCCTCCATCTCTAGCTCATTCCCATCTTTGCTTTCAACCTACCTCCCTTCCTCCACTACCTTCCCTCATCCTCTCAATAAATGACAACAATAAAAATAGGGGCAATACACCTAGGCGCTCACCTGGTAGCGGCTAGATAAGAAAACCAGGGAACCACTGGAAAGGTGTGGATAACCCATAAATATTTAACAGAGAAGAAAGTAAATACCAACGGAATTTTTTTTTATGCAGTGAACAAACTTGGGTACAACACGGGTGATGAAGGGTGTGATCAAGTTTCATCAAAACTGTGTGTGTAGTTTCTGGGAAGAGAGAAAATACCTATTTCGGGGGGTCTCAACCCCCCCTCCCTCCCACAGGTCATCTTAGACTGATTTTCTTTTTGGTGTGAACAAACTTTGGTGCATCACGGGTAACGAAGGTTGTCGTCAAGTTTCATCGGAATTACATGTGTAGTTTCGGAGAAGAAAGCAAATGTATATTTTGGGGGCAACCCCACCCCCCCCCCCCCCCGTACACTCTCTTAGGGCCCGATTTTTCATGCCATGAATAAACTTTGGTACATTCCAGATGATGAAAGTTTTGGTGAAGTTTCATATAAATTGTGTACGTAGTTTCAGAGAAGTTGCAAATGCTTGTGGATGGATGGACTGACGGATGGAAGACGTGTCATCCCATAAGCTCCCCGGAACTACCTTCCAGGTGAGCTAAAAACTACAGCGAGGCACCATCGCAAATATGCAAGCTTCAAGAAAAAATAAGTTGAAAGATAGCAAAAAGTTCGACCAGGAATTACCCAATATTTTTGAGTTAAAAAAAAAAAATCTTGATTTGACCCCTGTGACTTGCATTTTTGGTATTTGACCTCTTGACCTCACCCCAGGCTGCATGGAGCAGAGATAAAAATGGCATTGCTCTCACACCTTCTTGCCATGTGGTGATAATAATTACCAAGTGTAGTGAATTTCTGCACAATCGTTTAGGAGATAGTGTGACTGGCAGACAGACAGACAGACAGACAGATCGATTACAATATCCCACTATTTTTTTTTTAAGCATGGGAATAAAAAAAAAACCCCTCTTCACTCATACTACTCTCAAACACACCACCTAAATCCAGCACTCTTCCTTCTTTCCATTTCTCTCTCCACTCCCTTGCTTCATATTTGTCCTTTACCATTCTTAAGCCTGGTGTTGGCTTAACGGTTAAGGTGGCTGGCTTAAGATAGTTGGGTCTTCAGTTTGAGCCCCTGTTGGGCCATTGAATTAACACCAGGTGGGCCATTGAGTCTTCCAGTTCTGGGTTTGGAGCGTTAGCAGGGTCTTTCAGGGCTCTTTGCTGACGATCTCAAAGTTAAGTTTCCAGTCGTTATCTGTCCCGTTTTAACTGTTTATTTTCTCACTTACATGTTACTGTGTGTTCCTCGTTCGGTTTTGTTTCAAAAATCGTGCCATTTTGTGAGTTTTCGTCGACCTTGTCTTCCCGGGTTCCTTGAGGCCTACCCATCCTTCCCCTCTTGGTGTACGATCGTTTTTATTTGTATTCTCTCCCTATTACCTTCAATTCCAATTTTCCCAACGTCCCCCATCCCTCTTAACTAAACACCCTGTTTCTTGTCTTAAATCCAAAACAAAAAAACAATAAAAAACAAAAAAAACTACCTTCCTCCTTGCATTCCCACGAGTCCCAAGGCCCCATTCAGACTCCTCATTCAGCACCCCGAGGGCCCCCAAATGGATACCCAGAGTCTCTCCAAAAAAGACTGCATCATCTGTGAAATAAAGGTCAGAGATCTTGACATTCCCAAACGATGCACCGCAGCTTGATCTCTTCAACATCCTCCCCAGAATACAGTCCATACAAGTCCTGAAACGTGTGGGGGCCAGTGCACACACCTGATGAACTCCAGTAATAACTGGAAATAAGTCAGAGATGGTACCACCACATCTCGCAGCACTCTCAGTCCCAGAGTAGAATATAGTTCAGACATCAGATTGATCAGTTTTGTTGGCACCCCGCGAAGACCGATAACCCTCCAGAGGGTATTCCGATTCACTGAATCGAACACTTTGCAGAGATCAACATAGGGTTTAAGCAGCCCCTGACAAAACTCTCATCTGTGTTCGGTGAGGACCCAAAGAGCAAGGTCAATCATTGACCTCTTTGGTGTAAAGCCTGACTGCTCTGGGTGCTGATGCTCCAGCAGATGGTGGCAAACCTTATCAATAATTAAAAGAGCAAAGACCTTGCCTGGCACTGAGAGCAGCATCACCCCTCGGTAGTTGTTGCAGTCCTGGTGATCACCCTTTCCTTTCCAGAGAGGGACAACAAGGCCCCTCTTCCAGTCAGTTGGGATGATGCTTGTGTTCCAGGCAGAGCACAGAACTGCATGCAAAGACATGAGTATAGCATTTCCACGAGCCTTGAGAAGTTCAGCATGGATGCCACAGATCCCAGGAGATTTACCCCATTTCAACTGGTTCACCGCAGCCTGTTTCCACAAGCGAAAGTGGATCACAGTTGAATGGAGGGTCAACAATAGGGTTAATAACACCCCTGACATCAAACTCACAACTGTTGGATCAGCCTGGTGCAGTCACCCAAAGTCACCGGCCCAACAGGCCTTCACTTCGGTCTCCTCTTTCAAGAGCTCACCACCCTCCGTTCTAACTGTAGTACACCAGGAGATGGGCTTGGAGGAATGCAATGTGTGAATTCCCCTGAAAGTAGGATGAGAATCATTTGACCACAGATGCTGCTCTACAACCTCACAAATTCCTTGCACATACTGTAGGCCTCCTTGTCCACCCTCAGGATACTTAGAGTTTTATGCCTCAACTCCTGAAACAGCTCAGCTCTGCCATTAAGCCTGGCCCTGCGACTCTGGTATCCAGTGTCCATTGAGAGACAAAATTCTTCTTTGCCCTCCGGTTAGTTCCAAGACATCCACTGGCAACATCAAGGATGGTGGTTTTGAAGGCACTCCACAACTCTTCAGGACCCCCCAAAGCACCCAGACTTCCCAAATGTCTACTCAGCCTGTTCGCAAACTCCTCAGCTACCCTCTCATCCTTGAGTTTGCCAACATCTAACCTAGGCTGGGATGGTACCATTCTCCTTGATATAAGGTGCAACTTGAGAGTTGCAACAAGTTGGTGGTCAATATTGAGGAACTGAGCACTCCATTAGACCCTGCAGATCTGGATCATCCTCCAGCGACTGTCAACGTGCACATGGTCAATCTCCTTTGCCACACTGCCAGCGTTGGAATACCAAGTCCAGCGATGAGCCTGTGGGCTCTGAAACCATGAACCAGCCACCCTAAGTCCATGAATTATTGCAAAGTCAAGGAACCTCGTGCTACACTGGTTCACAGTTCCAGACCCATGGGGACCAACACACGTCTCATAACCATCCCCATCAGTTCCAGTCGATGCATTGAAATCCCCCAAGAGTAGAAGAGTATTTTACCTTGGGCACTGATCAACCACAGACTCAAGTGTGGCATAGAATGCGTCCTTCACGGTGAGATCGCTCGCCTCAGTCGGAGCATATGCAGAGACCAGGGAAACGACACCCAAGGTGTGACGAAATCTTCGTCTCAGAATACGCTCGTTTTCCCGTGTTGCCTCAGTTGTCATCAAAGTCAGCTTATTGGACACAGCTACAGCAACTCCTTGGACATGGTAACCATCAGAGCAACCAGACCAATAGTGGGTGTAACCACCCGCCATGATCTCGCCGCAATCCGGTCTCCGAACCTCAGAGGGTGCTGCAATACTGATGTACAAACGCTTGAGCTCAGATGATAACAGAGACAGGTGATCATCCTCTCTTAGGGATAGGACATTCGAGGCACCCACCCAAAGGGACCGCCTCAGGTTAACCCAAGGAGACCACCTTCTGGTGGTGGACGACACCTCAGCTTTCGTGAAGATTGGTTTAAAATTGTGACCTGTAGGCGATTAAAGGTGAGGGGGACAGACAAATAAATGGAAGCGATCAACACACTTGTCAAAAAATGTGTTTTTGCAAAGTAAAAAACAAACAAAGACAGATAGACAAACAGACAGACAGTGGTGAAAACATAATCTCCTTCCACCTTCAGTGGTGGAGGTAACAAAAAAACATGTTTGATTACCTTTTTAAACAGTTGCTACTGCTATTTAACACTAAACTAAAAGAAATCTGGAGGAATCCCGGCATCCTTGAGGCATTATATGCTCATCATATCTCCCAAAGACTAACGGACATGAGCATACATCTACTGTAATCTATATACCCCAGAGAGGGTAATAACGCGACCATTCTGTTGCTCCCGTATGGAGTTGGTGTACTTGTTTCTAAAATAAACCATTCTTTCCCACAATACCTCAGACTTGCTCATCGAGCTACCTCTGGACATTCCTCGTCCTGCTTTTGCAGACACCAATGTTGGTGTAGGTGGAGGCATGGTGGTCTCCATCAGGAGCTCCCTGATGAGCAGGAGCTCACATATTTAACCCAGAATCTCTGCCTAACCCAGAATCCATTTCTCCCAAATCCTTTTTTTTTTTTTTTTTTTTTTTTGTATACCTTGGTCGAGGCTCGTATGAGAGCTAACACACAACTCACAGCAAGGAGGCATGAGACAAGAGGGGCGGGAGTGGAAGGGACAAAACATTGGGGAACAGACACAGGTGAACTGTGGAAGGGAGAGGGATGGGGATGGGACGGGGAACATGGCGAGGAGAAGATGGACATTACAGGGACTTTCAGGAAGGAAAGCAGAAGAATTGAAGGAAGTGGGCTTGGGTGGATTATCGGGGGTAGAAAAGATCGAGGATTTGGATGGGGGAAGATAAGAGGTGGTGGTGAACAGCTGTTTTGAAAGCCTGGAGGGAAGAATGGGAAAGAATAGAGTGAGGAAGTTTATTCCAAAGGCGGGAAAAAAGAGGAATGAAAGAGTGAAGATGAGCAGTGATTCGTGATTTTGGTAGTTTTACCAGAAGGGGGTTGTTGGCGGACCTTGAGCGCCCTGTGGAAATGTGGTTGGGACAAATTGCAGAGAGAGCAGGGGGGGCAAGGCTGGAGAGGAGTCGGTAGAAGACAGAAAGACCACCGACTAACCTGCGGTGATTGAGTGAGAGGCCCAATGACTCAGCTTCATTGCGGGAGATGCCAATGATCTTAAATGCCCTGGTTTCGACAGCGTGAAGTCGAGAAAGGTGGGAGGCAGGAGCACCAGCCCAGAGGGGAGAGCAGTACTCCATCAGGCTATGGACAAAAGCTTTGTAAGTGGTCAGGAGCTCAAGAGGGCCGAGGAAGGACTTTGCACGACGGAGGATTCCCAGTCGGCGACTGGCTTTTGAGGCAAGGTTGGAAATGTGACTTTCCCAGGAAAGGTCATGGCAGATAGTGAGACCCAGAAGCTTGAAAGAAAAGACTTCTTCCAGAGGATTGTTGAGAAAGTGGATGGGGGGGTTTTGTAAACGGTCCTTTCGAAGAGACATAGTGAGAGTGTGAGATTTGTCTGGATTGAAAGACATGTTCCACGTGTTGGACCAGTTTGTGATTTTATCCAGATCTGCAGTGAGCGAAGAAGCTGCTGCTTGCCGGTCTGAGGGATGACAGATGGTACGGCAGAGGGTGGAGTCATCGGCAAAGAGAAATAGAGGATTTTCCAGAGAGTCCGAGAGATCATTGATGAGATTCCAGTGTCGCTTTATTGCAGCATTGTTTTGTTTCCATGCATTGTCTAACACCTACCTACCTACCTAACCGTGATGACTGCATACAAGGCCTCCCCCAAAAAATTCCACTATTACCCCCACCCGTCCTACGCCATCTATTTTCCATCCAGTTGCAACTTTAACTGTTTCCATTCCAGCTGGCATTGCAGTCAAGGCCTTTCATAACTGCAGAGAATGGGTGTTCTATAGAATTCATTTGACGTTCTATGGAATGTCTTGAAAGATATTCTATGGAACTTTAGGACCAAATTCGATGGAACTGCAATTTCTATAGAATATAAATTTTCGATGGAGTTTCTACAGAATTTCGATACAATTTCTCTGGAAGAGTTCTGTAGAATGATGGTCCTAAAGTACTATAGAATTTGTATGGACAGATTATATAGAATATCGATACAAATTATCCGTTAAATTTCTGCAGAACATTTTATTTTGCAGGGCCTCCTTGAATGATGGTGTCAAAATGGAAAATTATCTTCTCAAGGCTGAGTGCCTCAACTGTGTATTTGGAGAAAAAGCCCAGGTCTCAAACCCCTCTCTTTCTCTACAAATCCAAAGCATCCCCCACCTCCAAACCCACCCCCCACACTTTTCATAGAAATGCCTCCAACATGTGAGGCTCCCTACTTCTCAACTCCCCTACAAGTCATGGACCTGATCGAATCACCACTTTAACCTCATGACTAGTTCATCTGTCGATTGTTCTTTCTCTGCTCTTTCCCAGGCCTTTCCCTGCAGGTTGCCGACCAACATCATGGAGAAAGTTGCCAAAGTTAAACCTGACTCTCTCAATTAAACGCGGTCAGCCGTCACCCCGATCATGAGCAAAATAATGCAATCAATCATCATAGCAGACCTCAAGACTCATCTCTTTTTTCTAACTATCTGATCTCTGATCATTAGTTTAACTTCAGCAATGATCACTCCATCCTGGACATGCATATTCCATGTCAACAGTAGATGAATACTCTCCATCTCAAGCAAGAACACCACTCATTATACATGGACTCCTGAGTATATGATACAGTATATGGCACCGTGCCGTGCGTTCCAAACCGCCTTAATGGGGTCCAGTGTTCCCCACCTGGATTTGTTATATTTAAGTTGTGCTCACAAGCTTTGGATGCCATCTTTCCTGTGCTCGACATTTAGAAGCTAGGATACTTCAAGGAAGCATTTTGGGACCAATCATATTCTTGGTCAAAAATCAATTACCCCTATTAATCACTGGAAAATGTATTGTATCATTTTGCAGATGACACCTTCCTGCGCAGAATTGTTCCCATCCATTTCCTGGGCAGGCTATAATAGCATCGATCTGTGCAAATTGAGAGAATGAAACACGTCTCATTATGCAGCAAAATCCTACACAATCGCCTTGTCTCTTTATAAGGACGATCTGGCTAATCCGTTTATTTATTTCTATGACCAACCACTGGGAGATGTACAGTATCTGGATTTTAGAGGTCTTAGTAACAGGTTTAATGTGTCTTGTGCAGATTAAATCTCAAAGCTGGTTGCCGGCTCAGAATTATTCTCAGGATCAAGTGCTTCCTCATAAATCCATAGCTCAAAATAGTCCAAAAAGCCTTCATCCAAATGCCACGCAACATGATGGTACTGCCCCAACCCCTCATCCCGATGATTAGTTCGTGCTGCTACATCTCATCTTGCCCACCTTGAGGCAGTGAAGTCTGAGGCCTTCCATATCACCCGTCTCGTGATAATGGAGGCTGGATCTCAGGAACTGTTTCTCATTCACCCCAGGCAGCCTTCCAATATTTTACCATCTCTCATCTGATCTTGCTTCTTTCACCCTTTCATCTTTCTACCAAGGCCTTGCCCCTCAAGGTCATCATTGTTTTACCAGAAAAACATTTCCTCGTTTATCCTCTTTAAGTCGAGGCTTCTCAACCCCATTTTTTTCATTCCCCCTTCCCCATGTAAACAAAAGGTCTTCCCGAGTCTGTTGTCTCATAGTCTCCCATTCAGGCCTTATTCAAGTGTGCTGCCTACCACCACCTCATTATCTCTCCAATTTCTTCTTGTATCTCCAGCTGCGGAGATTCATCCCTCTTTTTTCTGCAATTCATCCCCTCATGTTGTTGTGCATCCATGCATTCCTGATCAGCCGGTTTCGCCGTTTGCCCTGTGTTGTTTTTTGTAGGTCATTCACCATACTGTTTTTTTTTTTTTGCCTCCTCTTCTGTGAGACTCAGCACCTGAATAATAAAGAGAAATTTAACACAAGGGAATAAGTGGTGGTGGCGAGGGAATGGGATCATTGTGAAGGATCAGTGGGATAGCATGCTTTAACCCTTCTTATATTTCCCATCAACAACGAATAAACAACATTTTAATTTGCAGTTTGAATGTGCTCATATAAATATTGGCATTACACCAGTGTATCGGATGATGTCGTAGTGCTTCGCTGGACTATCGTCGGAGAAAACTTTTTAAGTCGCAAAACACCAAAATATTTAACTAACCCCAACCCGATCAAAAAAATATTTTCATTTTTCCATGATGACTACCAACTCACTTTTTTGCTTGAATTGACGAAGGGATATCATTTCGTTAAGTTCTCGCTCAATTAGGCCATCTCCCTCATTTTCATCCAGCCACATACGGCATGGAAACGTCTGTTCAATTCCAGTGAAAGGACAATACACCACCACCTGAAAATTAAAAAAAGAAACATCATGATGATCCTATCCAGTCTACTCACCATGACCAAGCCAAAACTTATGGCAGATATTTTCAATCAATAATAATCATTGATTTTACTCCTTTAAAGATGGAGATGCCATAATTATGCCTGGTGTTGGATTAATAGTTAGGGTGGTGAGCTTGGGATCCCAGGATGCTGAGTGAAAATCCTGCTTGGCTGTTGATTTAATGACCAGGTGGGGTTAACTCTGCCTGTCATCCTTCCGAGGTCGGCAAAATGAGTACCAGCTTGCTGGTATCCTGTGTCGGGGTGGCGACCCGTCCAGACTTGTACCCAATAACCAAGGAGACTGCTTAGGCAGCACCAACGCTCTGCACAAAGTATGGTCCCAACGGATGGACTATTAGCAAATTTGTCAAAAAGCAATGTTATAGACATGTCATCGAATTTTCTTACAGTTTATAGAAGCTGCGACGTTTCAACATGCACACTACAGTGTTGCCATCACAATGTGAAGTTTTAATGGCAATGCCGAGCTTGGGTCATGTATTGCAATTGGCACCATCACTTGCCACGTCCAAAATAAAGCAATCTCTCATTCATCTTCAGTGGAAATTGTCAAATTGTCATTCAGCTATTATCGCACACATAAATGCATGCACGACATACAAGGGCTTCCATTAAGCCTTTTAGCAAACAAAGAAAATGGATGCTCGCAACTGTGTTGGCATTCTGCCCGACGTTGCCATAAATCACCGTGAACAGAATGAATTGCAATGTTTTTTAAAGCTTTTGTACTGTATTTACATTGACATGCAAGACAGGAGAAACTGGCATTTTGTGCCGGTGACTGTTCTTGTTACAGTCCTGTTGACTTTTATGTATCTGGTCCACAGGACTGAATTGGTCACTTTTTGTTTTTGCCAAAATCTGCTTATAACTGACCAGTAATGCACAAAACACAATGAAACTAGAGGGGGAGCATTCGGTAGAGTGCAAAACCTCCGCCGCCAATACTGCTGGGTCACTTAAGTGAACCTGATATCCTATTCATTGTAGGTCAAAACGGATCAGACTCTACTGGACCACGATTGAATAAACTAAACTAGATCGACGTGCATGTAGAAATGCCCTCTCTAGTTATTAGAAAAAAATAAAATCGAAATTTTTTTGAAAAAAAAGTTGCAAAATTTCTGGGGTTTTTTTTCTCCAACAAATTTATCTTTTTGGGTTGGAAATCACTTAAAACATGTAGAAATGCAAAAAACAAATTGACATTTTTCAAATAAATCGAAAAAAATTTTTTTTTTTCCTCGAACAAATTTATTTATTTTTGGTTGGAAATCACTTAAAACATGTAGAAATGCAAAAAAAAAATTCAAATATTTTTTGAAAATGGCCGCCATAGCGGCCATATTGGACTTTGTACCAAGTCCAAAATCTAATGGCATGATCCTTGGACCATACCTAATCCCCCCCACCCCACCAAGTTTTGTCGAAATCCATCCAGGAGTTTTTCCGTAATAATGTTCACAAACAAACAAACAAACAAACAAACAAGCAAACAGACGGGTGAAAACAGTAACCTCCGTCCATCTTCGATGGCGAAGGTTAACTAAGCATTAAAATCATACATCCAGTCCGTCAATGCAAGAAGGTACGTTTTTGTTATTTGCTCTTCAGGTTTGTAGAGGAGTTCGTTCATAAATCACATGGAGAACAGACACTGATAGACATCAATGTGGTTTCCATTAATGACCAAGAACATGAGTAGACAATGGACAAACACTTACAATGTATGGGATTTGAACCGAGGTTACATACTCAGAGCCAGGAGTTCGTATGTGGGAACACTAACAAGCTGAGCAGATTTGTAGGAAAGCAGCATTGTGATTGGGAGAGTGCAAGTGCACAAAACAAGACAGATTGAGGAGGAACAATGCAACAGATAGCTTACATGATCGTACTGCTTGCAACCACACATTGTTTTATAAATCGGATCCAAAAGGAGGATCCGACTCCTGCGTATGGAAGACGTGTGCGTTTAATGGCAGTTTAATTGTAAAAGCATGTGCTAGCTTTTGAGTTTGAGTTCAGTGAGCCAGAGGTACAGCTGCAACCAAGTCCAAGCCATTATTAAAAGAAAGCCAACGTTTGAGGTTACGCTGATTGCACATGCAGGAGTAACCTGCTGCTCGATCGAGTGCTCCACTCTTCAAGCACCAGTGTGAAGAATCACATCATGGAGATAACGACAACATTTCAGAAGCACCCTCACGTTGTTGTTCCCACAAATGCCTCGGACACCAAATACTGAAGACAACTGTGTGGCTCATGTTGGGAACGGACGCTGCAGAGTGACCAATGTGGTTCCTGTCTTGCTCAATCTATCTCAGTGCAAATATACCATGGTGGTGACGGAGCTGACATGTTCGCAGCTTTATAAATACCATAAGAGTTAAGAGCATATATAGGACTGTTCCATTCGTGAAATAGGTAGGAACAAGATTTCCAAGCTTGGCATTTTCTTCAAGCAGATGATGCACATTATACAGGTGATATTTTCATGACATAGGTGTACCATTTGCATTTTCCAGGTGTACATTACACAGGTGATATTTTGCTCACACATCCACATATAATTTCAATTTCTAGCTTTTATTTTGTTTTCTTCCTTATGCTGATCACTGATGAATATTCTCTTTCTTTATCAATCTCCATATCTATCGATGACACGTCAATTATTCCAAAGGTAAAACACCAGAATATTCCAGCCTTATGGGATTTCTGAATAATATTGGTCTTGAAATATATTTGCATTTCGCTCCAAATATGGGCATAGCACCCCTCTCAGCCAATCGGAGGGGTGCGAGCACGTCTGCCGCCTCTCGGCCAATGGGGAGCCAACGCAACATATTGCTGCTCAACTTCCTGGTCGATGGGTGGAGACATGAGCACCCCCCCCCCCGACCAATCTCGGAGGGCTGGGGGATCGCTGACATGCCTGTCCAATGAGGAGGGGAATGACACGAGACGGATCCCTCCCACCTATCAAGAAAAAGGAATAATTTTGTGGCGGCGACCCAGTGAGAGGGTCGGAGGGTTCGTTGGTTGAGGGTGAGAGAGTCTTCCCGCAGTGAATCGCCTGCCTGCGAGCCGGAGGAGAATCGCTTGCCTGCCTGCCCAGCTGATTTGCTTTGCCTGCCTCGTCACCTGTTTTGCCGGTGGAGCGTGCCAGCGCCCAAAGCTACCCTCTGTACCTGGTGCTTGGAGTGGCATCATGTTGCGGGTTCGAGTCCCACCGGGCCAGATCGTCGAGAACCGCACGAAGCAGAAAGGTCCAAGCCAGTCTCTTACCTCCAGCTCACCTTCCCTCTGAGCTGGGGGTATAAATAAAGGCCACGGCCACCATTTCTTTTTGGAGGGTGTGTGTCGGTGTGTGGGCCCGTCTTTTAAATAGAAACGTTTAAGTGCCGTGTGTGTAAATAGCATTCCTTTTATTCGGTTAACTCTGCCTTCTTGCGTGCTCCCCTGCCCCATTATAAATAAATATGGCTTTTGTTAAATGTTCCAGCTCGTTTCTGTGTTTCTTTCATTGGCTTGGTACGTGTGTACTGAGAAATAGCGAGGCTGTAAATTGTTCATTCGGTCCGGCGGGCCTTGGTAATCTCCGCCCGGGTTACACACGGTTCGGGCTCAGTAACGGCTCGTTCCGCTCGAGGTCCGTCGAGGGTGTGAATTCCCCGGTAGCTTTGTCCGCGTGGGTAATTAGGTATATTGAAGTTTGGCAATTGACCCTACCCCACGCGGTCAAATTATTGGCGATTCATGGTCCAATAAGGGACCTGTGCCTTTCTGACTTATCCAAAAGGCACGACCTCAATTCCGGTGTGTTCGGTGGAGCCGACTCTACTGCTCCCTCTAGCGGTCGTGCTCGCCACCGATACCCGGCCCCACAACAATATGATAAGCATGGTGTGAACATTTTTCTTGAAGAATGTGATAAATTTTCCTTGAAGATATGATTGTTGCTTTTTCACTGATCAGTATCCATTCCATTCCATTGAGACCATACTCTGTGCAGAGTGTTGGTGCTGCCTAAGCAGTCTCCTTGGCTATTGGGCACAATCCTGGATGGGTCGCCACTCCGACACAGTATACCAGCATGCTGGCACTCATTTTGCCGACCTCGGAAGGATGACGGGCAGAGTCAACCCCACCTGGTAATAATTCAACAGCTGAGCAAGATTTTAAACTCTGGACCCTCGGATCCGAAGACCACCACCCTAACCATTAAACCAACACCAGATGAGCATCATGAAAATGCAAATCCAAAACGTGTGCCAGAATCATTGCATACAAAATGAAAGGTAATGTGCAAACACATAATTGTGAACTCGAGAGTTCATAGAACACTTTACCCCACGCAGTCTTGAGAAACAAAGACATAGGCAGGGTCTGCGAGCGGAAAATTTGATTTGTAGTGATGTTGTAAAATGCCATGTTATTTTGTCCAAGTACTGCTAAACGGAAGGTTTTTGAAAGTTCCAAGAAGGCAATTTGTGTTCTCCAGTCTTCAAGTAAATAATTCAATTGAAATTAAATAAAGATAGTAAAGGTTGTAGAAAAAAAATTTGGAAGTTTTTATTACACCAACACCATTGATGCAGCATCTTTTACACCACCTTATTTAACACATTGCATGAGTTCTTCATGCCTGTTGTTTGTGTCCTTTATGACGTCCTTAAAAACAGTAAGTTCCCTGTTTGTATTAATTTTCAATATCGTTTGACTGCGGACGAGGCAGACAGAATAAAGGAAATTATCTCACTCCTCTCTGAGCATGCACGATCGGGACAAATTCAGAGCCGAAGTACTGCTAAACTGCAGGTTTGCTTTCTCATTCATGTTCCGATTTGTGTTCCAAATGCAGTATAACATTCAATTGAAATTAATTGTTCCTTGATCATAAACTGATGCTTGTAGACAGACAGATAGAAAGTGAACCAATCGCTGAACCCCGCTTTTTGTTTCACATGCGTGGGGTAAATTAAGTACAGCACAAACGGCTTTGGAATGGTTGGGCAATTGGGTTCACATTAACTGGTTGCTCACTACCTCGGGTCTATCATACAGTGACCAAGCACGACATGAATGCGTCACAGCCAAATTATACATGTGTCAGACTGCAATCTTAAGTGGGCCAAACACTTTTGTACATTTTATGTGCACCAGGGCTTTGCCAAAGTAACCACACCTTATCACAGAACCATCCTGAGCTGACGCCGCAGTTATCGTGTCCAACTGTGACGCGGCTGAGGGGGCTGAGAAGTGCGGCAACTTCGACACCAAAGCAATCGGTGCGGCTCCTTTCAAAGCGACCACCCTCCAGGAATAGCCGTCCACTGCTACGCAAGCCCCGTGCTCCATGTAGCACCACAAAGACCTTGGAGTTGGTCCCAGCTCCTCGCACATCTCCCGTGGTAATGGATATGTTATAAACGATACCTTGGATGGGATCAGGGGAAAGTCCAAAAACAATGAAATACTAGAGGGGGAGCACTCAGGAGAGTGCAAAACTTCCGCCGCCAATACTGCTGGGTCACTCAAGTGAACCTTTTGTTTTATTCATTAAATATGATGTCAACAGTGCTGACAGTTATAGTACTTTTCTCCAACATTTTTTTTTGGGGGGGGAGGGTTGGAAATCACTTAAAACATGTAGAAATGCAAAAAATATATTTTTTCTCTAACAATTTCTTTTGGGGGGGGGTTGGAAATCACTTAAAACATGTAGAAATGCAAAAAAAAAAAATTTTCTCGAACAATTTTTTTTGGGGGGGGGGATTTTTTTGGGGGGGGGGGTTGGAAATCACTTAAAACATGTATAAATGCAAAAAAATTCTTTTTTGGGGGGGGTAACAATTTTTTTGGGGGGGTTGGAAATCACATTAAACATGTAAAAATGGAAAAAATTTTCTCGAACAATTTTTTTGGGGGGGGGTTGGAAATCACTTAAAACATGAAGAAATGCAAAAAAAAAAATTTTTTCTCGAACAATTTTTTTTTGGGGGGGGTTGGAAATCACTTAAAACATGTAGAAATGCAAAAAAAATTCTCTATTTTTGGGGGGTGGTTGTAAATCACTTAAAACATGTAGAAATGCAAAAAAATATTTTTTTCTCTCACAATTTCTTTGGGGGGGGGGGTGTTGGAAATCACTTAAAACATGTAGAAATGCAAAAATAAAGAAAAATTTCTCTAACAATTTGGGGGGGTAACAATTTTTTTGGGGGGTTGGAAATCACTTCAAACATGTAAAAATGCAAAAAAATTTTCTCTAACAATTTTTTTGGGGGGGGGTTGGAAATCACTTAAAACATGAAGAAATGCAAAAAAAAATTCTCAAACAATTTTTTGGGGGGGGGTAACTATTTTTTTGGGGGGGGTTTGAAATCACTTAAAACATGTAGAAATGCAAAAAAAAAAAAATTCTCTAACAATTTTTTTGGGGGGAAATTTTTTTGGGGGGGGTTGGAAATCACTTAAAACATGTAGAAATGCAAAAAAAACTCTCTCAATTTTTTTTGGGGGGTTGGAAATCACTTAAAACATGAAGAAATGCAAAAAAAATTTTCTCTAACAATTTTTTTTGGGGGGGGGGAACAATTTTTTTTGGGGGTGGAAATCACTTAAAACATGTAGAAATGCAAAAAAAAAAAAATTCTCTATTTTTGGGGGAGGGGTAACTTTTTTGGGGGGGGGTTGGAAATCACTTAAAACATGTAGAAATGCAAAAAAAAAAAAAAATTCTCTTGCTATTTTTTTTTGCGGGGGGGGGGGACGAAGTCCAAAATTGAATGGCATGATCCTTGGACCATACCTAACCCCCCCCACCAAGTTTCGTCAAAATCCGTTGAGGAGTTTATCCGTAATACTGTTCACAAACAAACACAAACAAACAAACAAACAAACAGAAAGGGGGGATTTACATCCATCTTCGAAGATGGCGGAGGTTAAAAATAAAAACAGACAACTGCTGCTTTATTTTCATGTTAAAAGAAAATCTCTGGATGCAATGTGGTGGTTCAAAGATAAAGTACTGAACAGTTAAAAATATTCAACATGGTAAAACAAAAATTTTAAGATAGTCAAACTCGGATTTGCAACCAAATAACCAAATCATGAAATTCTCGATTTTTATTTATTTAATAAACAATTACCAAAAGCCGTTGCACTTGTATCAACAGACCAAATACAGCAAATGTAAAACGTTGGCATGACCATAGAGGTAATACATCAGCTAAAGTGCTAAGTAGGTCACGTGACCTGATGCCGCCCTGGACACTCGCCACCATGGTTTCAAGTCGTCAACATGATTTTGAACATTGAAGGCTATATTGTTAGGAGGTTAGTCAGTAATCTGTCCTGTGCAGAATGAGTTGGTCTTCTGGTGGGACCTTCGAGTGTATCCTCTGAGCATAGCTATAGTGAGAGTCCACATGAATTTGCGAGGTTGGAGGCTGTCAAGGATAGAGGTGGTCTGTATTTTGCTTCAATTGATGTATTCAAACTTGTAAAGATTTGCGAACAAATATTCCATCAAGTGGTTGTGAACAAGCCCAAGTCCAGTGGTAATGTGCTCCTTCAATTAAAAGTTGCAGCACAAAGGTGGATTCACAAGACTATGTCCTATCGTTGTCCAGGTAGCGCATGCAAATCCTTTGGCTCTCGGTGAGATAAGTCATGAGGGCCAGGTGGTTAATAAAATACGACATGTTCTTTACCATTAGATTAAAGTATCAGGGTAAGATTTATACTGATGACATTATTAACAAGTCGGAAGCTCGTACTTGTAATCTATCTGCTCGACTCAGAGTGTTCAAGCATCGGTGATTAAGTAGTTCCAAACAATGCCGGTTATTCAAGGTTTTACATAAAATGTCCTCTTTGGAAAGATAATTAATGTTAGTTTATAGTCTTTTTTTTGCACTGACAATTAAAAGTGAGTCAGTCTGGTAGTTTTCATGTATCCAAACTACAGGTGGTTTGTAAGCACATTGGTTACTTTGACACTAAATATATCTCAATATTATGAATTCTTGATTGTCCTTCCATGTATTTGTAGAAAACTAATTTCTGCAGTGATCAACAAATTTTCATCTGATCTAAATTTATATTAATTTTATCTTAATTTATATTTTATATATATACAAATTTGCCAACTATATTATTTATATACCACAATTGCTGAAGACAATAGTCATAAGAGCCCGAAAATATTCTCCAAAGTCCATTATTCCGACATTCAGTTTCCCATATACATGTAGTCCTATGTACGCTGGCGCGTCATGTTGACAGCCAATAAAATGGTGGCCACACTCCACAGCAGCTTCAGTCCCATGAGCTCAATTGATAGGCTTTTGAGCGCTCTAGTGTATGTACTACCTTTATGGGCATGGCAACAAGTAGATGAAATAGTACAAAGGAGAGGAAATTGTTGAAGGGTAAAACAGTCATAATTCATGAGTGGAAATGGGAAAAGGAATCATTACACCTGCTGAGGCCAAGCAAGAGATACAAAACAGAAATAGAAACACAAATACATACTTGCATCAGTTAACTCTCAAGGACAGCAGAGGCTACATTGTTAAAATGACAGTTACAAGAGACGGACACCAAATAGTCCAACTGGTAGAAGATAGCTTTGCACGAATGAAGCAGGTTAGAGACTGACCGGAAACAGTGTCATGCTTGATGTAATTTGCGCAACAATCTTTTTGGACAATCAAGGAGAATAATGAGGTATGTTCAGCAGTGTTACTGTTTTGGCAGAAATATGATTTTTATGTTGCATTCGTGCTGGAATAACCAAATCTCACCCCATGCCTCTTTTCCTCCAACGATAATGTCCCTCTGAATCTTTCCATCGTCCTCATCCACAGCAAGCCAGCGGTTCACTGGGAACTCATACACCTGATTCATCTCAATGTCCTCGAAAGTTACCTGCAATGAGAAACAACAAATATTTTAATACTCTTCATTTGGAGTTTCGACATCGAGAGGTTTAGCGAATACAATGTTTTTTTATTTTTTGTATTGCACGTATAGGTTCTGTGAGAAGGTGTTGTCACTTTGACAAAGCCCTGTTGCACATAGAATGTCCAAAAGTGTTTTGTCAGGTCAGGCCAGATCAGATCTGTGACTTGCTACAGGTACCATGTAAACCTGCGCCAACCTGTTTCATGATCGGGTTGTCGGTGACTAAACTGTGAACCAGGTTTTCTGGTGAGGAGGGTGTTAGGATATGGACACCCAGCAGGATTAAAAACAAAACCAGTCAAAGGGCGGAGGAGCTCCTTGTGAACCAACAGCCATCCATATGTAGTGCCCAACTGTGTCTGCGGATGTCCTCCTGCAGTTGAGTTACTTGTTTTTTAGGAGGTTGGTGGCAGGATTTGTACTCCGGCCACCATAAAACACTTAATTCCACAAAACACAAGAAAAATGCAAAGAAAACTGAAAACCGACTCTGTGAGAGTACATCCTGTGCAGCTGCCCTCTGCAAGGCAGTTCGCCAGATGACGGGGTTGGGGCAAAGCCCTTGGGACACCCACTCTTTGATGATAGGAGGAAAACCACGGGATAACCTTGCCGGGTCAGATTGCGGTGGTGTGTGTCGGGGTGGTGCTGAGGTGTTGTCGGTGTGTATCAGGGTGGTGCTGAGGTGTCGTCCACCAGATGGCGGGCTCCTTGGGTTAACCTGAGGCAGTCCATTCAGGTGAGTGCCTGGAATGACCTATCCTGAAGAGAGGATAATCACCTGTCTCTGTTATCATCTGAGCTCAAGCGTTTCAACATCGGTATTGCAGCTCTCTGAGGTTTGGAGACCAGATAGTGGCGAGATCATGGCGCGTGGATACACTAACTATTGGTCAGGTTGCTCTCATGGTTACCATACCCAAGGAGTTGCTGTGGATGTGTCCAATAACCTGACCCCAATGATAATTGAGGGAACACCAGTCAACAAGCACATTATGAGATGAAGGATTCGTCACTCCTTGGGTGTCATGTCCCTGGTCTCCATGTAAGGGAGATACTCTTCTAGTCTTGGGGGATTTCAATGCATTGACTGGAACTGATAGGGATGGTTATGAGAAATGTGTTGGTCTCCATGGGTCTGGAACTGTGAACCAGAATAGCACTAAGTTCCTTGACTTTGCAAGAAGTCATGGACTTAGGGTGGCCGGTTCATGGTTTCAGCAACCACAGACTCACACTGAACTTTGTATTCCAACGCTGGCGGTGTGGCGATGGAGACTGACATGTGCTCGTTGATGGTCGCTGGAGGATGATGCAAAACTGCAGGGACTTCCGGAGTGCTCAGTTCCTCAATACCGACCACAAGCTTGTTGTGGCAACTTTGAAGTTTCAGCTTAAATCCGGGAGAATGGTACCATCCCAGCCTAGGCTGGATGTTGGGAAGCTCAAGGATGAGAAGGTAGCTGAGGAGTTTACAAACAGGCTGAGTGGGAATTTGGGGGAGGGGGGGTCTGGGTGCTTTGGGGAATCCTGAAGATTTGTGAGGTGCCTTTAAGAATGAGCGCAAGAAGTTGAGGAGAATGAGCGTGAGAAGGAACTAAAGAGAACCAGTACGTGATGGCACTGGGGAGAATGAGCACGTGATGGCAGTTGTTCGGTCCCAAAGCTTTACCACAACACCCAACATGTCTGTTTTAAATAATTAACAAGATGGGAATACGTTAGCGTATTTCTTTCCAGTTGTACGACTTTCGACAATCCTTGCGATGTACTTAGTACCCGTGTATTACTTCCTGTGATCGTTCGGTTTCAAGCTATCACGTCAGGTGGTCATTACAATGACACACCGATCAGCAGAAGTGTATTATATTCTTGCAGCAGGTACTTCCCCAGTACTGGCAAAAAATAAAACTGCAGGTGTATCCTCATCCTGGAAACTTTCCCTGAGGAGTGAAGACGTGCCGAGAGAAACTTGTACTGAACTCTGATCTTGGATCTCTCTTCCCATAAATTGTTGAGCATCATAACCCAGTCGAGTCGAGCTATCTCAAATGGCCGACTCCATTCCGTGCAGGCCACGGTACGTCTACTTCTTCGTGCGTCTTGGCCACACCCTCTCTCCGTCCAGCTTCGTGCAACAATTGCATCGACTTGGAAGCACAATGTTGAAAAAAAAGATCCCAAGAAAGAAAGATAAGAGCAATGCAAGAAACTTTGTCCGATGTAAAAAAACCGTATTTCTGTACTCCCCCCTTTTTTCCCCCCAGTACAAGTTTTCCCCACGAAAGCTCACCTTGTCAAGAAACCAGCCCGAAGAAGATCCCTTGTTGTTGTGACCAATGGAAATTTTCTTGATGGCACCAAGATCTGGAGATTCAATGGTAAATTTGTCCTCAAGTCCACGTTCAAAATTGTTCTTCTCGTTGTCCAGTTTTCTCTCACCTAGCAGTTTCATGGATAGTACCCGGTTAAAGGGTTAATAAAACAGTGATTTTTTTTGTTTTTTTTTACACTGGAACCTTATGCAATTTAACAGTTTTGTCAACCTGCACGACACTCTTTACGAGGTGCATGGAATTTTTTTTATCTAAAATTACTTGATTCATCAAATATGGAACTGGAAACGATAACCATGACGACCGCCACAACCATTGTCAAAAGCATAGACAATGGGTAGATGGTGGCAAAAGATGCAACAAAAGGAGAAAAGGCAAACATATGAAGTTGTAAATGTGTATCTACTTTTTTTTGCTGAAACAACTCGGCAATGCAAACACAAATGTGAACCTGCAGTTTGTACAGTATGATCTGTTCGTGTAAAATGAACAAACTTCACGACCGCAACACTGTCCTCTGAAGCCACGGCTTATTATCACAAGGACGTTGCATAACAGACAAAATGGTGTTGTCGCGCTCGAGTGAGGTTAATTTGTTGTTCACTCTTGCATGGTCCCTTCCTCTTGACCAATCCATAGCAGAGGAGGTTAGCTAGTGGGGTCTGATCATTGCTATGAAATACCATTTTAACATGTTGACCTCTTGCATGACCTGCTGAGATCAAGTACAGTGTCGCGGCACCAGCGTCACAGGGGAAACACGAGGGAGAGGTTGTCCCTTGTTCCTCAACGGACTCACTGGGAATCGCAGGCTGTCACACACGAATAACTTCGTGACGCGGCGGGTCGCAAATGGACCGCGAACGCCAATAACTTGAGCAGGTGACCAGAGCCGGATTTCAGTTTAACAGCCCCCCCGGGACATTCGAGTGGTGGAGGACCCTTTCCCCCTGCCATCAACCTCTGATGGAAGGTAACCAAGTGCAGGAGGATGTCCGAAGACACAGTTGGCACCAGATAAGGATAGTCGTTGGCTCACAATGAGCTCCTCTGCCCTTTTGGCAGATTTTGTATTTAATCCTGCTGGGTGTCCATATCCATAAGTATACCCTTCACAACAGGGGGGTACGTGGTGGGGAGACCTGGTTTAGTCGTCGACTCTCAACAGTGAACAGGTAAGTACAGGTTTTTCATGATACCCAGAGCAAGTCACAGATCTGATCTGGCCTGAACTGACAGTCAGGTCAGGCCAGATCATACTGCTCATGATTACTCTCATATCCTGAATATTACACCTCCTACCCCATAAACACCTCCATCCATACTCGTTACAGTCACAACTATCTATCAACACTGTCCATAAAACCTCGTCCGTCAACCAATATCCTCAACCACCCTCCCCCGAAGTTCACTCTTTTAAAGCAACACTTTACGGAGGAGGAGATGGAGGGGGATGAGGAGATTGAAGATGAGGAGACGGAGGAGGAGACGACGACGACACACCAAACTGTTTTTTTCTCGAATCAGCAATGCTACAATCTTGCATAACTATGGGTGAGTTTGACAAATACAATCCAACAAGTCAACGATATTTACAATACCAGTCTTCTCAAATGAGTTCATCGATTAATTTGTCGCAAACCTGATACATCACAATGACGTCATATTCGTTTTTATGACGTCATCATTAAGAGAATGAGGATCTCAGCTCATTTGAGCTTGTTTTTGTGAAACGTGGTCTTTTTTTCAGGTCTAGTGACATGTTCGCTATCCGAGACATCCATATTAGAGGGTGTCTGACTGGCGGTCTATCAGGCGATTCCAAATGGAATGTGTTCACTCCAATGAACGGAAGGACTGAGGAAGTTTAGTGGTTCTTCATCATTTACTCGGAATTCTGAAACAGTCACTTTTTATTTGGAACTCGAAACGATTGAATGTAAAGCTCTGGACATGTTGCTGACACAAATGGGTTTAAGGTGAGACAAGGCCGGAGGAGCGACATTCCAGGTGCACGTTATGCTCTTGACACCTTTGCACATCCTGTTGGCTTTGCAGACACAATGTCGTTCACCTGAACCAAGCATGACACCTCGAAAAATGGCGGTTCGGATTTAGACCTGACTACACATCACTTACTTATGCTCCTCCTATCCTTCGAAATATATAGTCTAATTAGGCCAACTACATGTTGTTGACGACCTCTGAAAACAGTTCTTCCAAAAGGATTAGATCAAATTAAATAGGCCGAACCTGGAAATAAATAGTACGGAGGTATCGTATTTCGTTTCTAGGTTTGGTTTAAATACTTTTGCACCATCGATGGCAAGTTACCTGTGTCGCCCAGTTCTCCAAACACGTTGATGAACACGTCTGCATCAGTCCCTCCTCCCTTCACGTCCCCGGTAAGAACTCGAACCACGTATTTCTTTGCTAAACAACAGGGAAACCACACACCACTGAGATCAAGTCTATGCTTTGCATTCATCCATTTGGCACATTTACTAATCTGCAATGAGGACACAAAGTAATGATATATATCCAGTACAAATAACTTGAATGCAAGATGGAGGCTCATCCTGCTTGCAAGCTATCGTGTGCAGCCTGTAGCTGCTGATTGCATAATTTTCTGGGTGCGTGGCTGTGCCACTGATGCAGTGCCCTCTATTACCTGTACACTCCATCCATTCATTGGGACCATACTCTGTACAGAGCGTTGGTACTGCTGAAGCAGTCTCCTGGACTATTGGGCACAATCCTGGACGGATCGCCACTCTGACGCAGGCTCAATCATCCCAGCAAGCTGGTACTCATTTTTCCGACCTCAGAAAGACAACAGGCTGAGTCAACCCCACCTGGTGTTCATTCAACAGCCGACACTCAAGGGGCTCAAACTCAAGACCCTGAGATCTTAAGTCAGCCACCCTAACTGTTAGGCCAACACCAGGCGTGGCTCATCCTGTGTTCAAGTTTTATTCCAAATCTCACAACTTCACATCCTGTATATTATAATATGTTTGTATTTTGAAGCATATCTATGACATAGTTTGTCATGGTTTCGAGGTGAAGTCTCGTTCTTTTTCACAAAAAATAAACATGCCAGGGAGCTTTTAAAAGACATGTGACCCAAATGGGTGCAGAATCCTGGAATTCTGGTGCCATGCATGCGCTTTTTGACACACAGTTCGCAAGGACCAACAGAATGAATGATTTGCACGAAAAAAGCGAAGCACTTGTGATACGAGCTAACACAACCTTTATATTCTGAGCCATCCATCTGTTTTTTTTTTTACATTTGTGTGTATGAATCACAATTGATTCCGTTTGAATAATTCCGTTTGTGTATACGGGGTGCGTGCCACGTATCCACCCTATTTAGGCTTTTTTCACACAGTTTACGAGGATTTTTTTTTGCAGCCAGGGAAATAAATTACATTTCAAATGGAACTTCTGCCAATTGTTGCAGTCTATGAAAGACACAGAACCTCCCACGCACTGCTAAAAGCAGTATCAGCTGCTATACTGCTAGCCACAGTATCAGTTAACTGAAGTAGGCTTAGAAGCCTTCCTTCTGACAATGCCAGTGCATCCCTTAGGAAGTGAATCTATCCACTGATTCACGACTTTTACGTTCTGTATATTCACAACACAAACCAGCCTCTTTAGCATAAAGACTGACAAGAGACATAAAACACTGGTTTACTAGGCATCGGTACTGTATCTTCTATTCTTGTCAGTACTGTTTGCATTTTTGAACATAATTTTCAGCATTTAGATGAAAGAATGGCAATTTCAAGATGGATAACCATCATTGTTGTGTTTCTGAATGCAAATCGGACTCACGGATAATCGGATATGTAGGAACACGAGAAATATCCGTGGAAAGGAGGAGTCGGATTCGTACCATTTCCTGTTTTTACAATTTATCTAGCAGTGGCTCTGGTTATAACACACCCACCCGCATATGAACAGACACTTCTCCTTTCACCAATAGATGCAAAAATTGAGTATAATTTTTCTTACGGCCCCAGAACCAAACAAAATGTTTATCTATAACAGCACTCACAGCCCACACAACTCCCCTTCCTTCGAAACATCATTCCTAGTAAATATCATCATTTAAAATTAATCCTTTGCTTCAACAAGCCCCAGATATGACCTTCCCATCGGTGTTAAAAAGCACAAAGGTTTGGGTAGAACGCACACCTCTACGAAACTTCAGCATTTCACGGCCCGCATGATAAGGAGTTTTTGCTACAAGAGATCAACTTTCCGGATGAGTTGATCAGAAAATTCTCCAAATCTTTTGTTGTGCAGAGGCACGCCAATTTCTTGCAAGTACGATTTCAAGTATTATTGGTTTCTTTAAAAGCTTGGTGAGCCATTTCATGCTGCAATCCCTATCTGGCATATATGACACGTCCAGGCTGCCCCGATGGACCGTTACTTGGGATTTCTGCGCATGCGCACTGCATATTCTGTGCCGGATTACATCATTTCAAAAGTCGCATACAGTAAGAGCTCAAATATCAGGGGTTCTCATATCATGGGTTTCGACCAATCACAGACATCCTATTGTGTTTCCAAATTGTTATTGCGATGTTTCATTTCAGCCAATCGTGATTTTTGAGCTGAGATGAGTCATTGTTTGCATCCGCATATACGATTACTTCCCATTACGAGCCTTTTGTTGTTTCTCGCGAATGGTTAATTTTAGTAATCAGACCAGCATACGGGAACGAAGCTAAGTTTAATATTGAATGGCCAATGAGCAGGAAATGACATGAAGAGATCCTGTAATACTACATCTACAAGATCTAGCTAGTAGACAACAGTTAGTAATGACACCCAAACGTAAAATGATAGACAAAATTAGTTGTGCCAAAAGGCAGAGAAACGTTATGACATTGTGCAAAAAATTGAGTTGTTCGATAGGTTGGCAAGAGGTTAAAGTGCTGCATCTGTGGGCCGCCATTACGGGATCAATAAATCGACTGTGCAGTGAACGTGAGTCAATTACGGTAATACAGGAGAAACCATTGCAGATTTACCCATTTGAGTAGACCGGAAATGTGGGAGAAATCATTGCAGGTTTACCAATGTTTCCACGAGGCACCTGGAGCAGCAGGCTCCAGTTCAACCATGGCAGACGCCAAAGAGATGGTATTATTTTGGACGACGATGCCATCTGATACCTTCCTCTCAAAGCAGGAAAGATCTGCTCCAAATCAAGGTGGCGAAAGGATCATTTTACCCTTCTTCTATGTGGCAATACAGCAGGCGACTTAATCTTGCACCTGATGATCAAACAGCCATCACAAGTTCGACATCCAAATCTTTCTAACCAACACCCTCCCTCCTCTAACAGCATCGTTATCCCGAGCTAAGTCTTGTTTTATATTTACGGCAGAGGACAGTACGAATGAGTCCACAATATGTTTACCCTCAACCATCTCGCTATTTTGTAAGAAAAAGGTATAAGTTTTATATTTTTGTTAATTTTATGCTGTATTTATTTTATTTACATGTTTATTTCATTTAATGTTAACATGCTTTAAATATATTTTACATGTTTATCTCAATTGTGATATGCTTGTTTTTAGCTGCCGCCCACCTTCCTCGATATTTCCTCAAAGCCCAGGAACTGAACTCCCCCCCTTTTCCCATTGGCCCTTAGTTTCCACTATTGTGGTTTTAACAATCACAGCATTTTCCAGCAACCTAACCCAATGATATTTGAAGGTTTACTTTATTGCAAAAACTTGAGCATGCTGCAACTGGGTTTCAATTTTATCCAGTACACCTGTATAATGCAAAGTCCAGCAAAGGTGAAATCCAATGACGCTTAATATATGTGAGAAGTAAATTAAATCTTGGCATCGTTGTTAATTAATTCATTTGGTTGGGGTTTATGTTCCCTGGTTCAATTATGGAGAAGAGGTGTTATCCTGTGACTGTGACACTGTCAATTAAATATTTCAATGACACATCGATTTTGATTTTCAAGAGGTTATCACCGTTTCATTCATGTCCACTGGTATTTTTTGCACATATTGCTTATGCTGTATACCTTATAATGAGTGCAACCTTATACTAACCATTCACAGAACAAGATTAATTACAAGGGGCAATCAACCACATTCAATATCATATACAGTATCTTCAGAAAGTATTCACACCCCTCAATTTTTGTCACATTTTGTTGTGTTACAGCCTGAATTTAAAATGGATTGAACTTCCATTTTTTGTCACTGCTCTACACAGAATACCCCATAATACCCATCAATAAGTATTCAAGCCCCTGAGTCAATACTTTATCAAAGCACCGTTGGCAGCGAATACAGCTTCGAGTCTTCGTGGATATGTCTGTATCAGCTTTGCACATCTGGATTTGGGAATTTTCTCCCATTCTTCCTTACAAATTTGCTCAACCTATATCAAGTTGGATGGGAAGCTTTGGTAAACAGCAATCTTCAAGTATTTCCACAGATCCTCAATGGGATTCAAGTCTGGGATTTGGCTGGACCACTCTGGGACTTTCATGTTCTTTTTCTGAAGCAATTCCAGTGTTGCTTTGGCTGTATATTTTGGGTCATTGTCTTGTTGGAATGTAAATCTTCGCTGTGGTTGAATCTCAACCTTCTCTCAATGTAAATCTCAATCCTTGAGACATCTCAAGGATGATCAAAGGAATTTGGATGCACCTGAGCTCAATTTAAAGTGTCGTAGCAAAGGGGTTCAATACTTATTGATGCAATACATTTCAGCTTTTCATTTTTAATTAATTTGTAAAAAAAAACTTCTCAAAATATATTTCCAATTTGTCATTATGGGTTATTTTGTGAACATCGGTGGCAAAAAGTTTAAATTTAATCCATTTTAAATACAGGCTGGAACACAACAAAATGTGTTAAAATCGAGGGGTTTGAATACTTTCCCAAGGCACCGTAAATGGTTCAATGCATACATCAAGTTATCTGTCCTAATGGAGTTTTGGCCATCGAGCCATCGGAGTGCCTGCACCTCATCGACACCGTATTCCTTCACCGATGAATTTACTTTTGTCCGTCATATGAATTATATTTTTACCATCAACATTATGCAGCACTCAGAAAACTGAACTGATAGACAACAAATTAAATTTAAACAGTTACAATTTTGATTTCTTAAGATGCAAAACAGAACAACATGTTCACCGAGCGCGCACGGCAATACGTACACCTGGGCACATTTCCAGGATCGAGACTTCCCACGAGGTCACGTGCTGTGAGGCCATCTCCCTCAATGCGGCTCAGCCATTGACCACAAGGGAAGTAATACCGCAGATGTGGTCGGTTCACGTCAGTCACGGTCACCCGTTCCAGAAACCAACTTGCATTGGCTCCCGTGTTGTCATGCTCAATCCTATGACCCAGGGTGACATTCTCTGCAACCTCCAAGTCTTGTAATGAATGTGGTATTTCCTAGTGCAGATCACTCTTCTACTATAAAATACTTTATGTTGTCATGAAACAGGTGCATCCATCATCACATAAATTTAAAAAAGAACCTTAAGGACATATTCATTGTTATTATTTAGGGTATTTTACATGGTATGCACTTGTTACATACACCTGTAATTGTCCCACCGTATGTACACTGTTGCTTCTCTTCCTCCATGACGTTACCTTACTGCTGCTCTTCCACGAGGCAAGACTGTATACCAAAAATTAAATTCCAAAGAAAGCTTTCAAACAACAACAAAGATTCAAACAAATGAACTTCTCAAGAAAACCTTCAAAAAGACAACAACGATTCAAACTTGTTTTGCTCTCATAGCTCATGGTTAAGTGAAGGCCAAATCTGATGGACAGCCTCAAATCATTTTCATTCCACAGAACAGCAGTCGAAAGCACGCACGACTCACGTGCACACACTTTATACTTTGATTAAAATAACAATCCTGTTGAAGAAGTACAGTCACTCAAACTCCTGGGTCTCACCATCAGCCATGACCTTTCATTTTTAAGTTGGCCTCTAAAGCCAGCCGCCGAATGGGCATCGTCCATCGTATAAAGTTCTTCTTTGACACACCTAAACTCTTATCCATCGACGAGGCCTTCATCCGCAGCTCGATGGAGTACTGCTCCCCCCTCTGGGTTGACTCCCCAGCCTCACACCTTGCTCAGCTTGATGCTGTGCAAAACAAGGCCTTCAAGATCATTGGAACCTCCTGTGATTAAGCTGAGACTATGGGCCAAACATCTTCACATCGCAGACAGGTGCACGATCAACCCCATCCACCCATCCATTGGGACCATCCAAACTCTGCGGAGCGTCGGTGCTGCCGAAGCAGTCTCCTGGTCTGTTGGGCACAATCTTGGACGGGTCGCCACTCCAACACAGGACACTCGAATGGCTCAATCATCGCAGCAAGCTGGTACTCATTTTTCTGACTTCAGAAAGATGACAGGCTGAGTCAACCCCACCTGGCATTAATTCAACAAATGAGTGAGATTTTAATTCAGGACCCTAGGATACCATCAACCCCCTTCTGGAAAAACGCCTCAAATCCAGAATCAATGCTCATCTACACTCATCCATTCCTCTTTTTCCCACCTGTAGAACCAACTTCCACATTCTCTTCAATCTCATTCTTCCCTCCAGATCTGCAAGATAGCTATTCGCCAACATCACGGATAACCCCCCATCCAAAACCATGATATTTTCTACCCAAAAATGCACCTGTCCAAAAGCCCACCTGGTAAAATATTTCAATTTTTCCTTCCTTAGAGTTTGCATCCCGTCCACCCCATGCTTCCTCATCTACCCCTCATTCTTCTCCACTCCTTTGTCCAAATCTCCCTATATTTTTTTCTCTCAACCCTGCTGTTGGTGTGCTTCCCCCCTCTACTTCTACTGTTGTGTCCTGATCAAGCTGTTCCATGAGCTTCGACTTTGTATTAGAAAAAAAAATAGTGCAAGAAACAAAAAGTTGCACCTGTATTGGTTCTGTTTTTTTCTGAAGAGACAGGTATCAAGAGCAGATATAAACTGAAGCTAATTGAGGGGAGAAAGAATAATGAGTGGAGAAACTGAAACTGCTTGCTCTGTTGAGCAACAGCCATAGCAATAGTGGAAGAAGAGGGAAAAGAGGGAAAAGAGGGAAGCTTCTCTACAGTGGGTCAGGGGCTGAAGGTTGTCAGTAAGCAAGCTGTCATCCACAAATAAAATAGCCTTGGATTGCACTCACACAAGGACAATGAGCACATATGGAAGAGCATCATCTCCCCCCCCCCCTCTTTCTCTCCATCAGGACCATACTCTGTACAGATTATTATTGGTTCAGCCAAAGCAGACTCCCAGGCTATTGAGCACAATCCTGGACAGGTCATCACTCTGACACAGGACACTCGAATGACTCAATCATCCCAGCAAGCTTGTATTCATTTTACCAACCTAAGAAGGATGACAGGCAGAGTCAACCCCACCTGGTATTAATTCAACAGCCGAGTGGGATTTGAACTCAGGATCCTAGGATCCCAAGCCCACCACCCTAACTATTAAGCCAACACCAAGCAATATTCCATCATGGGGCAAACTTGGAGTTTTTAAAGAGTCCGACCATCCGAGTCTGGGAAAAGTGTGTGAAAGAAACTTCGTTGATCAGCAAATAAATCGCAACAACTGGTTGTAGCTATAATATGTACCTTGCACTTAATGCTACCATTTACCTGAAGCAAATCAACTGTGCTGAATTTGTCACGTGACAGCTTGGCAATTAACAGGGATCCTGTCTCCATCCGAGCCCACAAGAAGACAGGAACATTAAAAGTAGCATAAGGAATTAGCTGATGAAAGCAATAGCTTTTCCTGTTGATCAAGATAAATGCAGCAACGGTTGTTGTTATACTTTCTTCCTGGTACCCACTACACTGATGTGTTCTGATCTCGACAATTTATTGTAGGTTTGACCAATTCACACTTGGGAGGGCTTTCTGCTCCACATTGAAGAGGGTCAACAAGCCCAAAACAAGTGTCCATGGTATTGGCTGCAATACAATCCCACTGGGAAGTAGGGGGCTGTAGCTCTACTAAGCTCATGCCTAATAGGCCTATACAACTGTTTTGCATACGACAGACAAGGTAATGTGTGGCAGACATTTCCTGTTCATCAGGATGCATGCAGCAATATCTGGTGTGACACTTGGTTCCTTGTACCCACGACAGTGATGGGGTCTGATAAACATATGAATATACAGATTTGTTATATTTCTGTTTGAGAGGGGAGAGTTGAGGAGGCTAAATTGTTGTAATTGAAAATGTAATTAAGAAAGGGAGAAGAGGGAATGATAAGAGGGGAAAATTAGGGTATGGCAGTGGAAGAAGAGTAGGTACGTAATAGAAGAAAGGTTGGTAGGAGAATGAAAAGGAGATAGAGGATGTGTGCAAGGCATTTTTGTATGCAAAGTCGAGGCTCATGGAGGAGCGAGAACACAGAATGGACCAGAACATAACATAGCCAGTGATTTTCTATGATGGTGGAAAATGGACGGAATTCACGGAGTCTGTGACTTGAAATGGAAAAAAACGGAATGTAGTAATTTGAAGAAAAAAAAGACAAGATCGGCTGAAATACAAATCAAATGTTTACTAAACTGTCCGATTTTGTGCGCCCAATTGTCTTGAGGCTTAATCCCCACAGCGTGTTGATGAAAGTAGTAAAAACAAAACAAAACTAGAAAAAAACATCCGAAAAGGCAAAGACCGTTCACTCAATATTCGGACTTCTTCCGCATGCGAATTGGTACCTTTGACCTTTTGACCAAATTCTTAATTTCTTTTCTCCATATTCTCATTATTAAGCTTTGTTGGATATTTGAAAAAAAACAATAGCTCAAAGGATAATTAAAATTTCAGGTCAGTTGGATGAAAATTGATGATTTTATGTCACACTGATCTTTCACCTTTTGACCAAATTATTAATTTGTCTTCTCCATATTCCCATAATAAAGCTGTGTTGAAAATTTGATGACAAAGACTCCAATGGTAAAAAAAGAAGTTATGGCCTGGACAAACAAACAGACAGACAGACAGACACAAAGAAGTGATTGCAAACCCCCGTCTCACGCTGCTTGGGGGATGTGTTAACTCAAACGGCACTTGTAGAGCGCATAGTCTCACCTAACGCATTCATTTTGAACAACAATGCCATCGTTAACTGAACACGCTACTATTATGGCCCACTGCTGCTATGGCCCATATACCTGTATCATCCATGCACCCAATTATGTCACATGCATTGCCATTATCCATCGCTTTATTGATTATCAGGATATTTAACGACAACTTTTGTGCACATTAAGGCTAAATTGTGTCAATGAAGTTGAAGTTGAAGATGAAAAGCATTTCAAAATATATCACTCATGGCTCATCGATCAGATGCATAAAGTTTCACATCGATCTGTTAAGCGGTTCTGGTGAAGAAGATTTTTTTCTCCCATTTTTTTTTTCAAACCAATATGGCCGCTTTTTTATACGTGACGGATCCTCATCATCGATGTCTTACGGCCGCTTCCACGCTATAATACCTATAATCGTTTTAAATACCGATGACGTCATAAATTTAATTCTTCACTCACGTCGAGTCGTAAATTAGATATGTCAAGTTTCAGATTTTTTAAATAAGGATTTCGATTCAACCAATTATGGCTGAAATACCACTTCATCAATGACGTCATAGTTATCACCCCACGGGGATTTGATGACTTATGCCAAGTTTCAAATTTTTTTTTTTCCGTTGAGCAGTTTTAGGGAAAAGATGTTCAGTTTTTTTCGCCCATTAATTCAATATGGCTGCCATACGATGTGACTTATATGACTAAACAAAAAAATAACTTTACAACTATCAGGAACAGTGTAGAGAAAAACATTTTTAAAGCACATTTCAAATATATGTTCCCTGAAAATATGATCGTTGGCAAAAGCAAAACGTGAGACATCACATGTGCATGTGTGCAACTTTGGAGAAACTACTTTAAGGCCCGGTCACACCTTGACGTTTTAGCCAGCGATGGCAACGTATTAAAATGTACCTAAAACGCTGGCTTACGTTGAACTTTTGATGTTTTTTTTTTAAAGATTCGGACGTATTCATAGCGACTTGGTCTTATGTATAACGCATTGGTAACGGACACAGAACGTTTCGTTGTGTTATAGATAACTTATACCAACGAATGCTGAACCTGTTGTCGGCCTACACAACCGATGGCCAACAATAGTCTAACTTAGGCATAGCGCGTTGCACGCATTGCCGACGATGTTGTGACGTAGCCTATTAAAAGGCTGATGCACAACGATTCGAATCATAACTGCCGTAGAAATGGAAGTGTCAACATCGCGGTCACACCTTGGCGATCTTGCCAGCGTATGCCGACCTAAGAAAAATGTGTCTAAAACGTTGGGGCACGTCAAATACGGTACGAGTAAGTTTGGTATACGTGAGTACAACGCTAAAGTACGCTATCATACGTCGTAGTAAGTAGAGTACGTCAAGAAATTTTAAACATGTTCAAAATTTTACAACGTACTCGGCGTATGACACACGTTCTGCATGCGATGGGGATAAGTTTTACACACGATATGTGGACGCTTACACACGTCCACAAAGGCTACTTATAAGCTACTCATAAGTCGAAACACGTCGCGGTAATGTCTTTTTTACGCGAAACTTATTTCTAACTTATGTTTGACGTGCTTTGAACCAATTCTTTACGTAGTCCCAACACACATCGACGTATGTAGACGGATTCCAATGACGTCTTCCAGTCGACAAAAAAATAAATGAACGTGTTTCTAGCTTACAACTGCCATATAAAGACGTGTTCCCAGCGGTTTTGGGAATTGGGATATAAAAATGGTGTTCATAAAAGGGGAACCCAACAGTGTTTTCGAGTCCTTTTTGAGTCGATGTCCATGTCAGCAGTAACAGTATCAGTATTAGTATTAGTATCAGTATTAGTAGTAGTTTGTTCATGTTGGCAGTAGTAGGTGAGTGTGAGGGGGAGGGTGTGGGTTATGATGGATCGTCCTTGCTTTTAACGATTTAACGATTTAAATGATAAACTCAACGATTTAAATGGCTGCATCTCCACTATTGAAAGTAGACGCTTGCGCTCAACAATTGGATTTTTTTTACACTCAACGACTTTTACACGGTACCGCTCAGCCATTTTCATTGTTTACAATGAACGATTTAAATTGCTGTCACTCGCCTTTGTTTTTTGATGCTGGGGTTTGGAAATTTGAAGCGTTTCTTCTGAACGTGTTAAAACGCTCAAACTCGACTATTTTAAATAGACGCTGCCGATGGACAATTGGAATCATAGCCAAGCTAGACATCGAAGTGTGAACATCCTCGTCATGCCGAAGAAAAGTTTGAAGAATGCTGCAAATAAGTGTCCTGGCCGTGGCCGTGGACGCTGACGCAAGGACGATCCATTATACCGACGTCTTTCAGCCTATGAGTAACTTAAAAGTAACGTCTGTCGATGTGTGGCAACGATCGCATAACGTGCCAACAACACGTTAATCAAAGGTTAGAAATAAGTTTCGGGTACGCTAAACATTACCTCGGCGTGTCTCAACTTATGATTAACTTACAAGTAGCATGTGTTGACGTCTGTCAACGATCGCAGACCGTGCATACAACTTGTGGCCAGCGTAGCGGAACGTGTGAGTCATACGCCGGCATACGTCGTGAAATTTCAAGCATGAAAAAATTTGAGGACAACCGAAAAGTACAACGTTTAAAGCCAACGTACAACGACGTATGGCAGTGTTTTTCAGCGTGCTCTCAATGTTATCAAAACTTACCCATAACGTATTCAACGTGTGCCAGCGTTTTAGAAAAAAAAATTCAAAAATCGGCATACGTTGGCTAAAACGTCAAGGTGTGACCGGGCCTTTAGTATTCAGGGTCGAGGCTCATGGAGTAATCACAACACAGAATGTATCAGGATCTAAAATAACAAAGAAAACAGCAGAAAAAGAGGAGTGGGGGGGGGCACACCCACAGCAGAGTTGAAGGACAAAATAGAGGGAGACTTGGAGAAATAAGGGATGTGGGGAAGAATGTGGGCAAGGGGAAGAGATGGGGGTTGAACAATATGGACACAGCTGCAAACATTCAATCACAGAAGTGGAAGAAAAAAACTGCAAGTGCAAAAGAAGTCGTCATTGGGAAGGTTAATGAGGGTAGAAATTATCATGGATGTGGATACTGGATGAATTGATAATGCATGGCAGACATGTGCACCTCAACACAGAGTTCGTCCAAGGAGGAAAACTCCCTTGGGGAGGGGAGGAAGTGAAGCCACTACAACCTCCATCGTGTGACCCTTAGTCCTCCTGCCAAGTTTGGTTGAGATTGGATAAGTAATGACTGAATGTATCGCAGTCAGACAGACAGACACAAAATTGTATATTTTAGTACAATTGTACAACTCATGCTTAAGACATTTACCTGGCCTTCTTTAGCACTCCGACATTGTAGGTTTTAAGTCTGAACACATCGGTCTTACACCTCTCGAAGCACTCTTTGGACCTGCAAATGAAAGCATGAGTTGGCAATAGCCAGAGCAAACCACAGCTGATGCAACATTGACAGATAGCAAATCGGAGTGCTTGAAATTAACATTATTTCGATGCCAACATTCCAAGCATCCAAATAATGATTTTTTTTTTCATTGCACGCTAACCCCTTTGAGCTCGTGTGGATCTCCCACTTTAGCAAGCACAAGCAATATGCATCTAATAGAGCAGCGAGCTGTCTTCAGTACATATATCACAAGACAATATCATTTATTTGCCTGCTGTAGCAAAGCACACAGACATAGTAAAATAAGCAAACCATGTCTTACAGATATTTGGGGAAAGTATATATTTGAAGACATGGCATGTTATTTTACTGTGAAAACACCTTTGGTGACTTCAACTGTTCTAGAAACAGCGCCGACAACTAGTCAGTTCTTCATGGAGGCAACATACACCTGTTTGCGTTGCGTTTCTGCAATGGGCTGGAAGGAAAAAGGCAAGAATGTTATGACTTGAGCTTCATTTCCATTATGGATGTTTGACAAGTCAATGGACTGAAAATTTAATTTTCCAGAACATTCTCAGCACAGAATTGTGGATTCAAAGAAGATTTATATGAAATGGTTACAACTTGATAGCATTGAAGACAGGACGTACTTGCTGATGAGATGGAGTTTGGGGCTGATTCCAGATTCGCCATATAAAGTGATGAACACATTTGCATCTGTTCCGGCTCCTCGGACATCACCCGTCGCAATCACCACCTCGTAGACTGCAAGTCGCCATGCGTCGCAGCACCAGAACTTGCATTAAATGCATTTCAATTTTTAAGGATAGTGGATACAAAGTACAACACCAACATTTGCCTAAACTCTACCGAAGCAAGGATGTTACGGTATAAAATATATTACAGTAAAAATGATCAAATGTTTATATTTCATCTCTGCCAATGGTAAAAAACATCCTGTGCCAATACCATTGTTCAATGCAACTGCAACCAATCAGTTCTTCAAACAACTCTGCATTTTTACAAAAACAAAAGTTTGGGTTTTTCCATCTGGACTCAAGTTATGTGCACAAAAATAAGCTTCTTGATTCTTCTAGAGATTGGGAGAAAGTTATAGCCTGTTACTTAATAATAACAATCAAAATAAGACCGCAAGTCCTGAAGCTCACCTGGATCAGGAGAAAGTCACTCAAAACCCCCTGCAGACCCCCCAGACCCTGATTTTTTTCTTCTTTTATTTTTAATGCCTTGAACAAACTGATGTGATGAACGTTGTGGTCAAGTTTCATCGAAATTGTGTGTCGTTTTGGAGAAAAGACATATTTTGGGGGATCAACACCCCCACCCCACCATCGACCCCCTTAATGAGTGCAGATTTTGATGCGGTCAATACACTTTGGTGCATCATGGGTGATGAAGGTTGTGGTCAAGTTTCATTGAAATTATGTGTGTAGTTGCGGAGAAGAGAGCAAATACCTATTTTACGGGGTAACCCCCATCCTCCCCTCGTAGATTCCCTTAATGAGCACAGATTTTTAATGCAGTCAATACACCTTCGTTATAGGCATCAGATATTAAGCTTGTGGCCAAGTTTCATTAAGATCGTGTGTTTGGTTCAAGCGATAATGACTGAAGTGTTTACGGACTCACTGACTGACTCACTCATCTATAGACACTACTCAATCCCATAAACTCACCTGAACTAACACTATTAATGACTCAAACTTCCACTATATAACTGCAGGCAGTGATGACGAGGTACCAAGGCATCTCGTTTTGATACAAACCCCGCTTTGAAACAATGCAGGATTGATGAGTTATGGACCTGGTAACATGCCGCGTTCAATTCATTTATTATGTATGCAATTAGCCATTTTTCGTTGGGTCATCGTGGGTATCAATTGAATTGCAAATCCTCGACCCTCAAACCTATCCAAGCACAGCCAAGTGATTCATATTTAAAATTTTATAAAACGTACTCGGATTCAAAGAATTAAATAATTCTGACTGCCAAACTATGTGTCCGATCAGGTTGAAATTTAAAACATACATTCCCCACGTCTACTGGATCGTAATGGTGATGTTTCACGTCGATTGATTAAGCGGTTCAGGAAAATGAATTTTTAAAAGATTTTTATTCAATCCAATATGGCTGCCAGACCACGTGACATATCTATTATTCATGAACACCCAGATATTCTCAAGGCTGAATGAACATGTGTGTAAAGTTGCCTCGATCTGTTCATCTGTTTTGGAGATTTTTTTAGTTAAAAAAAAAAAAAAATCTATATACGGCTGCCGAACCACATGACCTATGACGTCATCAATCGTTTACTCTTGACCAATTAATCCCAAGATGACTCAACATTTTTCATTCTGAATGGATGCAGCGTCCTAAGTGTTGCATTTTGACTGGGATACCACTTCACCGATGATCTTCTTCTTCTTTCGGCTGCTCCTGATACGGGTCGCCACAGCGGATCATCCGTATGATCCGCATAGTGATTTGGCACATGTTTTACGCCGGATGCCCTTCCTGACACAACCCTGGTCGCTTCTTACGACACAGGGATATGGTACACCTATTTTAACCGGGGTATACACCGGCCCAGTATACTGGTACTCATTTCGCCGACCTCGGAAGGATGACAGGCTGAGTCAACCCCCTGGTGTATTAATTCAGAGGCCCAACGGGGCTTGAACTCAGGACCTTTTGGATCCCAAGCCGCTGCCCTAACCACTGCGCCAACACACCAGGCTTCCACTTCACCGATGATGTCATTAAAAAATGTATCACACATTCCACATGGTGAGTACTTGTGGGGAGTACTTGCCACATGCCAAGTTTAAATTTTTGCTACGGTTCGGTTTGAGATACAAAGGTCCAAAGATTTTCATTTTTTCCAACATGGCTGCCACAACACGTGACCTATGAAAAGCGTTAAAATATTATTCGTAAAATATTATATATATGTCGCTTGTCACGTGAGCACATTGTCTCTGGCTTGCTGATTACCAGTCAAGAGGTTTGCAGGCAGGAACATTCTTTCATTCAATATCTATATATTGTTACGAATCTGGAAACCATGCACACGCAACATTCAGGTCCCAAAGTTAGTTCTGCCGGTAATACGTGTGAATCAGGACCCCGTCCTTTTGTTTAGCGGGAGGATTAAATGTGTGCGTTGTGACATCTTTAGTGAGGTTTTACATCCAACGAACCCTCAAACAAGCCATCTAACAACCAACAACCATCCCATCTGCATGACCCAACCTGCCCATCACGCGCCATCACCACCCGTTGGCTGCTCGTACCTTGACTTGCCGAGAGGGGGCCTCGCGGTTCCAGTCCTCCGCTCGTAGTTCTTGTATGGCTTTTTCAGCATTGACTCTGTTACTCTTCGGGAGCGAAGCCACGTGGAGGAATAACTGGGGTCTCTGAACAGGGGCCATGGCTCCGCCCTGGTAGGGTGCGGCCGTAGGCCAATGAGGGACAGACAGCGAGATGATTCTCGCCAAGGCCCCTCCCCCTGTGGGAGGAGATATATATCCCCGAGCAGACTCGGTTGTGGTTGCCGTTGGCGTTGGCGCTGGGAGATCTGGAGTACTTGAGTGGTGACAAGTTGGTTGACGGTGGTTGGGCTGGAGAGTGAGTGAACCAGCCTGTTTGTGAAGCCTTGGTGGGTCCCCTCCATGACCCTGATCTCCGCCCCGGAGCTCTGATTGCTCCACGCGGCTGCCGCCACGAGCCACAAGTCCCACACGTGCGGCTGGGACCTTCGACGACCCACAGGCGCCCATCCGGACTCTGACCCCCAGCTCGTCTCTCTTTCATCGGCTGGAGGGTCCAATAAAAACTCCGGGGTTTCTTTTCGTTTTGTGTGTGTGACTGCGTGTGGGCCCGTCGATAAGTAGAATTGAGTTAGTGCTTTGAATCATTGTAAATTCCTGCTCTGCATATTTGCTTCAAGTCTTGCCTCCTTGTCTTTTATTCTAAATAAATTATTAGAAATGTTCCCAGCTCGTTTCCGTCTTTTGTTTATTTAGTCCAGCATGGTCCGGGTCCGAGTTCAGACAGGGTTTCATCCCTGATAATCCGTTAATCCTATCCAGCACGGCTTTCACAGTTTCCGCTCGGCTGCAACCGAACCGGAGTTGTAGAGTGACCCGGTTTGAGAAAGACGTGCCGAGGGAGTGAATGTAGCCAAAGACTGCATGGTTATTTAGGTATATTGGGATCTAGACAATTAACCTGACGCCACGCGGTCGAGATATTGGCGTTTCACGGTCGATTAATCGACCCGCCAGCTTCGGAGTTATCCGGAGCGACAGCCAACAATTCCGGGGAGACTGGTGGGAGACGGCGTAAACTTCCCCACCTAGCGGTCGTTCTCACCACCGACCCCCGGCCCACAACAATATATCTCCAAACTCAGGGTACAAATTCAGCTGTGTGTGTGTGCGTGTGTGTGTGTATGTGTGTGTGGAGGGGGGGGGGGTGGTATCATCGGCTGTGTGGCCGCGGTCTCACGCAAAGGTGTGGCGGGCAGGGTAGGGGGCGTGAATTTTCTATATAAATGTGTACCGTGTAGTGCCACCTGGTGGTGCTGGCAGAGGGTATGGCAACTTCCAAATTAATTTTGGCTACAACGTCACTTATTCACATTTCTCTTCCCGCACAATTACAAATAAACATCGATGGTTTCAAATTTTGAAGGAAAAACGAAAAATATGCTCAATCCGTCCATGAAGCCATGTGACTACATGTCTCGTAATTACGTACTGTTTGAACGACAATTGCTCCTTGACTTTACACACATGTGTCTATTAATTACGTACTATTGGAATGTACTTTTCGACACTTTAGACTCTAGAGACCCCTTTGACCATTGAATTCCCTTTAAAACCCCCAAGACCTTTAAGACCCTGAGGACACAAAAGAACCAGAGGACCCGAAAGACACAAAAGACCGAGATGAGCCCAAAGTTCCCAAGAACCCAAAAGACCCACAAGCCCCAAAAGTTCTCGAGGACCCAAAGCACCACAAAGACCCAGATGACCTAATGGACCCCGATTACCCAAAATACCCAGAGGACCCTGAAGACCCAACAGTCCCAAGGACCCAAAAGACCTCGAAGACTCAAAAGTCCCCAGAAGACCCAACATACTACAAAGACCTACAAGATCCAAAGAAGATCCCTTCTGGTTCCAGGTTTGGAGTGTCGACAGGTCTCGTTCGAGGCTCTCTGCCAAGTTTTCGGTCTCAAAGTTAAGTTTTCGGTCGTTATCTGTCCCGTTTTAACGATTTATTCTCTCACTTACATGTTACTGTGTGTTCCGAGTTCGGTTTTGTTTCAAAAATCGTGCTATTTTGTGAGATTTTGTCGACTTTGTCTTACCGGATGCTTGAGGCCTACCCTTGAGGCTTGAGGCCTACCGGTTCACCTCGGTGTACAATTGTGTTATGTTTTTTCCTCCCCATTACCTTCAATTTATATCCTCCCAACAAATCACTCTATTTCTTATCTTATATGAAAAAAAAAAAAAAAATAAAAAAACAAAACAAAAAAACGCAACCTTTCTCCTTCCTCACTCACGACTCTCGATTCTTCTTCTTCTTCTGCTGCTTCTTCTTCTTCTTCTTCATCTC
>NC_140972.1:16521883-16741883 GCF_056783735.1 Eptatretus burgeri
GTAAAACTACCAAAATCACGAATCACTGCTCACCTTCACTCTTTCATTCCTCTTTTTTTCCCACCTTTGAAATAAACTCCCTCACTCTATTCATTCCCATTCTTCCCTCCAGGTCTTCAAAACAGCTGTTCACCACCATCTCTTATCATCCCACATCCAAATCCTCGATCTTTTCTACCCCCGATAATCCACCCAAGCTCACCTCCTTCAAATTCCCTGCTTTCCTTCATGAAAGTCCCTGTAATGTCCATCTTCTATTCCACATGTTCCTCGTCCCATCCCTCTCCCTTCCACAGATCTCCTAATGTCTCTGTTCCCCACTGTTTTGTCCTTTCCACTCCCGCCCCTCTTGTCTCATGCCTCCCTTGATGTGCGTTGTGTGTTAGCTCTCATACGAGCCTCGACAAGCTATACAAAAAAAAGGCCTTGAGCTCCCAAAAGACCCTGAGGATACACGAGACCCAGAAGACCCAAAAGTCCCCAAGAATCCAAAAAGTAATTTCCAGAAGTCCCCAAATTTTCCAGAACAAAATCCCCAATAAATTTCCAGAAGACCCAGAAGTCCTCAGAGGACTCAAATGTTCTCAAGGGCCCAAAGGACCAGAAAAACCCAAAAGACCCAGATGACCCAATGGACACTGACGACCCAAAATACCCGAAAGACCCTGAAGACCCAAAATACTCCAAAGAACCAAAGGATAACAAAGACCCAAAATACCCAGAGGACCCTGATGACCCAAAAGTCGTGGTGGACAGGTCCACGTCCTTGTGTCTGTGTCTGTCTGTGTGTCTGTGTCTCTGTGTCTGTCTGTGTGTGTCTGTGTCTGTGTGTGTGTCTGTGTCTGTGTCTGTGTCTGTGTCTGTGTGTGTGTCTGTGTCTGTGTGTGTGTCTGTGTCTGTGTGTGTGTCTGTGTCTGTGTGTGTGTCTGTGTGTGTGTCTGTGTCTGTGTGTGTGTCTGTGTCTGTGTCTGTGTCTGTGTCTGTGTGTGTGTCTGTGTCTGTGTTTGTCTGTGTGTCTGTGTCTGTGTGTGTGTCTGTGTCTGTGTGTGTGTGTCTGTGTGTGTGTGTGTCTGTGTGTGTGTGTCTGTGTGTGTGTCTGTGTCTGTGTCTGTGTCTGTGTGTGTGTCTGTGTCTGTGTCTGTGTCTGTGTCTGTGTCTGTGTCTGTGTCTGTGTCTGTGTCTGTGTCTGTGTCTGTGTCTGTGTCTGTGTCTGTGTCTGTGTCTGTGTCTGTGTCTGTGTCTGTGTCTGTGTCTGTGTCTGTGTCTGTGTCTGTGTGTCTGTGTCTCTGTGTGTCTGTGTCTCTGTGTGTCTGTGTCTCTGTGTGTCTGTGTCTCTGTGTGTCTGTGTCTGTGTGTGTCTGTGTCTGTGTGTGTCTGTGTGTGTGTGTCTGTGTGTGTGTGTCTGTGTGTGTGTGTGTGTGGCTGTGTGTGTATATGTGTGTCTGTGTGTGTGTCTGTGTGTGTGTCTGTGTCTGTGTCTGTGTGTGTTTGTGTCTGTCTGTGTGTGTGTCTGTGTGTGTGTGTCTGTGTCTGTGTGTGTGTCTGTGTCTGTGTGTGTCTGTGTCTGTGTGTGTCTGTGTCTGTGTGTGTCTGTCTGTCTGTGTGTGTGTCTGTGTCTCACTGTGTGTGTCTGTGTGTGTGTCTGTGTGTGTCTGTGTGTGTGTGTCTGTGCGTGTCTGTGTGTGTGTGTCTGTGTGTGTGTGTGTCTGTGTGTGTGTGTGTGTGTGCCTGTGTGTGTGTGTCTGTGTGTGTGTGTGTCTGTGTGTGTGTGTCTGTGTGTATGTGTCTGTGTGTGTGTCTGTGTGTGTGCCTGTGTGTGTGCCTGTGTGTGTGTGTGTGTCTGTGTGTGTGTGTGTGTGTGTGTGTGTGGCTGTGTGTGTGTGTAGCTGTGTGTGTGTGTAGCTGTGTGTGTGTGTCTGTGTGTGTGTGTCTGTCTGTCTGTGTGTGTGTGTGTCTGTCTGTCTGTCTGTGTGTGTGTGTGTCTGTGTGTGTGTCTGTGTGTGTGTCTGTGTGTCTGTCTGTGTGTGTCTGTGTGTGTCTGTGTGTGTCTGTGTGTGTCTGTGTGTGTCTGTGTGTGTCTGTGTGTCTGTCTGTGTGTGTCTGTGTGTCTGTCTGTGTGTCTGTCTGTGTGTCTGTCTGTGTGTCTGTCTGTGTGTGTCTGTCTGTCTGTGTGTGTGTCTGTCTGTCTGTGTGTGTGTCTGTCTGTCTGTGTGTGTGTCTGTCTGTCTGTCTGTGTGTGTGTCTGTCTGTGTGTGTGTCTGTCTGTCTGTGTGTGTGTCTGTCTGTCTGTCTGTGTGTGTGTATGTCTGTCTGTCTGTCTGTGTGTGTGTATGTCTGTGTGTGCGTGTCTGTCTGTGTGTCTCTGTGTGTCTGTCTGTGTGTGCGCGTCTGTCTGTGTGTGCGCGTCTGTCTGTGTGTGCGCGTCTGTCTGTGTGTGCGCGTCTGTCTGTGTGTGCGCGTCTGTCTGTGTGTGCGCGTCTGTCTGTGTGTGCGCGTCTGTCTGTGTGTGCGCGTCTGTCTGTGTGTGCGCGTCTGTCTGTGTGTGCGCGTCTGTCTGTGTGTGCGCGTCTGTCTGTGTGTGCGCGTCTGTCTGTGTGTGCGCGTCTGTCTGTGTGTGCGCGTCTGTCTGTGTGTGCGCGTCTGTCTGTGTGTGTGTGTCTGTCTGTGTGTGCGCGTCTGTCTGTGTGTGCGTGTCTGTTTGTGTCTGTGTGTCTGTCTGTGTGTGCGTGTCTGTCTGTGTGTGTGTCTGTCTGTGTCTGTGTGTCTGTCTGTGTGTGTGTGTCTGTCTGTGTGTGTGTGTCTGTCTGTGTGTGTGTGTCTGTCTGTGTGTGTGTGTCTGTCTGTGTGTGCGTCTGTGTGCGTCTGTGTGCGTGTGTGTGCGTCTGTGTCTGTGTCTGTGTCTGTGTCTGTGTCTGTGTGTGTGTGCGTCTGTCTGTGTGTGTGTCTGTCTGTGTGTGTGTCTGTCTGTCTGTCTGTGTGTGTGTCTGTCTGTCTGTCTGTGTGTGTGTCTGTCTGTGTGTGTGTCTGTCTGTCTGTGTGTGTGTCTGTCTGTCTGTCTGTGTGTGTGTATGTCTGTCTGTCTGTCTGTGTGTGTGTATGTCTGTGTGTGCGTGTCTGTCTGTGTGTGCGCGTCTGTCTGTGTGTGCGCGTCTGTCTGTGTGTGCGCGTCTGTCTGTGTGTGCGCGTCTGTCTGTGTGTGCGCGTCTGTCTGTGTGTGCGCGTCTGTCTGTGTGTGCGCGTCTGTCTGTGTGTGCGCGTCTGTCTGTGTGTGCGCGTCTGTCTGTGTGTGCGCGTCTGTCTGTGTGTGCGCGTCTGTCTGTGTGTGCGCGTCTGTCTGTGTGTGCGTGTCTGTCTGTATGTGCGTGTCTGTCTGTGTGTGCGCGACTGTCTGTGCGTGCGCGTCTGTCTGTGTGTGCGCGTCTGTCTGTGTGTGCGCGTCTGTCTGTGTGTGCGTGTGTGTCTGTGTGTGCGTGTCTGTCTGTGTGTGCGTGTCTGTCTGTGTGTGCGTGTCTGTCTGTGTGTGCGTGTCTGTCTGTGTGTGCGTGTCTGTCTGTGTGTGCGTGTCTGTCTGTGTGTGCGTGTCTGTCTGTGTGTGCGTCTGTGTGCGTCTGTGTGCGTGTGTGTGCGTCTGTGTCTGTGTCTGTGTCTGTGTCTGTGTCTGTGTGTGTGTGCGTCTGTCTGTGTGTGTGCGTGCGTCTGTGTGTGTGCGTGCGTCTGTGTGTGTGCGTGCGTCTGTGTGTGTGCGTGCGTCTGTGTGTGTGTGCGTGCGGCTGTGTGTGTGCGTGCGTCTGTGTGTGTGTGCGTCTGTGTGTGTGTGCGTCTGTGTGTGTGTGCGCCTGTGTGTGTGTGTCTCTGTGTGTGTGTCTGTGTGTGTGCGTCTGTGTGTGTGCGTCTGTGTGTGTGCGTCTGTGTGTGTGCGTCTGTGTGTGTGCGTCTGTGTGTGTGCGTCTGTGTGTGTGCGTCTGTGTGTGTGCGTCTGTGTGTGTGCGTCTGTGTGTGTGCGTCTGTGTGTGTGCGTCTGTGTGTGTGCGTCTGTGTGTGTGCGTCTGTGTGTGTGCGTCTGTGTGTGTGCGTCTGTGTGTGTGCGTCTGTGTGTGTGCGTCTGTGTGTGTGCGTCTGTGTGTGTGCGTCTGTGTGTGTGCGTCTGCGTGTGTGCGTCTGTGTGTGTGCGTCTGTGTGTGTGCGTCTGTGTGTGTGCGTCTGTGTGTGTGCGGCTGTGTGTGTGCGGCTGTGTGTGTGCGTCTGTGTGTGTGCGTCTGTGTGTGTGCGTCTGTGTGTGTGCGCCTGTGTGTGTGCGTCTGTGTGTGTGCGTCTGTGTGTGTGCGTCTGTGTGTGTGCGTCTGTGTGTGTGCGTCTGTGTGTGTGCGTCTGTGTGTGTGCGTCTGTGTGTGTGCGTCTGTGTGTGTGCGTCTGTGTGTGTGCGTCTGTGTGTGTGCGTCTGTGTGTGTGCGTCTGTGTGTGTGCGTCTGCGTGTGTGCGTCTGCGTGTGTGCGTCTGCGTGTGTGCGTCTGCGTGTGTGCGTCTGCGTGTGTGCGTCTGCGTGTGTGCGTCTGCGTGTGTGCGTCTGCGTGTGTGCGTCTGCGTGTGTGCGTCTGCGTGTGTGCGTCTGGGTGTGCGCGTCTCTGTGTGTGCGCGTCTCTGTGTGTGCGCGTCTCTGTGTGTGCGCGTCTCTGTGTGTGCGCGTCTGTGTGTGTGCGCGTCTGTGTGTGTGCGCGTCTCTGTGTGTGCGCGTCTGTCTGTGTGTGCGCGTCTGTCTGTGTGTGCGCGTCTGTCTGTGTGTGCGCGTCTGTCTGTGTGTGCGCGTCTGTCTGTGGGTGCGCGTCTGTCTGTGTGTGCGCGTCTGTCTGTGTGTGCGCGTCTGTCTGTGTGTGCGCGTCTGTCTGTGTGTGCGCGTCTGTCTGTGTGTGCGCGTCTGTCTGTGTGTGCGTGTCTGTCTGTGTGTGCGTGTCTGTCTGTGTGTGCGTGTCTGTCTGTGTGTGCGTGTCTGTCTGTGTGTGCGTGTCTGTCTGTGTGTGCGTGTCTGTCTGTGTGGGCGTGTCTGTCTGTGTGTGCGTGTCTGTCTGTGTGTGCGTGTCTGTCTGTGTGTGCGTGTCTGTCTGTGTGGGCGTGTCTGTCTGTGTGTGCGTGTCTGTCTGTGTGTGCGTGTCTGTCTGTGTGTGCGTGTCTGTCTGTGTGTGCGTGTCTGTCTGTGTGTGCGTGTCTGTCTGTGTGTGCGTGTCTGTCTGTGTGTGCGTGTCTGTCTGTGTGTGCGTGTCTGTCTGTGTGTGCGTGTCTGTCTGTGTGTGCGTGTCTGTCTGTGTGTGCGTGTCTGTCTGTGTGTGCGTGTCTGTCTGTGTGTGCGTCTGTCTGTGTGCGTCTGTGTGCGTCTGTGTGTGTCTGTGTGTGTGCGTCTGTGTGTGCGTCTGTGTCTGCGTCTGTGTCTGTGTCTGTGTCTGTGTCTGTGTCTGTGTCTGTGTGTGTCTGTGTGTGTGTCTGTGTGTGTGTCTGTGTGTGTGTGTCTGTGTGTGTGCCTGCGTGTGTGCGTCCGTGTGCGTGTCTGTGTGTGTGTCTGTGTGTGTGTCTGTGTGTGTCTGTGTGTGTGTCTGTGTGTGTCTGTGTGTGTCTGTGTGTGTCTGTGTGTGTCTGTGTGTGTGTCCGTGTGTGTGTGTGTGTGTGTGCGTCTGTGCGTGTGTGCGTCTGTGCGTGTGTGCGTCTGTGCGTGTGTGCGTCTGTGCGTGTGTGCGTCTGTGCGTGTGTGCGTCTGCGCGTGTGTGCGTCTGCGCGTGTGTGCGTCTGCGCGTGTGTGCGTCTGCGCGTGTGTGCGTCTGCGCGTGTGCGTCTGTGTGTGTGCGTCTGTGTGTGTGCGTCTGTGTGTGTGCGTCTGTGTGTGTGCGTCTGTGTGTGTGCGTCTGTGTGTGTGCGTCTGTGTGTGTGAGTCTGTGTGTGTGCGTCTGTGTGTGTGCGTCTGTGTGTGTGCGTCTGTGTGTGTGCGTCTGTGTGTGTGCGTCTGTGTGTGTGCGTCTGTGTGTGTGCGGCTGTGTGTGTGCGTCTGTGTGTGTGAGTGTGTGTGTGTGCGTCTGTGTGTGTGCGTCTGTGTGTGTGCGTCTGTGTGTGTGCGTCTGTGTGTGTGCGTCTGTGTGTGTGCGTCTGTGTGTGTGCGTCTGTGTGTGTGCGTCTGTGTGTGTGCGTCTGTGTGTGTGCGTCTGTGTGTGTGCGTCTGTGTGTGTGCGTCTGTGTGTGTGCGTCTGTGTGTGTGCGTCTGTGTGTGTGCGTCTGTGTGTGTGCGTCTGTGTGTGTGCGTCTGTGTGTGTGCGTCTGTGTGTGTGCGTCTGTGTGTGTGTCTGTGTGTGTGTCTGTGTGTGTGTCTGTGTGTGTGTCTGTGTGTCTGTGTGTGTGTCTGTGTGTGTGTGTGTGTCTGTGTGTGTGTCTGTGTGTGTGTCTGTGTGTGTGTCTGTGTGTGTGTCTGTGTGTGTGTCTGTGTGTGTGTCTGTGTGTGTGTCTGTGTGTGTGTCTGTGTGTGTGTCTGTGTGTGTGTCTGTGTCTGTAGGAATTGTTTTAGTGCTTGTGTGTAAATTTGCATTCTCCATTAGTCGTGATAACTCTGCCCTTACGTGCTCCCCTTGTTTCCCCGATTACTGTGAATAAATTCCCCATTTGTTAAATCAATGTATCAGCTCGTTTTTGTGTTTCTTCCATTGGCTTAGCATGGCGCTTGTTGGTGAATTACAAAGGCTGTTGCTGCTGTAAATGTACATTTGGACCGACGGGACTTCGGCAACCATCCGCTCGGGTTGCGCACGGGTCGGTCACGCTAATGGCTCGACTCGTACGGGTGCCGCTCGGTAGCTCGCCACATGGATCTCTAGGTATTTTGAAGATTGGCAAACAAGCCTGTACCACGTGGTGGAATTATTGACGATTCACGGTCCGGTAAGGGACCCGTACCTTTCGGAGTTTTCCGAACGGTACGATCTAAATTCCGGGTGTTCGGTAGAGTCGACCCTACTGCTCCACCTAGCGGTCGTGCTCGCGGCTGATACCCGACCTGCAACAAAAGCACTCTATGCACGGGTAATTTTATTGTCCTTTCCTTCTCCTTCGCGCCCAAATTTTTTGGTAAACACGACGACTAATTGCTCCGTTAGCGAAGCGACGGGGTGGCTCTGCTAATTAATTAGTACTAATAATATTAATAGCCTGGTGTTGGCTCAGTGGTTTGGGTAACAGCTTGAGATCCAAGGGTCCTGAGTTCACGCCCCGTTGGCCGCTGAATTAATACACACCATGGGGTTGACTCAGCCTGTCATCCTTTCGAGGTCGGCAAATTGAGTACCAGATTGCTGGGATAATTGAGCTATTCGAGTATCCTGCGACGGAGTGGCGTCGCAGAATTGTGTCCAGAATTGTGTCCTGTCCAGAATTGTGCCCAACAGCCCAGTAAACTGCTTCGGCAGCACCGACACTCTCTGTAGAGAATATGGTTCCAATTATTTATTATTATTCATAATATTAATAACAATTGTAGTATCATTTGGCAACAAGAAGGGCACTCTGTAGAGCGCATACCTCCGCCACGTCATGCCTGATCCATCAGAACATATTGGGCCAAATACATTTTTCAAATATCATGCTATATATCGTTGTTGGCCATATCTCTCAATGGTGAAGAATCACTTAAGAAATTATCAGATCCAGATCCGGATCTTCATCAAAATGGAATGAATTCTTCCTTGTCACACACCCAACGTGTCCACCAAGTTTAATCTGAATCCGTGCACAACTTTTTGAGATATCCTGTACACAAACGAACAAACAGAAAGGGATGAAAACATAACCTCCTTTACCTTCGGTAGCGGAGGTAACTAGAGGGGGAGCACTCAGGAGAGTGCAAAACCTCCGCCGCCAATACTGCTGGGTCACTCAAGTGAACCTTATATCTTATTCATTAAATATGTCAACAGTGCTGACAGTTATAGTTCTTTTCTCCAACATTTTTTTGGGGGGGTGGGGGGAGGGGGGTTGGAAATCACTTAAAACATGTAAAAATGCAAAAATAAAAATAAAAAATAAAAAAAATATCGAAATTTTGTTGAAAAAAAAGTTGCAAAAATTTTTTTTTCTCCAACTATTTTTTTTTTTTTTTGGGGGGGGGGGGTTTGGAAATCACTTAAAACATGTAGAAATGCAAAAAAATTCCTTTTTTGGGGGGGGTAACAATTTTATTTTGGGGGGTTGGAAATCACTTAAAACATGTAAAAATGCAAAAAAAAAAATCTTTTTCTCAAACAATTTTTTTTTGGGGGGGTGGTTGGAAATCACCTAAAATATGTAGAAATGCAAAAAAAGAAAAAAATTTCTCTAAGTTTTTTTGGGGGGGTAACAATTTCTTGGGGGGGGGGGTTGGAAATCACTTAAAACATGTAGAAATGCAAAAAAAAATTTCCTCTATTTTTTTTTGGGTGGGGGTAATTTTTTTTGGGGGGGGTTGGAAATCACTTAAAACATGTAGAAATGCAAAAAAAAAATTCTCTAAATTTTTTTTTGGGGGGGGGGTTGGAAATCACTTAAAACATGTAGAAATGCAAAAAAAAAACTTTTTTTTCTCTAACAATTTTTTTTTGGGGGGGGGGACCAAGTCCAAAATTTAATGGCATGATCCTTGGACCATACCTAACCCCCCACCAAGTTTCGTCGAAATCCGTCGAGGAGTTTTTCCATAATACTGTTCACAAACAAACAAACAAAGGGGGTGAAAACAGTAACCTCCATCAATCTTCAAAGATGGCGGAGGTTAATAACAAGGACATGAGGACTCCGACTCAAAAATAAATGGACATTTCGAGTGAGCATGGAGCAAATCTTGGTGCAAAGACAAGCTCATGCTCAAGCAGTACAACAAGCAAGTATACAACGAGGCCGTGAAGACCAATGAAAATCTGGTCCTTTTAAATGCTGATCATCAAGCAAGCAACACATACCATTTTAAAAGTCTTTCGTACAACTCGGTCAGGGTTTGAACCCACCAACCTCTCAAGCTCCTCCGACTCAGAGCAGGCACTCTTACCATGACACCACCGAGTCTGGTTGTCTCAATGATTTCAATGCTTGTGCCCCAGGTTATCAGTTTTGTAAATCTTGTTCATAAGTACATTAAAGCATCTCACACAAGCTGTCATCACATGAGCTCATGTCATCGATATCAACCACCTCTTAACAGAAAGTTCATTAAAAAACTGTAAATTCAACTTCACTAAAATGACACAAACTTGTGCTGAGCAACAATAAGTTCCAGAGTTTGTTTGTAATGTTAAACAGCTTTTTAAAAGTTCATCTCGAGGTGGACAAAATAAATGAGGACATTTCGAGTTAGCATGGAGAGATTACCTTTCTTGGCCATGTATTCAGTGTCTTCTTCCGGATGCAACTGGATGTCCAAACCGATTGAGAAATCCGGATCAGAAGCCGCGAATGCATTCGCTTCTTCGGAGGAGGCATCGTCCCTCTGATCTCTGATAGATTTGCTCTTCTGCTGCATTTTTGTTCTTGATCCTTTTCCCGAGGGCTGCTCATCACTTTCTTTTCTCATGGTTACGGATTCAATCATTTCCACGTTCTCGTCGTCCGTATGACCAACCTCGTCACACTCACCGGTCGTCCTCTTTTCCACCTGTACAATATCATTCCTCACGTCATTGTTCACATCGACATTTAACAGATTGCTACTTTTAGTTCTGGTTTCAGATTTTGACCTCGATTCGAGTTCTGCGTTTTTGTGGTCCTTTGATCTCTTAGATTTCTTTCTTTTTGATTTGCTTTTGTCAATTGCTGCTTTTTGTTGTTGTGTAGTATCGAATGTTTCTTCATTTAACGAATCGTCCGCAACTTGAGAAGTTTCAGTTGGCGACGTTCCATCTGAGCAAAATTCCTGTGTTTCTTTGATCCGTCGATGGTGCTTGTTCTTCAACCTTTCTTTATCTTTTCTCTTGTCCTTCCTTTCAATGCTTTTCTCCACTGGGGTTTTAGCACATGACCTCTGGGCACTGTTTCTGGTAAGTTTACCTCGATTAGAAACTTGCTCTGCTTCTATGACCACCTCGACGTCTTCCATCGCTACGGAGTCCTTTATTCCCTCTTCTGGAGTGCTTTCATCAGGTGAGGTTTGCTCTCTCTTTCGACTTCTTCTCTTCGTCTCTGCGGTGTCTTCCTTCGCCGATATCTTCCTTTCTTTGGATCGCTTTCCTTTCTCACCGTCGACAGTCGTCTCCTTTGGTTTTTCTCGTCGCTTTGACTCCTTGAATGAATTGGGATCTCCATGCGTCATTGATTCTTCATGTTTCACCAGGTTCGACCCATCCTGAGCAAGTAAAGTGTTGCTTTGAGACCCGGTGTCACCGTCACCAGTGCTGCTGCTTCCCTTCTTTCCACTTTGAAGACATTCATCTTGGCAATTGGCAACTTCTTTGTCCCTTTTCTGAATGTGGGACCCTGCGCTTTCTGCTTTGCTCGGCGTTTTTCCGCCACGACGCCAACTTCTCTCGCTTCCAAAACCTTTCTTGCTCCCAGAGTCGCACCGTTCTTCCTCAGAGCTATCATTTGGTCCGCCACACACATTTCCCATGTCCTTGTCCGATTTGCCATGTCTTGCACGTCTTCTTTCTTTCATTTTCTTGGTTATTTCAACTCTTGACGTCATCCTCGCCTTCGAAGCCGTGCCCGGTGTGCCCTCTGTTTCTGGCGCTTCGGACTCCGAAACGCTCCGTTTATCTTCTTTCTTCCGTAAATCTGCTCCAGGTGTGTCACAATTTACAGACGACTCCTCATTTTGTTTCAAGTCATATTTCACCTTGGTATTTGAAGCAGCCTTCCTTTTCTTGTCCTTCTTTTTCATACCCTTGGCATCATCAGGTGGTTTCTTTCTTTCCTCGGAGTGTCCCCCAAGTAGTGAAACTTCATCGATATTCATCTTGCTGGCGTTGCTCTTCGTTTTCCTTGACTCGTCCACGTCCTTTGTCCCAGTTTCATGCGAATCCATCTCCTCCCCATCAGGCCTGTCTCGTGGTTGTCGCATCTCTCGGCCACACTTGGCATGACGATGATACCTGGATTTCTGCTTCTCTCGCTCTCTTGGCATCTCAGAAACTCAGTTCAATATTTAAAAAATATATATATATTTTTTGAAAAAAAAAAACCACGAAAAGGTCATTCACATACCCGTCGTCTATCTTCTCGATATGCAACGTTCGAGGTCGGGCACGTAGTGTTCTGTGATCCCAGAGGCTGTGAAACAATACCCGAACGTGCTGTATAATTCATGTCACAATACAAGTAATATGAGAGACGGTGTCAACTGTTTCACCAGAACCCGACACAAAAGGGAATCGCACCCATTTCCTTCCCCACAAACCTTGCATTCCAAACCCAATGTAGGAAAAATCTTGTCCATTGAAATCATGGTTTTGACACATTGGAGGACGACGAGCTCACGACCTTGTTTGCTTCATTATGACGTCAAAGTATGACGTATAAATCAGGTCGATTTCAGTCCTGCACAATATTTATTAATGAAAGTGCAAAAATATCATCTTCATTTATTACTTGTTTTATTTGCTGCAAAGGATGCTGCTGTGTGTTTATTACACGGGGAAAGGGGGGGGGGGAGAGTTATGGGGTGAATCAAGAGGAGCGAGCATGTGATATATATATATATATATATATATATGTATATATGTATATATGTATATATGTATATATGTATATATGTATATATGTATATATGTATATATGTATATATGTATATATATATATTTATATATATATATATGTATATATATATATATATATATATGTATATATGTATATATATATATATATATATATATATATGTATATTGTATGGGAGTGTGTGACAGGAGAAGTAGAAGAGGTTGGAGTAGAGGAGGTTGGAGTACAGGAGGTTGGAGTACAAGAGGTTGGAGTACAAGAGGTTGGAGTACAAGAGGTTGGAGTACAAGAGGTTGGAGTACAAGAGGTTGGAGTACAAGAGGTTGGAGTACAAGAGGTTGGAGTACAAGAGGTTGGAGTACAAGAGGTTGGAGTACAAGAGGTTGGAGTACAAGAGGTTGGAGTAGAGGAGGTTGGAGTAGAGGAGGTTGGAGTAGAGGAGGTTGGAGTAGAGGAGGTTGGAGTAGAGGAGGTTGGAGTAGAGGAGGTTGGAGTAGAGGAGGTTGGAGTAGAGGAGGTTGGAGTAGAGGAGGTTGGAGTAGAGGAGGTTGGAGTAGAGGAGGTTGGAGTAGAGGAGGTTGGAGTAGAGGAGGTTGGAGTAGAGGAGGTTGGAGTAGAGGAGGTTGGAGTACAGGAGGTTGGAGTACAGGAGGTTGGAGTACAGGAGGTTGGAGTACAGGAGGTTGGAGTTGAGGAGGTTGGAGAACAGGAGGTTGAAGTAGCAGAGGTTGGAGTACAGGAGGTTGGAGTACAGGAGGTTGGAGTACAGGAGGTTGGAGTAGAAGAGGTTGGAGGCGAGGAGGTTGGAGTAGAGGAGGTTGAAGTGGAGGAGGTTTGACAACAGGAGGTTGAAGTAGAGTAGGTTGGAGTACAGGATCGCTCGGATCGTTGGAGTAGATACGGAAAAAAGGGAAGAAAGGGGAGATTATACAGACCATACAGTAGTGGTGGAAGGGGTCGAATATTCCACAACGTTGACACATTTCTGTACATAATAAGTAGATAACGACTAAACATTGTTCCTTTTTTGGGTGGGGGAATCAGAAGTCATAGGCCTTGACATTTTCTCGAACGAAAATATGAAAAAGATGAAATAAAGAACAAGGCTGGCTGGGGGATTACGCTGTTTAGCGAGGATATCTTGGAAGGTCAAGCAGTCTTTAACCTTTTGAACCCTGAGCTCCTTGGACTTTCGGCTCCTCCACCCTGAGCTCCTTGGACTTTCGGCTACTCCACCCTGAGCTCCCTGGACTTTCAGCTCCTCCACCCTGAGCTCCTTGGAGCAAAATAACTGAAAAGTTGAAATTTGTTTAATTTTTGTTTTCTGCATTTAAAAGTGTTTTTGTAGCCGTGTAATTACAAATAAATGATATTTTTTAATCAAAGACTGTCTTGCTTTCTTCCTTTTTGAGTTTATCGCCAATACTCTACTTTGTGGTTCAAGTCAAACCAACTGTTTTAGCAAGTCCTCATCCTTTACTTTGTCTGAGGGTTCCTTTGGTGATCCCTAAGGTACTTCTCTCTGCACACAACACAACACAACAGTTATTGGTGGTGGCATGTGGAGCCTTTTCTACATCATGATGAGCATCCCGTTTGAGTAGTCGCTCGTCCTGAAATTCTGCTGAGCATCGATTACCAAATGCTGCTCCAGTGGATTGAACATCTCCTCCAATTTCCTGACACAGTTTCTCTATAAACCAATTTTCACTATCACATAATAGAAAAGTCTTGATTCCCCGAGGGATCGGCTTGTCCTTTATGTAGTGTTTGAAGGACAGTTTGTTTTTAGTGGGATCATTCCCTCATCAAGTGAATGTTCACAATCTGTAACAAAGGAATGCTTGTATTTCTCAATCAAATAACTGAACACTGGGCCGGTCTTGTGTATTTTATCAGTCTTGTCTAACTGGGGATCATCCTGATTTACACAATGGAGGAGAGACCAGATTGCAAGGAACCGGTCTCTTGCCATGACCTTTGGAAAACCAGGTGTGTAAGCAAGCGTTGCATCCTTGGCCCGTCAGTACTGCTTGTTCCTATCTTCATGTATCAACATTTCCATGGTGACTCAGAGCCCCCAAAATGCCTTCAACTCTGCCAAAGTAAGAGGCTTTTGTTGGAAAGATTTTGCTGCATAATTGATTGGTTTGGCTGCAATCACACATTCAGCTTGGCCATGAGTCTCTATGAGAAGTCAATTCCAAAGAACATCATCCCTGAACGAGCTAAAATAGTCAAGTGGATGACACATTTACTACATTTGGTATATTTTAGGCCTTGGTTGCTCATTAGGTGTAAACTGACATTCATTGAACTCAGCAGTGGCTCTTGTCCATCCTGGGGGGGGGGGGGGGGAGGGGAGTCAGGCCTTGGTCTATCCCTTCCGCATCCTCCGACACTATCACGTCCCCTACCAACGCCTCTGGGAACTCTCCCAGCATTGTCATCAGGTGGCTCAGACCACCATTTGACCTTGACCTTTAATCCAGAAGGATTAGATGTAAATTAAGCGTAAATGCGCCTTACTCTGGGCGATCAAGAGAGGGCAATTTCATTCTGATCGGATAAACCTTGGTCAAGTTATGGTGAAAAGTGTTGAATTGTCGAGAATGTCATGACCTTAAAAATTAGGTCAATCAAAAAAGTTACACTCACATACTTTCACTACATGGTATGCAGACACCCTTTCTAATTAGTGGATTCAGCTATGTCAGCCACACTCATTGCTGACAGGTGCATAAAATCAGGCACACAGCTGTGCAATTGCCATAGGCAAACAATGGCAGCAGAATGGGCCATACTGAAGAATTCAGTGACTTTCAACGTGGCACCGTCAGAGGATGCCATCTTTCCAACAAGTCAGTTCATCAAATTTCTGTCCTGCTAGAGCTGCTCTGGTCAACTGTAAGTGCTGTTATTGTGAAGTGGATATGTCTAGGAGTAACAACAGCTCATCCACAAAGTGGTAGTCCACACAAGTTCATAGAACAGGACCGCCGAGTGCTGAAGCGCGTAGCGTGGAAAAATCGTCTCGTTGATTGCAATACTCACAGAGTCCAAAACTCACTCTGGAAACAAAGCCAGCACAAACTGTTCATCGAGAGCTTTATGAAATGCGTTTCCATGGCCGAGCAGCCACACACAAGCCTAAGATCACCATGTGCAATGCCAAGCGTCAGCTGGAGTGGTGGAAAGCTCACCGCCATTGGACTCTGTAGCAGTGGAAACACATTCTCTGGAGTGATGAATCACGCTTCACCATCTGGCATTCTGTCGGACTAATCTGGGTTTGGCGGATGCCAGGACAACGCTACCTGCCCAAATACATCGTGCCAACTGTAAAGTTTAGTGGAGGAGGAATACTGATCTGGGGCTGTTTTTCATGGTTCGGGCTCGGCCCCTTCGTTACAGTGAAGGGAAATTTTAACGCTATAGCATACAATGACATTCAAAAGATTCTGTGCTTCCAACTTTGTGGTGAGTTTGGGGAAGGCCCTTTCCTGTTTCAGAATGACAATGCCCCCATGCACAAAGTGAGGTCCATACAGAAATGGTTTGTTGAGATCGGGGTGGAAGAACGTGACTGGCCTGCACAGAGCCTTGACATTAACCCTTCGAACACCTTGGGGATGAATTAGAACGCCGATTGTGAGCCAGACCTAAACGCCCAACATAAATACTCGACCTCACTAATGCTCTTGTGGGTGAATGGAAGCAAATCCCCACAGCAATGTTACAACATCTAATGGAAAGCCTTCCCAGAAGAGTGGAGGCTGTTATAGCAGCAAGGGGGACCAACTCCATATTAAAGCCCATGATTTTGGAAAGAGATGTTGGACAGGCAGTTGTCCACATGCTTTTGGCCATGTAGTGCATTTCCTTTATTGAAATTGTATGCACATTATTTTTATTTCCGTATGTTGTGAGCCAGAGTTTGATGGACATCTGGGTCAGGCCTTGGGAGTCATGGATTCACTGCACCATGGGGTGTGACACCGTTGGTACTTATGCAAGACAACGAAAGTCCGAATCTTTAAGTCCTTGGTGCTTCCAATCTTGCTCTATGGATGTGACTTGGACTCTGACCAGGGATCTGAGACACTAATTGAACTCCTTCGATACCAGATCTCTTCAGAAAATCTTTGGCTGTCACTGGTCAGACCTTGTGTCCAACAAGCAGTTACTGAGACTCAAATGATTACTTGTATAGTCGGTGAGCATCAGGTGCTGCTGTTTGGACATGTAGCTCATTTTCCTGACTGTGCTAGATCATCAGATTCTCTCAGCAAGGAAGCCTAGTGAGTGGAGGAGGCCAATGGGCTGATCACATGCCTTGTGGTTGAAGCAGGTTTATCAGCACATCAAGGAGATGGGGATGGGCCTGGCATCTACCTGGGGGATGGTCAGACGGAGGCCCCTGGAGTACTGGCGGAAAGTGGATGTGGTGACATGCTGCTCCGGCGTATGCTCTCATTCCTGACCCTGACCATTACTGCTTCATGCATACCACCTTGAATGATTTATTTTGTTAGTTATTTAAATGCAAAATCCGAACATTCAATTCTTGAGATGCAGTTGGGGGCTGTCTCACTTGAATTCTTGTTACCCCATGCACGCCAACCATAAAGTGGGGTTATAGTATATGTTGTTGTGTAATATCATGAAAATTTTGGGTTAATTTTTGCCAACCTAATTTTTTAGTGACGATGGACCATAAATTTATCAAAAATTCTGGTTGGCATTTTTTTGGCCACCATTTTGGATTATTGGCGGCCATCTTGAAATTCGCTCGGGTAAAAACACATTTCCAACCATATCTTTACCTCTGATAGAGGTATTTACGTGATATTAGTGTCTAAATGTATGTTTTAGAGGGCAAGCAATCATTTTGTGATACTTTATAAAGGTCTAAATATAAAACTTGTCAAGGAAATTGTCAATAATGCCATTATTTAGCTTATAGCAGCAGCCAAAATAATGAAATTTTTATTATGTTCTTTTTTGATATTTCATAGCTGTTATCGTGACCTAATTTGACTATTTTCCCAAAAATACCTATTATCACATGTTTAAAATTTATTAAATATTTGTTTCTGCTTTTTTTCAGAATATAGCTACAACAGCCTGAAGAAAGATGGGAGAGCCACCTACAAAAAGACCACGCACCAATACAAACTATAAAATGCGCATTAAATGTCAAAAACATAGCAGTGATTTGTTGAGACAACACCCAAAATATTCATCATATGAAAAATTTCTGCATTCTGTCCATCATAGGGCTGATTTAGGTGAACTGGAATTCCTTGGAATTCATAACCGTCTGGGTGATACAACTGCAGAACAGCTAAAGGACCAACATGCGAAGTGGCATGCTCCATGCTATGTATAAACTACTAACGTCACAGACATTGGAAGATCTAGCAGGCAGTATGAAACAGCCCTCGCTACACAGGACTCTACCCAGCTAAAGCGAAAGAGGTCGCCCTAGATCTTGTAGCTCTACACAATCTTCTTCTGCACCAGTACGATGCACACATTCCCAAATAAGGAAGTTCAATAAAGCTGAGTGCTTCTTTTGTCAGGGTAAAAATACAGATATTCTTCATAGATGTCAAAGTCAAAATGTTGGTGAAAAAATGGCAGTGATTGTGCAAAAATGCACCAATGATGAGTGGAAGGTGAACTCCAGTGAACTGATAAATTCAAAGGACCCACTTTCTAGAGATTTGATGTATCATAATACCTGCCTGGCAAATCAGTGGAAAAAATACAACCCAGTCAAGCAACCAGTTGCAGAAAAAGACCAAAAGGATTCAGATGATTCTGTAAATTTCTTGGCTGCAGAAATTGAGTTTTACAGTTGCCTTGCAGAAAAACTCAGCTCTGGTGAATATATAGGCATTGATAAAGTACAACAAGATTATGACAATATGATGATGATGTATGGTTTACACAGAACTACCACTCGTGCTGCACTGAAGGAAATTATTGAAAAGAATATCGATGATCTGGAATTCACACACCCATGTGAACGCACTAAACTATCACTAATTCACTCAAGTAAGGCCTGTGAGGCTGCTGTAGATAATGCTGCAAACAAAACTGATAAACAAGATGTACAAGCAATGTTTACTACTGCAAAAATCACACAGAGAACAATAGAACAATAATAGCTTGAAATTTAAAGGTTCCTTGGTTGGTGAAACTATTGTTCCTGAAGAGTTAAGTATATTGTTGGGTTGGATAATTCAAGGACAGAGGACAGCCCAGTCAAATGTACGGTCTGAAAGTATCAGACATTCATGCAGTAACATATCATAGCAGATGATGCAAGCTTACAGATCAAACAGACAGGTTACATACAAACCCAAATCAGATTCCTCTGTGTTTTGCAGTGGCACTGAAACTCCTCTGACATTGGGTATGTCCCTGTATTGCTATCATGCCATGAAAATTATTGATGCTGTATCCCATGCTGGTGCAGGAGTGTCATACCAGCACACACTTCAGCGTGTTTCACAGATAGCTTGCGCAGTTAAGAATAACATGGAAGAACATGGTGGAACACATTCGCCGAGCTCATCTACAGTGCCATTTGTGGCAGGAAGTACTTGTTCCAAAGCCCTGTCGTCTTGACCCAACAAAGCTTGGATGGTATCGAGAATCTACCAGTGAACTGAAACCAATTCTGTCCAAAATGCCTCCAGCCCCTGAATCAGTTACAGAAATGGTGAGGTGTGGGTGTAGCAAAAGTTTGTGTAATGCTCGTTGTTCTTGCAAGCAAAACAATTTAGAGTGCACAGAATTGTGCAAGTGTGAAGCCAATCCAGAGAGCTGTATGAATACCCAACAGGACTGCATGTCAGATCAAGAAACTGATTCAGATGAATAACTGTTTTCGCACTTTAAATTTCTTCATATAAGGAAAAATTGCTAATTCAACCCTTACAACAGACTAAAAGTGATATTATTTTTAAATTGGTGACTCAACATCATGGTTAAGGTAATGTAGTTGTAGTTCAATGTGGCCAGTGTGTAATTATATATATTTAGAAATTAACATCATCAAAATCCAACTATTATTGGTCGAGATATGGGCAATAATGTGTTTTTATATAGCAAATTTCAAGATGGCGGCCAAAAAAATGCCAACCTGAATTTTTGATAAATTTATGGTCCATAGTCACTAAAAAATTAGGTTGGCAAAAATTAACCCAAAATTTTGACGATTCCCCAAATGACAACACATCAGCATATACTATTAAGCAATTGGTTCACTTTATCTGTCTGTCCCTGTCTATAAATGTCAGTTTATGATCCAGGAATAACGTCATTGCAATTGAATGTTATATTTAAAACAAGAATCAGAAAACAAACCTGATCTTTCGCAGTACTTTGGCTCTGAATTTGCCCCGATCGTGTACGCGCAGAGAGGAGCAAGACTGTCTAGCAGTGAAAAAAACATAGAAAATCATTCCAAACAGGCAACTTGCTGTTTTTAGCGACGTCATAAAGGACACAAACAATAGGCACAGATAATTAATGTAAGGTGTTAAATAAGATGGCATAAAAGACACTGCATCAACGGCAATAAATGTCCAAACATTTTTCTTCTACAACCTTTAAAATCTTTCATTTAAATTCAATTGAATTATATACTCGAAGACTAGAACACAAATCACCATTTTGACACTTTCAAAACCCTTGTTTTGTTGATGCTTTGCAAATAAAATCAAAGGGGATGCAAAAAAGCAATGAAGGTAAAGAGGTCCGAATGAAGGAATGAGGTACGGTGTACACTTGAGGTAAATGATCTGGAACTGACAAGTTGCAACCTGTCATCTTAAATTTTCAAGTGCAGGTACCAATTTCACAGAATGTTACAAAGACAAATTCACACTTGGCTTTCTGGGATTTAACATCACAGTATCGCGCACACCCATACTCAGCAGAAACCGCAAAACGTCGACCTTTTGGTAGAAAAAAAAACACCTTATTTCCAATGAAAAGAGTCTGCAAGTTATTTTAACAAGACGGAAAAGCATGAAACATAAATGTGGAAATTTATTCATATGTAAATCAATCATTAATAGCCATTCCAAAATACTTTTCCTTCATTTCCCAGCAAGTTAGTCAAAACTAAATTACAACACGCAAATTCCACTGCCCAGGTAAAATGCAAACAAATAGTTTTAAAGCAATTTGAATGAAGGAACAATTGTTGCACGACCTGGTAATAAATCCTGACCACTTGCATATCTTATACATTTAAACTTTTACAAATACTCGTATTTATAAATACAGTAATATGTACAACAGTCATGTAAATAGCTCGAGTATGGAATATTTTTAAGCATAATGAGCAATGCGTTCAATTGAGGGATGTGCAGACAGTGACACCTGCAAAGACCAATCAGCTCGCAAAATGTGATTTTCATAGTCAAGCACAAATGACCATTTCCTTTGCTGAAGGTAAGATCATTTGGAAAAACCAACTCAAAATTTCAGAAATGTGATTGATTGGGGGGAAAACAAATAAAATAAAAAAACAAGAACAATAAAACTAGTGTTGGAGAAATTTCATTTCCCCCAACCCTTGCCCCCCTGCCCATTACTTACCCAAGTACATTCATTTGTTAAACAATTAGCAAAGACTTGCAATCAAAACAGCAATAGTTAGATCATCCATCGGCTTTGCAATATCATTCAGATTCCACCGCAAGAATAAAAGACTTTCAAGAACAGTAAAAAAAAGATGAATGATGCATAGAAACCTCATTTGCCAAACACTCTGTGGGAAAATCACCAACGTTATTAAGAGTTCAGCTTAAACCCATTGGTGAACGAAGAAGAAAATATTTCCAAAAAACATGACCTTTTGTTAAAATTGTGTGCACCACATTATGTGAATTGGTATTATAAACCTCAAAACAAATGTTTAGCAATTGTGCATTTATGACTTCAGCTTAAACAAACAAATTTGATCTTTACAAGAAGATCACCAGTACAAAAACAGCATTATTCTGTGCACATTATAATAATTCCACCAGGCACCAATCCTTTCAAACAACGCTTGCAAGTTCGTAATTCTTATGCCTATCGGAACGAGCAGGGAACATTGGATTCTGTCTGTGGGTCAAAGCAATAGGTAAACAAGCAATACAGTTCGATAAGACCAAAGCAAATGTGATTACAATCTGCTCCATTAGAGAAGATTGGCAAAACCCGAGCCATGAGGCAATACAAAGGTAGTAATCGGAAGGGGGGAGGGGGGCAAGAATCAAGGCCACAGACACCGCACAGGAGCCATCTCCCACTTCAAAACACAGGACATATTCAGTCCCAGCAGTTCCAAGATCTGGCTTGTCATGAGACAACCGATTGAATCAAAGAATCCCACATCTCTTTTCCTCCTGCTTTCTCGACCGCCTATCTACTCCCGTAGGCACTGGTGCTGGTGTTGCTGCTGGAGCGGTGGCAGCCCCGGCAATGGACTCTGCAGCAGGCCGTGCCAGCGTGGATGGTGAAGGCTGCTGCCTTCGGGGCTGAAGAACAAGCACAGCCATTCATGCTATGAACATTAATAACTGTGGCACAATTACACCTACAGAAATGATAAAGCTCTTGGGATTGCCTTGATCAGGGTGTATCTGGTAAGAATTTTATATATATATATATATATATATATATAGATATATATATATATATATATATATATATAAATATATATATATATATATATATATATACATATATATATATATATATACATATATATATATATACATACATATATACAAGGTGTCCCAAACAAATATACAACTTTTCATCTGCAAAGAGGATGGTCATAACATATATTTAAAAAAAAAAAGATATATGGCTGGATAGAAAGCTGAAAGGTTGAAGATTATTGTACCATTGTCAAAATTGCCACCAAAATTTAAATTTTGGTATAGAATTGTCGTTTTCTTTTTGACCACATGTTCAACGTAGGCTCCACGTTCTCCGATCACTGCCTGCAAACGCGTTGTCATGTTCTCCATCACTTTGGGAAACGTTTCCTGAGGAATGTTGTGGATTTCTCGGTGGATGTTTTCCTTCAGCCGATCAAGAGTCTGAGGCCTAGGGTTTCCATAGATCCTGTCCTTGACATACCCCCACAAGAAGAAGTCTGGAGGAGTAAGGTCAGGGGAATACGGTGGCCACTCAACGTCTTCGTATAGGGAGATAAAGCGGCCCTCAAAATGTTGGTTGAGAAAACGCCTTGCTTCCTTGGCTGTATGGGGCGGTGCCCCATCCTGCTGGAACCACTGGGTTCTCGTCTGGATCAGGTTGTTTCTCCTACGGGCCCGAGTACGTAGCTCAGGCAGATAGAATTCCTGAATCATTTCACGATAGTTCCTCTGGTTTACCGTGCAAGTGCGTCCCTGGTCATCTTCAAAGTATGGACCAATTATCCCACACCAACCAACCGCCACCCCCATGGTGACTTTGAGAACAGATCGAGGCACTAGTTCAGTTGATGCATTACCAGGATTTTCAGTTCCCCAGTACCGAAAGTTTTGCTTGTTTACCTCCCCGGACAAGTGAGCATGGCATTCGTCCATCATGTGAAGTTTTTTGAGGAAGTCTGCATCTTCCTCCAACTTTCCTGAGAACCAATTTGCAAAGTCTAGTCGTTTGCGTTTCTGTTGATCAGTAAGCACCATTTCCATTTGAATTTTGTATGGAAAGGCATGAATGTCTTGGCGAAGGATCCTCTGAACGGTGCTCTTATGAATGTTTGTCTCGGCAGAAAGTCGTCGAATCAATTTTTTTGGAGTCTGAACGACCGCCTGTCTCACTAATTCCACATTTTCTTCACTACGACCTGTCCTCTTCCAACCACTGTGACCCTTGTGAAGGTCACAGATGGTTCCCACATTGGTAAACTTTGCAATGGTGCACTTTATTGCCCGAAAATTTGGTGCATGGTGCAAGTGGATACCGAAATGTCTCGAGTAAAGACGTTGCACCTGTATGACACTTTTCGTCTGGTCCGAAAGTTCAACAATTTTTGTTCGTTGTTGTACGGTCAGTCTTGGCATTTTTCTGGCGCTTGCTTGGTATCAAAATAAACTTCAGGGTCTCTGCAACAAGAAATGAAGCATTAGTGACAAAATTACTGCTTTTTTAGGATCAAACGAAGCATTTTAAAAGTTGTATATTTTTTTGGGACACCCTATATATAAAAGTTTGTTCAAAAGGATCTCAAAATAGAGAATGAGAAAAATCAGAGAAACTCCACATATTACTCTTCTACATTTCCAAAATTGATAAAGGATGTCAGAGAAGCATAAATATAGAAATATATATAGCTGATTAAATCATCCATTTTGACACGATAAATCAGTTTATGTTATTCTTTTGGAGAAAGACAAATTTTGGCTTGGCAACAAACTTGGTTATACATTAAAAACTTCAAACTGTGCAAGGAAAGCAAAGTTCATCAAACAAGAACCAATTGTAGAAACAAAACCCTCCACAGCAAGAAGCCTTTCCCTATTCTATAGGGGGAGGCCAAATCGTACTAACATACGTACTTTTGTGTCCATCTGTGTGTATTTTTTTACCACAATACATTCGGTCATTACTTATCCAATCTTAACCAAACTCAACAGGAGGACTAAGGGTCAAACGATGGAGTCTAGTGACTTCATTTGCCCCCCTCCCCACAGGGGTTTTCAGTATTTTGCAAAACCCGTGTTAAGATGGTGGTGTTTTTCCAAGTCCGCTTCTAATAACGAATGTAATAACATCTAATCACTCATGATAAGAGCATAATATGAATGTGGCAAAAAAATTAAATGGAAGACCAAGAAGGAAGAAGTAAAGAGCAAAGATGGAGTCATCAGGAGGAACCTGGATGGGATTGAACCCACAAAATAAACAATACTAACACGAATAATATCCCCACTCTCCAAAGGGATTTTTCCTCCTTGGACAAATGCCATGTTAACGTGTATAAATAGTTCATCGTGGAGTTTCCTGGGGCACTCTTACCAGAAGTAAAAAAATATTACAAACCACAAACACGTATGATTACCTTTTTAATCAGTCGCTACTGCTGTTGAACACTAAACTGAAAGGGAGGAAACCCGACGTTCTTGAGGCCCACACCTAGATCTACTGTAATCGATACACCCCAGAGAGGACAATAGCATGACCCTTCCTGCCACTCCAATTGGGAATAGGTGTACTAGTTACAATTAAAAAACAAACAAACAAAAAATCAGAAAGCATTACCTTTGGGGAAATCTACGAATACAGAAATCTGAGACAAACATGTTTAAACGTGTTCGGCAAAGCCTGGCAAAAAAATAAATAATAATAATAAAAAAACGGCATGAATGAACAATCCACCATTTCAACACAATTCATCCAATTGATTATTGCTTCAAAGGAAGTGCCAGATAAAAAGGGGCAAAGCTGGAAGTTTTACGGAGCAAGATGAAATAAATCCCAACAACCTCAAAAGGCTTCACCAAAAACTCAGCAACTCACCTGCTGCTGCCTCTCTTGGTCCTGGTAAAACTGTGCCGCACGAATGTTTTCCTCCTCTTGAAGCTGCTTCGCAAACTCCAAATCACTCACAGCAGGTGCTGTTGTGACACCTCCCTGCTCCTGCTGCAGTGACAATGCCACTAAGTAGTCCTGGCAAAAACAATGCCATGGCCAGGTAAAAAGCAGGGGGGATTCCAGGAAGGCAATATAGTTGCATGCATTTTTGACAATGATACCATGACTGTATCTTAAGCAAATATGACCAATTTCCACAAATAAGCCACTTTTGAGGGAAAGGGGGGGGGGTCTTAGGTTTGGTTTATCTTCCTTCCTGGACATTGTGCAATTCCAAGATTCAGAGAAAACTGGGACGAGAAGCAATTCATAATCCTCTAATAACTTCATCAATTATGAAACACCATTTTGCTTTATTGGTGTAATTATTGGATTTATCATTGAAAACTATGCATTGCAATTATCATCGAAAACAGAATTTAAAACACCCCAGACAGGCTGGTGCTGCTCTCCCAACAATAGATGGAGGCCCTGATTCTCAGACAAAATATCAGTGATCTCTCTGGATGCAATCCGAGCATTTGATAGTCCAGCATTCCACCTTGCTTTCCAAGCTCTCAGCCTATGGCCTTCCAGAGTATCAACTCTCATGACTTGCTGACTTCCACTCTCAATGGGATACTCGCAAATCCTCTCCCTGTCAAGGCTGGAGTGCTCGAATTAGCAGTGTCCAGGGCACAGTGTTGTTCCTCATCTTCATCAACAATCTTCAGGTTTGAGGTTGCTCCACATGGGGTCAAATGTACAGCTGCTCCTTCCACCTCAATCAAAGTCAACTTTTCCAAACCGGTTCCTTTGTGTTTTTCTGTTATATTTTTGTCCCTGTGTGATGTTTGTGTTATCATAGAAAAATTTTCATGATAAATCATACCGTATCGTCAATATTGTTGAAAAGTTTTTTTTTTTTTTTTGTGTGGCCTGGGCTCACTCACTGATTTAAATATAACTGGATTACAGATTCGCTGAAACAAATGAAGTCACCAGCCATCACCTGGGCACTCACAACACAAAAAAGCACCATTAACTAGCCGGGAGGAGACGATGGTTCACAGTACATTATTGAACAATGCCACGAAAGGTACAATTGAGTTAGTGGAAGCTTTTGAGGAAGCCCTACTGTAAAAACCTATCTCTTCCGTCAAAATTGACCAAATCAAATCGGATTTTTTTATATGTTGTACTTATGGGCATTACGCACAGCTTCTAGGAAATGAAATTGAGAGAAAAAAAAAATCGAGAAAAAAATTAAAAGTTCAAGTGGGCGTGGCTCCGCCCACAAGGGGCGTGGGACGCCCCTCATACAAAAAGACACAACTAGACCATGATATCTAGCTTGTGTCCAAGTTTCATCAAGATCGCATCAAATGTCATGGAGCTATGCTCTGGAGAGAGTCACAAACAGAGAGACACACAGACAGACACAGACACACAGACACAACGAAAATAGTGGTCACTGCTGGCACCCGCAAACCAAAAAAAAAAAACAAACAAGCAAAAAACTCGGTATATTTTAAAACCTGCAAATCTTTGAATTCTGTTCCACATAGTTCACCGTGGAACTTTTGGTCGGAAGCGGTCGGAACATCAGTTGATAGTTCCTTCATATAATAGAGCTCAGTGGGCCTACTCCCCGAATGGCCAAAGGCTAAATTGGTTCAGTTTTGAGATGTTTGTCGTTTTGTCTGTCGTTTCCCCCGCCCCCACAACTCAAATTTTTTTTTTATCCTTTCTGCCTCTTTGATATTATCCTATTCACCCTTGCTTCAAAAAAGCAAACAAACAAACAAACACTACAAAACACAATCTTATTCTACCTTATACTTGTACTTCCTCTACCTTTCTTTACCTCTACCTTTTCTCAATATCTTAATTGAATATGCTGCTTACTTTAAAATGCTTCACTTTCCTCATTTCTTTTGGCACGAGCACCGCATGTGGGCTTCATCCTATCTATTCTTCCTCTTCTTTACAAGGCATAAATTGGAAATCGATCTCACCTAAACTCTTAGTCTGCACCCAAAGTCTGCGCTTAGACGACACTTATTAATCCTCCCCAAGCCAATCCCTTCCCTTCCAGGTTATTGGGGTTTCTCTCCTCTACCTCAACCTCGACCAACCTTCCCATTTCATCAACAAGGACAAGGAAATCCAACACAGGTGGAGGCCATTCAGCCCATCATGCCTGCACGAACACCACACCAACCTAAAGGCTCAGTCACACCTTGACATTTTAGCCAGGAATGGCAACGTATGAAAATGCACGTAAAACGTTGGCGTACGCTGTAGTTTTGAGTTTTTTTTAAAGTTTTGGTCGTATTCATAACGTGTTGGTCGTATGCATAACATATTAATAATGTACACAGAACGTTTCGTTGTCTTATAGATAACTTATAACAACGAATGCTTAGCCTGTTGTCGGCGTTCACAACCTATGCCCAACGATAGTTTAACTTAGTCATAGCGTGCTGCACGTATCGCCGACGAAGTCGTGGCGTTCTCTGTTAAAAACCTGCCGCACGCAGATTTAAATCAAAACCGCCTGAAAATTGGAAGTGTCAACATCGCAGTCACACCTTGACGATTTAGCCAGCATATGCTGACCTATGAAAAATGTGTCTAAAACGCTGGGACACGTCGAATATGGTATGGGTAAGTTGTGTATACGTTAGGAGCACGATGAAAAACAATGAAGTACGCTAGCATATTACGTGGTACGTCTAGTATGTCGTGAAATTTCAAGCATGCTGAAAATTTTACGACGTACTCGATGTATGGCTCACAAGTTCCGCATACGCTGGCATAAGTTCTCGGCACGCTCCGCAATCGTTTACACACGTCGGCCACACGTTACTTGTAAGTTACTCATAAGTCGAAACACGTCGAGGTAATGTTTAGCATACCCGAAACTTAATTTTTAACCTACGAGTAACGTGCTTTGAACCTATGAGTAGCGTGCTTTGAACCTATGTGTAATGTATCTCAAACGCACATTGGCGTATGTAGACTAATTTGATTGACGTCTTCCGGACGACCACAGAACTTACTGAACGTGTTTCTAACTTACAGCTACCGTATAATGGCGTATTGGCAGCGTTTAGGGGAATTGGTACATACAAATGGGCTTCACAAGAGGAACCCGTCAGTGTTCCAGACTCCATGTCGAGTAGATGTCAATGTCAGTAGCAGTGGCAGTAGTAGTAGTAGTAGTAGTAGTAGTAGTAGTAGTTTGAGAGAATTTAGTGATGTCGATGTTATTAGTAGTAGTAGTAGTTCGAGAGAATTTAGTGATGTCGATGTTATTAGTAGTAGTAGTAGTAGTAGTAGTTCGAGAGAATTTAGTGATGTCGATGTTAAGGCCCGGTCACACCTTGACGTTTTAGCCAGCGATGGCAACGTATTAAAATGTATGTAAACGCTGGCTTACGTTGAACTTTTGATGTTTTTTTTTAAAGATTCGGACGTATTCATAGCGACTTGGTATTATGTATAACGCATTGGTAACGGACACAGAACGTTTCGTTGTGTTATAGATAACTTATACCAACGAATGCTGAACCTGTTGTCGGCCTACACAACCGATGCCCAACGATAGTCTAACTTAGGCATAGCGCGTTGCACGCATCGCCGACGATGTCGTGACGTAGCCTATTAAAAGGCTGACGCACAACGAGTCGAATCATAACTGCCGTAGAAATGGAAGTGTCAACATCGCGGTCACACCTTGGCGATCTTGCCAGCGTATGCCGACCTAAGAAAAATGTGTCTAAAACGTTGGGGCACGTCAAATACGGTATGAGTAAGTTTGGTATACGTGAGTACAACGCTAAAGTACGCAATCATACGTCGTAGTAAGTAGAGTACGTCAAGAAATTTTAAACATGTTCAAAATTTTACGACGTACTCGGCGTATGACACACGTTCCGCATGCGATGGGGATAAGTTGTACACACGATATGTGGACGCTTACACACGTCCACAAAGGCTACTTATAAGCTACTCATAAGTCGAAACACGTCGCGGTAATGTCTTTTTTACGCGAAACTTATTTCTAACTTATGTTTGACGTGCTTTGAACCAATTCTTTACGTAGTCCCAACACACATCGACGTATGTAGACGTATTCCAATGACGTCTTCCGGTCGACAAAAAAAAAAAAATTAACGTGTTTCTGGCTTACAACTGCCATATAAAGACGTGTTCCCAGCGGTTTTGGGAATTGGTATATAAAAATGCTGCTCATAAAAGGGGAACCCAACAGTGTTTTCGAGTTCCTTTTTGAGTCGATGTGCATGTCAGCAGTTACAGTATCAGTATCAGTATTAGTATTAGGATTAGTAGTAGTTTGTTCATGTTGGCAGTAGTAGGTGAGTGTGAGGGGGAGGGTGTGGGTTATGATGGATCGTCCTTGCTTTTAACGATTTAACGATTTAAATGATAAACTCAATGATTTAAATGGCTGCATCTCCACTATTGAAAGTAGACGCTTGCGCTCAACAATTGGATTTTTTTTTTACACTCAACGACTTTTAAACGGTACCACTCAGCTATTTTCATTGTTTACAATGAACGATTTAAATTGCTGTCACTCGCCTTTGTTTTTTGACACTGGCGCTCGGAAATTTTAATCATTTCTATTGAACGTGCTAAATCGCTCAAACCCCACTATTGAAAGTAGATGCTTGCGCTCAACAATTGGATTTTTTTTTACACTCAACGACTTTTAAACAGTACCACTCAACTATTTTCATTGTTTACAATGAACGATTTAAATTGCTGTCACTCGCCTTTGTTTTTTGACGCTAGGGTTTGGAAATTTGAAGCGTTTCTTCTGAACGTGTTAAAACGCTCAAACTCGACTATTTTAAATAGACGCTGCCGATGGACAATTGGAATCATAGCCAAGCTAGACATCGAAGTGTGAACATCCTCGTCATGCCGAATAAAACTTTGAAGAATGCTGCAAATAAGTGTCCTGGCCCGTGGCCGTGGACGCTGACGCAAGGACGATCCATTATACCGACGTCTTTCAGCCTATGAGTAACTTAAAAGTAACGTCTGTCGATGTGTGGCAACGATCGCGTAACGTGCCAACAATACGTTAATCATAGGTTAGAAATAAGTTTCGGGTACGCTAAACATTACTTCGGCATGTCTCAACTTATGATTAACTTACAAGTAGCATGTGTTGACGTCTGTCAACGATCGCAGACCGTGCATACAACATGTGGCCAGCGTAGCGGAATGTGTGAGTCATACGCCGGCATACGTCGTGAAATTTCAAGCATGAAAAAATTTGAGGACAACCAAAAAGTACAACGTTTAAAGCCAACGTACAACGACGTATGGCAGTGTATTTCAGCGTGCTCTCAATGTTATCAAAACTTACCCATAACGTATTCAACGTGTGCCAGCGTTTTAGAAAAAAAATTCAAAAATCGGCATACGTTGGCTAAAACGTCAAGGTGTGACCGGGCCTTTAGTAGTAGCAGTAGTCGTAGTAGTTCGAGAGAATTTAGTGATGTCGATGTTAGTAGTAGTAGTAGTAGTAGTAGTAGCAGTAGTAGTTCAAGAGAATTTAGTGATGTCGATGTTAGTAGTATTAGTATTAGTATTAGTAGTAGCAGTAGTAGTAGCAGTTCGAGAGAATTAAGTGATGTCGATGTTAGTAGTAGTCGTAGTAGTTCGAGAGAATTTAGTGATGTGGATGTTAGTAGTCGTAGTAGTAGTAGTAGTAGTAGTAGTACTTTCAAGTAATGTGTTGCAAAGTGTGAACAACGTTAGTGTAGCGTGCTTACAAAACGTTACTCATAGGTTAGAAATAAGTTTCGGGTACGCTAAACATTACCTCGACGCGTTTCGACTTATGAGTAACTTACAAGTAACGTGTTTCAACGTGTGTCAACGATCGCATAACGTGCCTACAACTTATGGCCAGCGTAGCGGAACGTGCGAGTCATACGCCGGCATACGTCGTAAAATTTCAAGCATGAAAAAATTCGAGGAAAACCCAAAAGTTCAACGTTTAAAGCCAGCGTACAACGACGTATGTCAGTGTTTTTCAGCGTGCTCTCAATGTTATCAAAACTTACCCATAACGTATTCGACGTGTACCAGCGTTTGACAAATTTTCCAAAAAACGGCATAAGCTGGCTAAAACGTCAAGGTGTGACTGGGCCTTAAGATCCAAGAAAGAAAATGCAAAAAAAAAAAAAAAAACTTTCTTAATTAATGAAAGAAAATTTTTATTTTTATTTTCTTCCCTCGGAGAGGGGGCATGGGCTTGGTTAAAAACACACATCAACCACACAACCCCCCTTAACAAGACTCACCATCAACAGCACTCTGTATACAATTACCCATCAATACTCAAACTACCTCAAAGTCTTTTCAACATCCCAATACCCCTCTACCAAACATTCAATTTTCACCATTCAACATTCATTCAAATTCCTATTTTTTTCCTTCCTCTTCTTTCAGGCTCTTACTTATTGTGCTTGAGCTTGCATCCAGTTTGTCCCCCCCCCACCCCCCATGTCTCCCTCCCCTCTCCATACTGTCTCACTCTTCCACTCGCCCATTCTTCCTCCAAGTGTGTCACTGTCGAGTCCCTCTACTACTCCGCTGTTGGTGTGTTTCCCCACTTTCCACTGTGTTCTAGCTGTGTTGTCTTAGCTTTTCCATAAGCCTAGACTTTGTATACAAAAAAAGGAAGGATATTCTTTGGGATGTGCAGCTTGTCAAAATGTCTCCAGCCTGAAAATATTACACAAGATAATTTAATTCCTCATACTTCTGGTCAGCAATCTAAATTACCTGGTCTATCTGTTCTTGGTTGTTGCTGGACACAAAAGTAGTGCTGGGTTCAGAAGGTGGTCGAAGTCCGAAATTTGCATCAAAGAAATTTCCGTCGCCATCAACATTCTGAAGGCTCTCCCAAACGACCTTGTCTTCTCTCAGGAAGCCCTGGTCAGTAACTAGTAGGTACAGCTGGCCCTGTAATACATCAGACAGTACAGAAGCATAAAGGCATTTGTAAGCTCCATTGCTCTTAGGAACAACAGTGTGGACACATACATGCACAGGGGTATTGATTGTCCTTTTGCATGCAAGACACTCAATCTCACCTTGTGCTTATAGATGGTGCTAAAATGGTTATTCCTGAAGAAGACACAGAGCTCCCCTTCTTTGATATTATTGTTCACTTCACACAAGCCATGGTACGTTAGTTGTGTTGCTGTATTGTCCAAAAACTGTTCAGCTATTATCCCTGCACATGAGATAGATGTAGACATAAGCATCTTCATTCAATGCATGTACAAAATACATAATTGGACAAAATTTTAGAGTGAATGGCTACATTGCAACATGCCAATGAAAATGGAAAATTCAAATGATTTTTGTTGCATTTTAAAGATTGTCACATTCATGGGATTGGGGGGGGGGGTTGGGGAAAGGGGTCAGAGACAGAACAAAGGCTAAGTGTGGTCTGTGTGTTCATGAAGGACTGGGCATAATTTATTATATCAATCCATGTCTCGAGTAAAGTTAGCTGGCTCATAGTCCACGTGGAAAGACAGGTCCTATAGTTATTCATACTCGTCTCTGAGCCACCTTGCTTGGGTTTGAATCTTGTCCCAGATACAAACTGTCAATCCTGGTGTCCCACAGGTAGGGCGAGGCATCAGTGTGCGTGCCACCCCTCAAATGGAAATTAAACTGGGCCTTCCATCTGGCAACATTATTTGGTGAAAGTTAGATCCCATGGTGTATTTTGCGAAGAGTATGTGAGCTATCGCCGGTAACCTGCCCAAATCCCCCCCCCCACCCAGAAATTTCCCTGCAAAAACACCCATGATGTGAATGTTTGGTTGTACCGCTCACCAGGACTACCGTTGTTGGACAGAGCACAGGAATCGAGGTGTAGCCTTGAAAGACAGTGGGGTGATTGGGGGCTTATAAAAGTGGCAGCACTTGGGGAGAGGGTGTGTGTGTGGAGGTGCAATATTTTCACTCTCTCTCTGTCTACCAGCTCTTCTTCTTCTGGTTCACTTTTCGGCTTTGTCTTGGATTTGCAGAGGATGCAGTGCAGCTCACCCTCACCTGGAAGCTCATACGCAAGATCCTGGGGCTGCATGACAGCAGATGTTTGTGCTGATGCCCTGTGAAGCATTTCACGCAAAGCCTGGTCCGGTTCAACGGGAGTGGAATATTCGTGACATCTTGCTCTTATTTGATGTATTATTAAGTGCATATTTATTACCTCTGCCACCAAAGGTGAAGGAGGTTATGCTTTCACCCTTTTCTGTCTGTTTGTTTGTGTGCAGGATATCTCAAAAAGTTGTGAACGGATTCAGACAAAACTTAGTGCACACGTTGGGTGTGTGGTAAAGACGAATTGATTTGATTTTTGTGAAGATCCAAATCCGGATCTGCATGCGATCATTATTTAATTTACAAGTGATTCTTCACCATTGAGAGATCAGGCGAAAAACGATATTTCAAAAATGTATTGGGCCCGATATGTTCTCGTGGATCAGGATTGCATGGCGGAGGTGTGCGCTCCAGCGAGTGCCCTTCTAGTTTCCTATTTATTATTCGTCTATATTTCACGCAGCATTCTTTGTTCATCATCTTGTCATGGAGAGAAGCAGTAAATGCTACAATATTAAAAAATATCCTGCTGCTTTAATAGCCCCAAATGCAAAACTGTATTTTGTTTTTTTTGGTGTACAAGTCGATATTTTTTTCCCAGAAGTTTGAGTCTCGACTCGTACTCAGAATCGACTTGCCTATGGTTGAAGACACTGAATTTTTTTTTTTTTTTTAAAGTGATATTTTCTGAAATAAATTATATAATTAACAATTTAAACCACGAGAGAAATCATTGCCTGGAATGTTTACCGAATAGGTGAGCAATCAAACGTAAATCCACTCACTGACACCAATTTTTTTTTTTAATCTAATCAATAATGAGCATGCACTCACAAACTATGTTTTACCCATCCCTTTCAATCTTAATCATATGTATCTACCATTACCTTGTCATCTCAAAATGCCTCCCGTAAAGTGACGCAAGTCGTACACGGCAGCTTTTAAGTTGAAAGTTAAATGTGGTGAAGAAAATGGTGGGAAAATGGCTCCGCATAGGAAATACGATGGCAGAGAGAAATGCGTTCGAGACTGGTTTAAAAGCGAAGGATACATTGCGGATTACCAAGAAAACCATAACGGTTCATTGCGGCTGCAAAGGTAGGTGGACAAACATCGAGGATAAGTTGGAGGAATACGTGACGACTCAATGTGCTGTGCCACTTTTGAGGATACTGTACTCCTCCATTTATAACAAACATGTTGAAAAACTATTTACATTACCAACTTATCTGAAAGGTCGCCCCACAAAATAGTTCAAAAAATATGCACGTAACTCATTAATACTTGTGATCCTCAAAGTACCGTCGGCATCAATGCTTTGTGAGTGTGAGGGAGGAATTAACACTCCATTGTTCTAACTGACAGTTTTGCTAATGACCGTAGTCAATTTAACTTTGTCTTATCCTCCACAATCGACATATCGATGAATGAAGGAAAGAAAAATGGGGAAATTAGCCTATTCCACTTTAAAAAAAACCTGAAAAATCCAATACAGTGTAAACTAGAAGGTCATTCAATAGAGCGCATACCTCCATCACGCAATGCCTGATCCAGTAGAACATATCGGGTCCAATAAAGTTTTTGATACGTATCTAATGCTACATATCGTTTTTTAACCTATCTCTCAATTGTGAAGAATCGCAAAAAAAAATTGCGGTATCTGGCTCTGTAGCCGGATCTTCAACAAAACTTAATCAATTCGTCCTTGTTGGCAGGGCAGAGAGCAGAGGAGTTGTCAGAGTTTGGGTGAGAAAAGCAAGGCAGCACTCTAAAGGAGTCGGACAAAGGTGCGCCCAGAGTGACCCACCTCATCGACGTGACCTCGAAGCATCCCTCTCCCTATTGGTCCCATCTTCCTTCACCGACTCCACAGACCTCACACAAACGTAGCGTGGGAAGAAGGTTCTCTCTCGTCTCATCCTTTCCCAGTCTTTACTATGTGGTATGAAAGGCTGGTCGTTTTCTACTCATGAAGGATTTTGGGAAAGTTTCACGAAAAAAAAACATGCAAAGAAGGTCGAGCAACACCACTTGATACTACAGACCATGTTCCAGTGAGGCTTTTTGAATTGAAGCATCCTTGATCCGATGCTGCTTTGGGCACACGGAGTAATAGATGTGCAGTGATTCAGTGAACCGAGTTGGTGGAGTGCCCAGCAAGGGAGAGTGGCATCGACATTGTGATGCAGCTTGGGGAAATTACACCATGTCAAAAAAACGTAAACGCAAAAATTACGGAGGGTAAATAGAAAAGTGTTCAGTACTTTGTCAATGACGTTTAAAAAGTGTATGTACAATGTGTGTAGAGAGAGGAATATCTGGACAGGAGGGCCTTGCCATTTGCGAGGGCTGCATTCTTGAAAATCCCAATGAACTGCAAATCCACAATAACCAAACTTAAGGGGTAATGGGGAAAATAGGGTTAAAGAGTTCAACTTCCGCAATCCGCAAGCCTTGCCTCAACAGATTCATTGCGATAGAGTGAATCCACGAAGGGGAAACCCAAGAACCGCAAGGCCTTCCTGTACAAGAAAATGTGTCAATTTATTTTTTTGAATTTCCCAGTAATTTTTTTTTATGGAAGCAGCTGTGTTTTTCAATTGGGGATCCCTTATTGAGTACAATGCTAGATGTATGTAACAGCCATAAAAGTGTAATATTTATGAAGCTATTCTTCATTAACCATGGTTGAGTTGCATTTTACTTCTCCTCGATCAAGTCTCTTGTTATTCTCTTCCATGTGCAGTACAACGGACAGAGATAAATACAATGTGCAACCCCATCTGATCTGTGCTCAATGTGCCTTTCACGAAGGAAAATGTTACTGAAAAATTTATATATTGAGAGTTTAAGAGAAAGATACAAAGTATAATTTAAAAGCCCAGGGATATTACAATATCTAAATGACTGTCTTGATTATTTTATTTTTTTTAATTCTGAAAAAAAACACCAGAATAGCCCTAAAAAAATTGGGGCACTGTGATATATGTAATTGGTGAAAAATCTTTCTAATAACAATTACGTAATAAGTTCCTTTACAAAGAACTTCAACACAGGAGGAGGCTATTAGGCCCATCAGAGCCTGTGCTCTTATTGCTAACCGACAGTTGTTTGTCCACTCAATATCCATTTAAATGCTGAGCCTCAAGCAAGGAAGCAGCACGTATCATTTTTAAAGCCTTTGGTGCGACTCAACCGGGGTTCAAATCGCAGATCTCCCAGAGCTCTAAACATCATGCCACCGAGGCTAGTATAACTTGAACATTGGTGAACAAAGAGTTCATAAACGTGTAACAAAGCATACATTTCCTTTATTTTTTTTTGTATACCTTCGAGGCTCGTATGAGAGCTAACACACAAAGCACAGCAAGGGGGGCTTGAGACAAGAGGACAAAACAGTGGGGAACAGAGACATTAGGAGATCTGTGGAAGGGAGAGGGATGGGGCAGGGAACATAGGGAATAGAAGATGGACATTACAGGGACTTTCAGGAAGGAAAGCAGGGAATTTGAAGGAGGTGGGTTTTGGGTGGATTAACGGGGGTAGAAAAGATCGAGGATTTGGATGGGGAACTATAAGAGGTGGTGGTGAACAGCTGTTTTGAAGCCTGGAGGGAAGAATGGGATTGAACAGAGCGAGGGAGTTTATTCCAAAGGCAGGAAAAAAGAGGATTTAAAGAGTGAAGGTGAGCAGTGATTCGTGATTTTGGTAGTTTTAGCAGAAGGGGGTTGTTGGTGGACCTTGAGCATCCTGGGGAAATATGGTGGGGACAAATCGCAGACACAGCAGGGGGGGAGGGGGCGAGACTGGAGAGGAGACGGTAGAAGACAGAAAGACCACCGCCCTGCCTGCGGTGAGAGAGTGAAAGGCCCAAAGACTAAGCCTCATCGCGGGAGATGCCAATGACCCAAAATGCCTTGGTTTCCACAGCGTGAAGCCGATATAGGTGGGAGGCAGGAGCACCAGCCCAGAGTGGAGAGCAGTACTCCATCAGGCTGTGGACGAAAGCTTTGTCTGTGATCAGGAGCTCAGGTGGGCCGAGAAAGGACTTTGCATGATGGAGGATTCCCAGTCGGCGACTGGCTTTGGAGGCCAGGTTGGAAATGTGGCTTTCCCAGTTAAGATCATGGCAGATCGTGAGACCCAGAAGCTTGAAAGAAAGGACTCCTTCCAGAGGATTGTGGAGAAAGTGGATGGGGGGGGGGGGTTGCCAAACAGTCCTTTCAGAGAGACATAGTGAGAGTGTGAGATTTGTCCGGATTGAGATACAAACTCCACGTGTTGGACCAGTTTGTGATTTTACCCAGATCTGCAGTGAGCGAAGAATCTGCTGCTTGCCGGTCTGAAGGATGACAGATGACGGTCTGAAGGCAGAGGGTGGAGTCATCAACAAAGTGATTTACTCATAATTAAAGTGAAGGTGGACTGAATGACACTCAAGTAAAGTTTATTCGTGCAATAAAAAAAAATATTCTCCATTATCAAACCTTTACAATGACTACAATAGTGTGTTAACTTGCAATCTTGCTTTTTTTTTTTTAACCATTTCCTGGTTACCTGATAAATGCATCATCAACCATGAATGCTTATTCTGACAGTATGACATTCACAAATTGAATGTCATACACAGTAATACAAAATATTTTGAATGAAACACCATGATGCTCCACCTTTATGATTAACAAACTATTGATGACAAGCACAAATATGTTACGTCTATACAAAGGAAAGTAAAAAATGTTTTTCAGGTCAGGATATGTTCAATAAGACTAATATTCTAGTTAAGCATAGCATGAATCCTTGGTGACTTTCATAACCCCCTCCCCCCACTGCCAATACATTACATTACATGTAGAATCGCTGCTGCTTATCGCCTGCAATACACGTGAACAAGCGTAGCTATAGTTCACACCGCTGTACATAATTTACTGCACCAGGACTGCAACCACAGTACACAGACAATGACTGCGAGTCATCCACCAATCACTATATTTTATATGGAGACCGGTGACGTCATCAGGGTTAGCACTGATCGTAGGGGTACGCATCATGACTTGGTGACTCTCCGACGAGTTTGGGCAGTCAGAGACACCTGTTGATACCACTTTGTCTATCGACCAAATCTATGAAGTTTCAAATGCAGAAATATTGCTAGTCATCGTAATTGGCATCACTACTGAAATAAGCAAGGTAAAATACATCCCAGACAGGTATAAAACAGGAGGCGAGACACCTGTATAAAACAGGACGCCAGTTTGGCAAATATCTCCAAGGAATCAGATCCAGAGAACGAATGGAGTCATTCCATGTCAATTCACACAATATCCAGATACCTCCCATATGACACTTCTCAGATTTGCATAGAAAAATTTCCAAAAATACCGCTCCATGCCCAACAAAGGAATCCCAAGTTTCAGTTCAATACCTCAAACAGTTTTCAAGGTATAGCCCCTCAAAATGTGGGTGCCATGCTCCTTTTTCGCACTCGTGAATTGCACATTTGTTTTATCAGCGTTTTTGAAAATCTACATCTTCTGTTCTAATCACGATAGAAAGCGGAAAATGGGGTTCTCAGCTAATTCTGCTCCAGGCTTTCAGATTCCACAGCCAGAAATTTATTATCTCTTTGACAATGGAAGCTATGGACACCCAAATTTTTTATTTGGGTTTGGTGCGAAATTGATTTTTGGGTTCCATTATATTGTGACGTCCACGGGACTTGAACAGTCCCACCAAAGTAGAATGAGCCGAAACGATGGAGGCGGTTTATTTATTTATAACCCAAACATGGCGGTTCCAATCGCTCTACCGCAAACGGGACGAGGAAGGGGGCACGAGTCACTTTTCACTGAGTTGATGATGTTTATTTGTTTTTATTATCACCAGAAATAACAAGACTCGGCAAGAAGAGGGATCCGGGGCGATTTGACGGGATGGTGTGGGATCGGGCGTGGGGAAAAAACACAGACAATTCCAATGAATATACAGTTCTCAATCCCTCTAAGGCGCCAAAAACACACACACACACACACACACACACACACACACACACACACACACACACACACACACACACACACACACACACACACACACACACACACACACAAAACGTAGCTATTTCTGGTGGTCAGGCTGGACCGTGGTGTGGACGCAACTGTCCCTGGATCGGCGTCGGACGAGCTGGCCTTGCTCTCGTCAGGGGGGCAGGAGAAACCGTGGTGCTGTCGACCTCCTGGTCTTGGCCCAAGTCCGCTCACAGCCGCCAGGGAACCAGTTCTGGCGCCAAGCCGCGAGCAGGAGAGGGAGGCAGGTCCGCCCACCGCCCGACCCCGCACTCCGAGTCAACAGAACCCCAGAGCCAACCAAGGTGAGGCACGAGGCTCGGCAAGGCTCCAAGACACGATCAAGAACACGATCGATTCAGCACAACCACAAGGACGCTCTCTGCCGCCACAGGGAACCACACCAAAAAAACACGATCGTTCTGGTTGTAATCTTCTTCCTCTTCCTTTTCGACCCCGAACAGAACCTTTTTATCCTTCGTCCTCGTCACTCCCAATCGAGCCGTTTATTGGCCCACCGCCATCGCCTTCCGCCAATCGTGATCACGGGGCGGAGCCATCCGCTGCACTGTCCTGTGACGTCACGGCCAGTCTTCAGAGAATACCAAAAGGGGTTTACGCAGACACACTTACCCTATCCCGTGTCCCTATCTAATTACGTGACATTTATCATTTCCACCCTTGAAGAAATGAACATTTACTAGACAACTTATCACCACTGAATTGCTACTTATTACATCGAGATCCTGGTAAACTCGAACAGCATGGCATACCTAATTAAACATCCTAATTACCCTTTGAATGCATACCCCCCCCTCAAACGTAACACTGCCCCCTCCTCTGGTACCGCAGCTCCTGCAAGGTATATCACAGGCGCTACCGTACCAGCCTTAACACTTACTGACTCACACCTAATTAACCTAACGAAATAAAGTAGGAGGGGCAATGGGCAGCGAGTCGCAGCTAACTTACCTATCCTGCTTAATGTACTACCCCCTTATGGCCTTGTCCTCGCCTAAACAATCATTCGTTTTTTTTTTTTTGTTGTTTTTTTTTGTTTTTTTTTAAATCACATGAGAGCACTGAGCGAAGTTGCACTCCATCCTCCGGATCATCGCTCTTGCCCAGCACTCTTCCAGTGATCTGGGGAGGGGAAACAAAAGGTTCCACAAAAACACAACACTTATACTTTATATTCCTACTCTAAGCCTCAACGACACTATTCACAGGATATTTACACTTGACCGCCACCCCCAGTGGATGCTAATAGACCCAGCGTTACCTGGGGAGCCAATTTTCAAATTTGCTTGCCCCAAAATTATGCGGACATCATGCCCTTGCTGCACCTGTCAAGTTGTGCGGGATCGGGTGGGACTCACACATCTTCACAACACTCACACCATGGTCATCATCACATTTGTAGGTCATGGTCCTCATTTTAATCATGCAGGCTGAATCCCGTCGTGGCCGTGGGGTGGGTTACCACAAGATGATGGGGGCATCTCAGGTGCAACCATGCCCACAGGTAAGCTTTAGTCCAACCCAGACGTTTCTCCGCCCCGCTCCCTTTGATTCCCACCCCCCTGGTAGCCATCAGCTCTCATCCTGTACAACACACTGGAAGGGGTCTCACTGGCTCCTCTGGCCTTCCTGGGTCGCCAAGGTCCTACCCGCCTTGGTCGCCCAACCAGACCCTCTCCCAGTTGCCTCCAGACACTGTCACCATTAGCCACCAGGTGGTGAATCTCCTTGAAGGGGGTCGCAATTCACGCTCACCGTGAGCTTCAGCAATCCCTGTGGACACGCACATCATCCCCACCTACAAAACCCACATGACTCCCCCACCCCATCGGCCTTACATGTGACACCTGCATTTCTAACACTTCACCGACCATGACCTTCCCTGTTACCACACCATGCCCAATAAAAAAACAATGTGTGCACCATACATTTCACTTCTTCACTTAAAACAACTCACACAGCACTTCTCACCCGATCCACGCACCAGCCATTGGACAGCCACACGTGCCCGCTTTGTTTCCAATTACCCACTGTCCCGATTGTCACTCTAAAACCCAGCAGAACTTACAAACCCATGCCAATTTTCCCACAATTCATTTTTTTTTCCACCAAAGGAGGGCACTTCGCCACAATCTCAGCAGCCGAGCATGGCCGTATATGCTCAGCCCAATCTAGTCTCCCGGACCCCCGACAGTGATCTCCGGACCCGACCTATGAAAGGGCATCTCGGATAGACCTGGCGGTTCAGCAGGAGGATTCATCCTCTGTAATATTTGAGTAATGCCAATTTCTCCCAGCCCCCCTCCCTGATCCTGGATCTCCGCCTGTCGGATCGTCACCGATGGCCTCTCTAGAACCTGACCCGGCCGACTCCACGAGGCCAGCCTGGCCGCGCACTCAGCCGCTCGGTGAACGGTGGGTGGATCCTGTAGCTCCACTAGCGCTCGGACCTCAGGGTCCGGAAGAGCAGCTAAAAATTTCTCTAGTGCCAGTCTGTCCCATGCCTCCACTGTAAAGTCCCGATACGCGATCCTGACTGATTGGTAAATGTCCTGTGCCAGCTCCTGCACTGTCTCACCCGGCTTTAATCTGCGGTGCTGGAGCTGAGCCCGCACCAGATCATTTTGCCGCGAACCCAAACCGACGGCTCAACGCCTCGCAAATGTGGGAGCTGGTCAACATCCCCTCCGCGATCACGTTTAACACGTCTGCGGCTGGTCCCCACAACGTTGCCACCAAATTCCCTGTACGTTCCTGCTCATTCCACCCGTTTAGTCGGGAAATGCACTCAAATTGCGTCAGAAAAGCTTCAACGCTCCCTGACCCGTCGAAATTTACCAGGGGGATCACTTTTACGGTGGCCCGCTTCTCAGTTTCTCCCTTGTCCGAATCCAGCCCAGGGATCAAACACCCTTGTGGCTGCGTATCCAATTTCGGAGCCCACTGTGGCCAAAGATGTTTTGTGGTGAGGGTCTCATGGGTCAATTTTGCCTCCTGTTCCAAACGTTGAATGGACCAATTCACCTCTTCCCGCAGGATCCTCTGGGCCCGCACAAGCTCCTCCAAGGCTCCGTCGCGAGTTTGTAGCTGCTCCTCAACCAACCCGGACACTCTACTTACAAAAGATGGCTCCACCAGGCCTTTATCCAAGACTTCATCTTGGCTCATAATTTTATCTTGTTCATCCAAACGAGCCTCCAATCCTTTTACCTCCTCCGCCAAATTCATCCCTTGCTTCCTCAGCTCTCCCCACTCTTCAACCTGCAGCTGCATACGAGCATCCACACAGGCACGATGACGTTCCAGGCTTTCATCCACTTCATCAACCCGAATGTTCGTTGCATCAATTTTATCTACCAATTTTTTCCGTATATTTTCCCCCTCCAATGTAATTTCTACCTTTGTTTCCTCCAATCTAGCCTCGAATTTGCTTTGTATTTCTCCCAATTTAACATCCACACACTCCTGCATCTCAGTTTTCATTTTCTCCATCTTTTCCCCCAATTCATCCCTCATTAAATCAATCCGTGCACCCAACTGTACCCCCATTACCCCCAATTGATCTGTCATTTCTGCCCTCTGTGCCGTCATTTCTGCCCTCTGTGTCACGAATTGATTTGCCATTTGTACCGTCATGTCCCCTATTAAACGTTCCAACATTGTCTAGATCGACATCGCGCCGGTTTCCGGCACTACCGGCCCCGTTACAGGCAATGAAGCACGGTCCACGCTCGGAATGGGGGAGGTTCCAACCCTACCCCCGTCTCTCCACTCTTCCTCCGACTCGCTGCCAGACACGTGGCCTTCCTCCTCAAACATCTGGACATCCGCCATGGTGCAGAAGTCCCATTTGCCGCCAATTAATTTAAATTTGAAAAATCCCGCCAAAATTTTCCCGCGCTCGCGCGCTTTTCTGTAGTAATTTTATATTCCAATTCGTGGCGAGATTTTAATCCTGGTATATAATTTAGAGGGGTTCGAACATCCAACACCCTGACACCAATGTGACGTCCACGGGACTTGAACAGTCCCGCCAACGTAGAACGAGCCGAAACGATGGAGGCGGTTTATTTATTTATAACCCAAACATGGCGGTTCCAATCGCTCTACCGCAAACGGGACGAGGAAGGTGGCACGAGTCACTTTTCACTGAGTTGATGATGTTTATTTGTTTTTATTATCACCAGAAATAACAAGACTCGGCAAGAAGAGGGATCCGGGGCGATTCGACGGGATGGTGTGGGATCGGGCGTGGGGAAAAACACAGACAATTCCATTGAATATACAGTTCTCAATCCCTCTAAGGCGCCAAGTACACACACACACACACACACACACACACACACACACACACACACACACACACACACACACACACACACACACACACACACACACACACACACACACACACACACACACAACGTAGCTATTTCTGGTGGTCAGGCTGGACCGTGGTGTGGACGCAACTGTCCCTGGATCGGCGTCGGACGAGCTGGCCTTGCTCTCGTCAGGGGGGCAGGAGAAACCGTGGTGCTGTCGACCTCCTGGTCTTGGCCCAAGTCCGCTCACAGCCGCCAGGGAACCAGTTCTGGCGCCAAGCCGCGAGCAGGAGAGGGAGTCAGGTCCGCCCGCCGCCCGACCCCGCACTCCGAGTCAGCAGAACCCCAGAGCCAACCAAGGTGAGGCACGAGGCTCGGCAAGGCTCCAAGACACGATCAAGAACACGATCGATTCAGCACAACCACAAGGACGCTCTCTGCCGCCACAGGGAACCACACCAAAAAAACACGATCGTTCTGGTTGTAATCTTCTTCCTCTTCCTTTTCGACCCCGAACAGAACCTTTTGGTTTTGGAAGGATTTTGGAAGGATACCAAAATAGTATCCTTCGTCCTCGTCACTCCCAATCGAGCCGTTTATTGGCCCACCGCCATCGCCTTCCGCCAATCGTGATCACGGGGCGGAGCCATCCGCTGCACTGTCCTGTGACGTCACGGCCAGTCTTCAGAGAATACCAAAAGGGGTTTACGCAGATACACTTACCCTATCCCGTGTCCCTATCTAATTACGTGACATTTATCATTTCCCCCCTTGAAGAAATGAACATTTACTAGACAACTTATCACCACTGAATTGCTACTTATTACATCGAGATCCTGGTAAACTCGAACAGCATGGCATACCTAATTAAACATCCTAATTACCCTTTGAATGCATACCCCCCCTCAAACGTAACAATATTTACCCTTTTGAATTTTTTGATGACAAAAGGTTTTTCCTAAATATTTGGGAACTGGACTGTGCACCAAAATAGTTTTAGGGTGAAATGAGGGGTGTGGGGGTGGGGGGGGTATGGTAGGGTCCTAAATATCATTACGGGACAAAACCACCCTTATGACCCCCCCGATTCAGGCCACTGGTTGCCCCCGTAGGCACGTGTTGTGGGTACTGAGCTTTTAACCAAACTTTTAAAGCAATAAAAACTTTGATAATCCACCTCCTTGTGTGCGAACTGAATTTTTCAAAATGGGTACTTTTTGTCCCTATTCCACCAAAATTTTCAAAGTCCATAAACGAGGTCAGTTATGAAAAGATGATTATTACTAAACCAGGATGTATAAAAACATTCATCATGCTTCAGATGGATGCACATGATGAAAATAAAGTGACAAGGGAGCAATATCTTCCATAATTCTTGGAAAAAGCCATTTTAACCCTTTGTAAGCTATTATAGGGAAGCATGACGTGGCACAGTAATCATTCAAACAAGACATTTGAACACACATCATGGGCTGAGGTTGATGCACAGGATGTATTCGATTTGATAAAAGTATGAAACGCAGCTCGTCGGCAAGCTATGGCAGTCGCAACACTTGTTGAGTCTATGCTGCCTAGAATTGTGCCGATGACCTAGCGAACGTGAAAATAACAAACGTTCATGCTTCATAGGTCGCTCTGAGCGCACCCATGTCAGACTGCTTTGGAGTCTTGCTGTGATTACCTCAACCAAGCTCCGACAAACTCCTCTGCTCTGACAACTGATCTCTGTGATGTGGTCCTGGGTCTTGATCCGACCACTTCAGTTCCTCGACGAACAATAGACTGACTCCCTCGACATACTGAACAACTTCAAGCTGACCCCACCCCTCGGCTATTTTTACTTTGCGAACGTGCACCGATTGGTTATCCCCCAGGCCGCTAGAGCCCGTGACATGCTCATCATTGCTGGTGGTTTTCTTTTTTTTAAATGAATCTTTTGATTGCGTTTTTTTTTTCTTTTTCCTTCCGTCCAAATAATCCAAAAGACTTCGGTCACCACATTATTTTTCACTAACTTGTAATACTGTGTCACCATTTTTACCCAAGAAATACTTATGGTAGGGAACAAAAAAAAAGAAATTTAAAAAGAGAATTCTCAGATATGTTTCTGCTTTGAAATATAAAGCACATTTTGTTTTAGTTATTTTGCATAACAACAAGTAGAATAAATCAACTGCACTAATGCACTTACCAGTCGTCACCTCTTCACTGCTCTGAGAATTTTTGCTTGATATTATCTTTTCCACCAGCTGGTTGTAACTGCATTTTCCAACAGCTTTGACCACGTCGGTATTCTGCATTGACAGAGGACACACAAGAGCGAAGAAGATCGAGCAGTCAGTGAAAGAAATGGGATAAAGAAAGATCTAAACAACATACACAAGTAGATAATAATGAAACAAAAATAAATTAATAAATTATCAAACAATAATAAATAAACAAGCAGTCATAGACTGGTACTTACAAAATCGTCAACTTGACCTCTGACCTTGTCTAATAAAAGCTGTCTCTAGAGAAGGTAGCGACGCAAACCAGAAGTTTCTACGATGATTCTGTACAAAACCATCAAAAATCGAATGTTTGACCTCACTGTGACCTTGACCTTTGACCGATTTTGACCAAAATCTAATCAGCGCTAGCCATCACCCTCCTGAATCACGTGGTGTAATTTGACATTGGTAGCTTCTTCCGTTCTCGAGTTATCGTGCCTACACACACACACACACACACACACAAACACACACACACACACACACACACACACACACACACACACACACACACACACACACACACACACACACACACACACACACACACACACACACACACACACACACACACACACACACACACACACACACACACACACGACGGAAGTCATCAATATACTTACGAAATCCTTAGATTTTGTAAGTAATAAATTGATGAGAACAAACCTGGACCTCAGGCCTTATTTCTGCAAATGCATTTCAAGTTACCAGTTTTGTCATCGCAAGTGTTGAAAGTCAAACACTACCAAAGAACATATTCAACAACCTCATAGCCTTCGCCAACACATGCCATTCAAAAATTTCAATTTCAGTCTCTTCCCCTTTTTCTACTCCAAGAGAAAAATTTAGCATAAAAATACAGCATGGGGATTTGTGAAGGCGTGCCATCGACTTCGCTCAGGTTTAATAGTTACTATCATGGCAATAAAAAAGGCCATTAATTTACTCTTATACTGGTAATTTACTTACAGTCAAGAAACAAGTGCTTAGCACACTTTGTCAAAGAACAAAATAAATATACTGCATATATCCCATGGGGAGTCAATGATATGCCAAGTTTCAATTGTTTTAGTGCAGTGGTGACAGTGCAGTGGCGATTGTGCAACAGAGGCAGGAAATGGGGGTGCAGCGGGTGCGGGCACTGGCGGGGGTGCAGCGGTTGCGGGCAATGGCGGGGGTGCAGCGGATGCGGGGGTGCAGGCAGTGGCAGGGGTGCAGTGGGTGCGGGCAGTGGTGGGGTGCAGCGGGTGCAGCGGCTGTGGGCAGTGGTGGAGGTGCAGCGGGTGCGGGCAGTGGCGGAAGTGCAGCGGCTGCGGGCAGTGGCGGAAGTGCAGCGGCTGCGGGCAGTGGCGGAAGTGCAGCGGCTGTGGGCAGTGGCGGAGGTGCAGCGGGTGCGGGCAGTGGTGCCGCGGGTGTGGGGAGTGGCGAAGGTGCAGCAAGTGCGGGCAGTGGCAGAGGTGCAGCAATGGAAATTGGTAGATATGAGCTATGGGAGACAGTTATTGTGGGTGATGAGATTATTAAATATGTGGATTGTTCATTCTGCAGGAAAAATTGTAGGCATAGAATTCTGTGTAGTTTTTAAGGAGCAGGAGTAAGGGACATTGAAGGAAGAGTAAACGATATTGTATTGGGTCATGGTAGGAAGAGGTTGGTTGTGGTACACCTCGGTGCGAATGATGTAGGGAAAGTTTACTCAGAAGTTTTGAAAAATAGATACAGGGTGTTGGGAAGGCGGCTGAAAACAAAGGGTTGTGAGGTAATGTTTTCTGGGATTCTCCCAAGATCAGGAAACAATATAGAAATTATGAGCAGAGCAATAGATGTCAACCAATGGCTGGAAGAATGGTGTCGGGAGGAAGGTTTTACATTTAAGAAGCAGTGGGAATCATTTAGGGGATAAAGGGAGTGCTTCTGGAATGATGGCCTTGTATTGTTACGGATCTGGAAGCCATGAGCATTCAACATACAGGTCCTATAGCTCAGTTATTTAGATAAGTCAATGTGGATAGATAGCTCCCTGTCCCGAGTCTTACGGGAATTAAATGTACATGCGCTGTGCGTTATTTTAATAGTTCGGATTTTTACACCCCTTATAACAACACACCTTCACCTCGCTTCCTCCCACCATCCTCGACCGGCACCATTGCCCGCGTGCGTGTCAGCATGTACGTGGGCGGAGTCACAAGGACCTGACGCCTCTCTCGCCCAATCCGAGGAATGCGAGGAGGTTACCGACGGTCGACCAATAGGCACAGGCCACGCTGGAGCGAGGGCACGCCCGAAAACGATGGAGGAGCAACAAATGCTTGCGTCCGTCGGCTCGAAGCGCTTCAGTCTGGTTTTTGGCGCTGACTGCATCGCACGCTTGCGTCCAGTCTGCTCGAGTGAGCGTCCAGTCTGTCGAGTGCGCGTCCAGTCTCTCGAGTGCGCGTCTCGTCCGTCAAGTGCACGTCGTCTGCTGGAGTGCGCGTCTCTGGTCGGGTCTGGGCCAACTGCATCGGGCAGATCCGAGGCGTCTCGCTGGCGCCTAGTTCTGTGGACCGCATCGCGAAGCAGGTCTGGGTGACTCGACTCGGTGCGAAGACCACACGAGGTGGACAAGTCCGAGGCAGGTTCTGGTCTTCGGCTCGTCCTCTCCATCCGAGCTGGAGGCCTCAATAAAGACTGCTTTTGGTCCGATTCTTTTGAGTGTGCGCGTGTGTGTGTTTGTGGCGCCAGTATAGTAAGTTATGAATTGTTAAGTGCCTTGCTGTACATACGTGCTTATCAATATTCGGATAACTCTGCCCTTATGTGCTCCCCTCATTTCCCTATTGTTAATAAATATCCCCATTTGTGAAATGTATCAGCTCGTTCGTGTCCTTTCCTCCATTGGCTTAGCGTGCTGCATGTTGGAAAATTAGCAAGGCCGTTGTGCCGCCGTAAGGGGACATTTGGATCTCGGATCTCGGTGACCATCCGCTCGGGTTGCACACGGTTCGAGTACGCTAGCCTCTCATTCCGTATGGGTGCCGTCGAGGGTATGAAGACTCGGTAAATCGCCATGTGGATCTCGAGGTATTTTGAAAATTGGCAAATAACCCTGTACCACGTGGTAGAAATATTGACGCTTCACTGTCCGATAAGGGACCCGTACTTTTCTGAAGAAGTACGATCTAAATTCCGGGTGATCGGTGGAGTCGACTCAACGGCTCCATCTAGTGGTCATGCTTGCAGCCGACGCCCGGCCCACAACAATATTAAACAGAAAGGGGGCAGCAAGATTTGCAGTGGGAATTGAGGAAGGAATTCAGGGTTTGTTAGGCTAAAGGAGGGTGGGGAAGCTATTAAGGAACGGATGAAGTAATCGTGATGGGTAAGGCCAGGCAGGAAAATAGAATTTCAGGAAAGGAAAAGTTAAATATATTCCATACCAATGCCAGAGGTTTAAATAATAATATGGAAGAGCTTGATGCCAAAGTAGATAGCGAGGAGTATGATATAGTTGCAGTGAGTGAGACATGGTTTTAGGGGGAGAGTAACTGCACGACAGGATTAGAAGGCTACAAGGTGTGTTGGTGTGATTGGAAGGAGAGAATAGGAGGAGGAGAAGGAGGAGGAGTAGCAATCTGGGTAAAGGACAGCATTGCATCAAGAGAAAGGGGTGATATTAAGGATTCTGTGTGGGTAGAGATTAGAGATTGTAAAAACAGTAAGATACTGGAAGGATGCTTTTTCGGGCTCCAGGTGGGAAGGAAGAGAAGGAAGGAGGAGCACATGAAGAATTCAAAAGGGCATGTCGTGAGGGAAGAGTATTGATTATGGGAGATTTTAACTTGCCAGGGATAGATTGGGTCCAGGAACAGGGAAAGGGCAGAACAGATGAGGATTTCCTAGTTTTAATCCAGGATTGCTTTTTAAACCAGTTTGTAGATAAGCCCACGAGGGGAGAGCAGTGTTAGACCTCCTTTTAAGTAACGATCCCAATATGGTGGTGAAGGGAGGGAAGCATTTTGGATCAAGTGACCTTCACATTGTGTGTGCAAAGATTCTATTGAGGGTTGGAGTTCAGGAGAGTAGGGTAAGGCTATTAGCTTTCAGGAAGACAAACTTTGAGGGTATGAGGAGAGAATTGGGTGATGTCGTTTGGGAGAATCTAACAACAGAACAATCAGCATCAGAGAAATAGGAAACCTTGAAGGACCAAATGTGTAGAGTGCACCACATTCCAATGAGGTGTAAAACTCGAAGTAGAAGGACACCAGGGTGGTTGAGCAGTGAGATAAGGAATGCTATCAAGGGGAAGCAAAAGGCATTTATTCGGTTTAAAATAACAGGACTGGAGTTGGATTTATATCACCATTGGAGTAAACAGAGGAAAGTTAAAAAAAATAACTCGGCAAGCCAAAAGAGAGTATGAGAAAGACATGGCGAAGAATCTTAAACTTAATAGCAAGGCTTTCTTTAAGTACATCAGGGGAAAAGAACAGATTCAGACCAGTGTGGGCCCATTGAGGAATAGTACTGGGAGAGTGGTTAGTGATGAAAGTGAGATGGCAGGCTTATTAAACAGGTATTTTTCTTTAACTTTTACACAAGAACAGTCAGAAGAATTGCCAATAGCTGAGAGTATCTATCGAGGAGGTGAGGAAGGGCTTTTACAGAAGATCTAGGTTGGAGTGGAGGAAGTAAAGGAACAGCGAGGTAATCTCAGAGTAGATAAGGCTCTGGGTCTAGATAATATTCACCCGAGAGTATTGATGGAGGTGGCTGAGCAAGTAAGCGAGATGTTAATGGATATTTTAAAAGTTCCCTGGAGTCAGGACAGGTACCGGAGGATTGGAGAGTAGCAAATGTAACATCATTATTTAAGAAAGGATCCAGAGAAGAATTGGGAAACTATAGACCTGTTAGTTTGACTTCAGTTGTGGGGAAGGTGTTGGAGGTATTAATTAAAGACCGGATGAGGAACCATTTAAACAAATACAAACTAATTAAAGGTAGTCAGCATGGGTTTACCAAAGGTAGTTCCTGTTTAACAATTTTTTTAGTTCTATGAAGCAGTTTCTGATTGAGTGGATGAGGGAAAGGCAATGGACATAGTATTTCTAGACTTCAAGAAGGCATTTGATATGGTACCACATCGGAGGTTGTTAGTCAAAGTGAGAGCTTGTGGAGTGGCTGGTCAGGTAGCTAATTGGATTGCAAACTGGCTTAGTAATAGGAAACAAAGAGTGGCTGTGAGTGGGAGGATGTCTTGCTGGGAGGATGTAAGTAGCGGGGTACCTCAGGGATCAGTACTCGGACCATTACTATTAAATATTTACATCAATGATTTACTAATGGGATAAAGAGTAAGCTTTCCAAATTTGCAGATGACACAAAGCTTGAAGGTACGGTAGATAGCAGAGGGGGTGGTGATCAGATACAGGAAAGTATTGATACTTGCATAGATTGGGCAAAAGACTGGCAGATGGAATTTAACCTGAACAAGTGTAAGGTGTTGGGGATGGGAAAGAACAATGAAAATAGAGGTTACAGGATGCAAGGGGTAATTTTGGAGTGTGTCACACAGGAGAAGGATCTGGGGGTGGTAATAGATACGGGAGGTAAGCAGGCAGCACAGTGCCAATTCGCTATCGGTAAAGCAAATCGGGTTTTAGGCTGTATAAGGAGGGGGGTCGATTATTATAAATCAAAAGAGGTAGTATTAACATTGTACAGGAATTTAGTGAGAGCCACATCTAGAATATTGTGTACAGTTTTGGTCACCACAGTTCCAGAAGGACATAGATGCCGTAGAAATGGTTCAGCGTAGAGCTACTAGATTGATTCTGGGCCAAGCTCGACTCAGCTATGAGGAGCGGATGAAGGAGACAAGGCTGTATTCACTAGAAAGTAGGCGGGTACGAGGAGATATGATGTTTACGAGATGTTTAAGACAATGAATAGGTATAGATAAAATAAGGGCAGATTAATTACTCAACAGAGTAGACAGTGATAGACATCACAATAACATGGGCCATGCAGGATGAGTTTTAAATAGCAAACAGGTGGCATTATATTTTGTGGCCTGGTCCAGATCTATCCTGCATAAAACAAACAAAAAAAAACAATGCTTTGTGTTATGTGCTATTGAGGGCAAATTTAAGTTGTTTATACGTTTTTGTTATAAACACGATTGTCTATTTCACTGTTGCAGTAACTGCTATACACCAGTTCCTGCAGTAACTGTGATGCACAGAAAGCTTCCTCAGTGTTCAGTGTTCCAGTTCTTGCCATCTGTGCAATGGGAATTGGAGATCGAGTACAAGTGCATTTTCACAATGCTTAACCAAGATACCACCTCGATTTCCGATTGTCTTGAGGCAGCAGTAATTCTGAATTGTGAAAGTTCTATTTCACTGATTGCAGTAATGGAAATAAGGCTGATGTCTGACCTTGAGGAGGAGGAAGATATTCCAGAAACAACTTTCAATATGCCTTAGCTTGGGGAAAAGGATGTTGTATATCAAAGATTATTATTATTATTAGGGTAACCAGTCTAATGGACTTGGTAACCTATTGTTTTTCTTCTGTTTATTTCTTATTTCTTTATTCTTTTTCCGCTGGCAATTTTTGGGTTCTTTCGCTTTAAAAATCATTTTTCTCAGGAACGGAAAGTCCGATCGACACGAAATTTTCACCATAGTATGTATCTTTTTGATAGCAAACTTAATTGATAATTGTGTCGCCATCTTGAAAAAAACCTATAAACTTTGGACCTCTGTATCTCTGAAACCTTGCAATGGAAATTTTTTTTGCTTCATACATTTTAATAAGCTCCCCATGGGGAACACGGGTGATTTTTCGTGACGTCATGAGTGAAGCGGTGTCCCGGTGAAAATTCGTCAAGTAGAACGCTGCATAAGAAAAATCTGAAATTTCTTTAGCCTCCTCTAAACAATTCACCGTAGAAAAAAAAATTATGACGTCATACGTGACTTCGTTCGGCAGCCATCTTGTTTAAAAAAAAATTAAAAACATCTTCTCCAGAACGGCTGAAGAGATTGAGGCATAACTTTACACACACATTCCCCATGACGTCCTTTTACAGGTTTATTAATTTCTTATTGATAGGTCACATGGTTTGGTGGCCATATTGAATTGACCTAAAAACCTTCAAACATCTTCTACAGAACGGCTTGACAGATCAAGGGGAAGCTTCACAAAAGTATTGCTCAATGGTAGAGAATATAAGTTTGTTCATGAATAATTGATAGGTCACATGGTTTGGCAGCCATGTTGGATTCAATAAAAATATTAAATAATGCTTTCTCTGGAACTACTTATCCTATCGAAGTGAAACTTGGCAACTATCATACACAACCCTGTCTGCATATATGGTAAAAATTATGATGTCACAAGTCACATGGTTTGACCTCCATCTTGGATAGAAAAACGTACCTTGGCTGATCAACACAAAATTTAACAAGCATGATCCACTATGCCATGAGAGGGAGAATTTGAATTTATGTTGTAATAGGTCACATGGTATGGCAGCCATATTGGATTGAAAAATTAATAACTCCAAAAGTCCTCTTCTCTGAAATGACTGAACAGATCAAGGTGAAACTCCACATATATGACCGCCTCTCCATGACGAACAAAAAGTTCTCCCCGCTTTTGATGTACGACACATCGTTTGGCAGCCATATTATATTGACGGAAAATATTAATTAATGTTTACTCTGGAACTGCTGCATCAATAAATGTGAAACTTCAGAGTTATGATGGAACAGTCATGTGGAATGAAGGGTTTAAATTTCAACTCAATCAGCCTCATGGTTTGGCAGCCATGTTGGATTGAAGGGGAAATATTAAGTAATATTTACTCTTGGACCACTGTGTCAATATATGTGAAACTTCACAATTATTATCGAGCCGACATGGGAAACAGAGGTTTAAAATTTCAACACAATCGGCCACACAGTTTGGCAGCCAGAATTATTTCATTATTTGAATCCGAGAAGTTTTAGATTTGTTTTTTCCAGAAGGCTCACTTGGCTGCACCTGCATGCATTTGAGGGTTCAGGAATCGCAATTCAATTGATACCGACAATGTCCCCAGGAAAAATGGCGAACTGCATACGTAATAACTAGATTGAACACTTTATGCGACCCGGTTCGAAACTAGTCAGTCCCGCGCTGTCTTGAAGCAAGCCTGTATTTGTATCACTATTAAATAATGTTTTCGCTGGAACCACTTATCCTATCGAAGGGAAACTTTGCAACTGTCATCTCCAGAAAGACTCACGTTGCATCAAAGGCGGACGTCTGGGTACCTGGTCATCACTGCCAGCAGTTTTAAAGTGGCAGTTCTAGTTATTATTATTATTATTGTTATTATTATAAAGACCAAATGCACCTGCTTGTAAACTTCAACAATGCTAATCAGTTGGTCTATGTTGAATTCAATGAAAATATTTTAAAAGGCAAGATGTTTAACCGAAGTAAATCCCCACAATCATAAACTAGAGCGTTCATAGAACACTTTACCTCACCTCGTGCACTCGAGAAACAAGGACACGGGCGGGGTCTCTGTGAGCAACAAATTTGATTGGTCATGATGATGTAAAATTCCATATTTGGCCAATATACTGCTAAACGGAAGATTTTTGAAAGTGCCAAAAAATTGATGTGTTCTGCAGTGTTCAAGTATATAATTTAATTGAAATAAAATAAAGGTATTAAAGGTGACCGATTCACTGTCATGCTCGCCTGCACCGCAGCCGGTGGCAAGCTTCCCCCATATGTCATGTCCAAGAGGAAGACACTGCCCAAAGACAAGTTTCCAGTTGGCGTCATAGTTCGTGCGCAGCAAAAGGGGTTGATAGATGAGGAACTGGTCTAGGACTGGGTGTGCATAGTTTGCGCTTGCAGCAGTAGGCCGGATAGCAGTCTCTCCCGACGACGGAGCATGCTAGTCCTGGATGTATTGAGTTGTCACAAGACAACTCAACAACAAAGACAACAACAAAGCGCTACTCCGTTGGACCAACACCGATCTTGTCATCCCAGGTGGGACGATGTCGCTCCTGCAGCCCCTCAATGCGTCCATCAACAAGCCCTTCAAGGACAGGCTACGTCGGTGCTGGTCTGACTGGATGAGTGGGGAGAAGACCTGCACCAAGAATGGGAGGATGAGAAAGGTCGACCTTCCGATGATCTGCGACTGGATCATCAAGGTGTGGAGCAGATATTGTCGGACATCATCAAGCGAGAATTTCTGAAATGCTGCATCTCCACCAACATGGACGGCACAGAGGACGAAATCATTTGGGAGGAAGAGCTGCAAATGACGGTCACTGAGACGTGGACAGCGACGGGGACTTGCTCTACCCTTACTTGGAGAAGGAGTTATGTGCCGTCTTCGACGAGGAAAGCATTGACGAGGATTTATTCAAATTTCACTGAAAAGCTTCATCAAACCCAAATAGCCCTTTTCAGGGCCACAAATCCACAAGAAATATGTATGATACCGGTTCTAATAACAACCTTTTCTTCCTTTTGTAGTAACAACAACAAAAATCCTCTTTATAATATTTTAAAAATAAGAAAGAAAAATAAAAACTTCTTGGTATCCTCTCCTCTTTCTTCAAAATGAGAATAAGACTGTTCGACAAAATGAAGTGGACATGGGAGGAAGGATGTTGATACCTCCATCACTTTGTTCGGTCCAAAGTTAATGCACAAACATATTTAGATCTCGGTTCAGAAAATAAAATGATCAATATATTCATTTATTTTGAGGGTGAAAAACAGGAATACGGTAAATACATAAAATAATGAAAAAAACTTAATTCACTCAGAGCGACACTTGGTAAAATAGAACAAAGTAGAATGGCATTCGGTAGAGCGCCTACCTCCTCCAGGCTGAACAGTTTACATTTTGTATCCCACTGATGAGCTGGATCTGAACCAAAAATGTAATCCCCATGTTCTCGTCACCTAACCAACTCATCCACCAAGTTTTGTCACAACTCGTCCAGAACTTTTTGAGACATCATGATATATTTTTCGGCCCCATCTTTCAATTTTAGAAATTAGGCCTATGTCAACCTATTGACCTTAAAAATAATTGGTGATCAAATTAATCGACCTGACATGCAAATCCTGTTCAAATTTCAAGTCAATCGGAAAATTGATGATTTTAGAAATTCTCCCCAAGTTGTTGACCTTTGGCCAATATGGACCTCAAAAGTAGCTGGTGGTTGAATTTGGTGACCTGATATACAAATGCTCTTCAAAAATTACAAGTTGATCAGATTAAAATTGAGGATTTTAGAAAAAAGTCTATGTTGACCAAAAAAATATGTGGTTGAATTCAGTGACAGATGCAGATATCCGGTTCCGGTTTTGGAGCGGCGAGAGGTCTCCTTCGGGGCTCCCTGCTGACGTTCTCAAAGTTAAGTTCCGGTTGTTATTTGTCCCGTTTTAACTGTTTAATTTTCTCACCTACATGTTACTGTGTGTTCCTAGTTCGGTTTTGTTTCAAAAATCGTGCTATTTTGTGAGTATTTTTGTCGACGTTCTTACCTGGTGTTTGAGGCCTAGGCCTAGGCTTGAGGCCTACCGGTTCCACTCGGTGTTCGATCGTTTTTTTGTTTTTTGTTTTTTCTCCCCATTACCTTCAATTTCTATCCTCCCCATTACCTTCAATTTTCATCCTCCCCACTTTCCAAACATCCCCCATTCTCCCAACTAATCTCTTTCTTATCTCAAAAAAAAAATATATATATATATACATATATATATATATATATATATATATATATATATATATATATATATATATATATATATATATATATACCCAACAACAACAACAACACGCTCACCTTCTCCCGATTCTGCTTCTTCTTCTTCCTCTTATCTTCCTCCTCGTCTTCTTCCTCGATTTTTTTTTTTTCTTTTTACACTTCCATGACCTAATCTGTTGAACTCTCTCATACATTAATATTAACAACAAAAACGATCTTATAATGCTTCATCCTCCTCTCTCACACATGTGGTACTCTTTACTGTTTCACAATGCACTACTCTTCTGCTATTTTAACAGACTGCTCTCATTTCGACCTCTCCTTCATTCCTTGCCTAAAAAATCCAACTATTACAGCGCTTCTTCTCTCCATTCTCTGAATTCGCCTTCATTGCATCCATCAAGAATTGTGTTAAATCGCATCTCTGACCTAAAACTTTTAAAAACCACAGTTTGCCATGGATGCTCGCTTTCCATCAACCATTCTTTTTTTCCAACTTCAGTACCAACTCACCCCCCTCACCCCTCACTCTCACTCTCAAAGCAACCATCCACTCTTGTCCCTCCATGCCTCCCTCTCACCTCTCTCAAAAATTTCCCCCTCACCTTTCTCCCACCTTTCATCCCCCTCACTCTCCTTCTCTAAGTTGCCCCCCCTCTCATCCACCAACCTGCCTCCCTCCACTGCCCTCTCACCTCCATCTCTTCACTCCACCCCCACCTCTTCATTAAAAGTGTGGAGCTCAAATATCCGGGGCCTTCGCTCAAACCTTTCAGATCTTTCCATACAGGTTGCTACTGACAAACCAGACATTATCTGCCTAACAGAAACTTTCCTCTCCCAAGACGTGTCTGACTCCCAAGTATCTCTCCCTGGTTACTCCCTCTTACGGTATGACAGACCTGAGCCTCGTCCTGGTGGAGGTGTTGCTCTCTTCATCAAAGACTCTTCCTCACTCTATGCACTGCTCTCACTCCCCCACACCCCCAGGAATACCTCTGGCTTCGGCTTCCCCTCCACTCCCACCTCATGTTTATATGTGTACTGTACCATCCACCGAACAGTGATGACTCCATCTACAACTCACTATCCGAAAACATGGACCATCTTCTATCTTCTCATCCAAACTCTCTCTTCCTCTTATGTGGTGACTTCAATTGTCATCACGCCAGTTGGCTAGGTGTGGGTACCTCTCTCACCTGTCATGGCACCTCAGCAAAAGCTTTCTGCGACTCATTGGGACTGACTCAATCGGTCAACTTCCCGACCCGGATCTCAACCAATGGTACTCCATCTCTTCTGGATCTGATTTTGACAAATTTCCCTGACAATATCTGCTGCTCTTCCTTCGCTCCAATTGGTTCTTCTGACCACGTCCTTGTTAAAGTGGACATCTCTCTGGCTGTTATCAGAGAACCACCTCACCGCCGTCGAGTCTGGCATTTCACTCAAGCCGACTGGCAGGGTCTCCGAGCAGCCATCAAACTTACAGACTGGTCTCCTATCACTACTTTCTCAAACATCAACTCATCCTGGGAATTCTTTCAAAGAAACTTGCTCTCCCTCATGCACAGATTTATCCCCTCTCGTGTTCAGTTGTCTTACCCTTCCTCCCGCCCTTGGTTTACTGAAGCTTGTGGCGAGGCAGTTGTCCTGAAACAACTTGCCTTTGCCTCATGGAAAGCAAACCCAACTGAGGGCAATCTCAGTTCTTTCCACAAAGCTCGGAACAAGTGTGTATCTACCCTCAGGAGAGCCAGAAAACAACATCTTTCTCATCTCAAGTCTGAACTCTCAAACCTCTCTCCCTCCTCAAAATCCTGGTGGCGTTTAATCAAATCTGTTTCTGGTGTATGTTCCCCCTCCATCCCCTCCCTTACCTCAAATGGTCGCACTGCTGATTCCACACGTGATAAAGCTGAATGTCTAAACTCGGTGTTTGCAGCTAAATCTTGTGTCGTAAACCCATCACTATCTCTACCCACTTTACCCAGTCGCACCCAACTGTCCCTGGACTCTGTATCCTTTTCTCCTGACAAGGTGGAGAGCTTGCTTTCAAACCTCGAGTCAGATTCTGCAACCGGTCCAGACGGCATCAGCCCACGTGTCCTCAAAGCCTGCTCTTCTGCTCTTGCTCACCCTCTCTCTATTCTATTCACCCTCTCATTTGCTCAAGGTCAACTGCCATCTGCTTGGAAATCTGCTAACATCACTGCCCTGCATAAAAAAGGTGCAAAAACAGATCCCTGTAACTACAAATCAATCAGCCTTCTCCCAATCATCAGCAAGGTGATGGAATCCATCATCGCTTCGGACATGAAATCCTTCCTCTTCTCCAATGGCTTGATTTCCAATCATCAATTTGGTTTCAGACCAGGTCACTCGACCCTGGATATGCTGCTTCTGCTCTCCCATCAATGGATGGAGGTCCTCAATGCCAGACAGGAAATCCGAGCCGTATCCCTGGACATATCACGTGCTTTTGACACAGTCTGGCACCCTGCCCTACTCACCAAACTCTCTTCCCATGGTATTCAAGGCCATCTCCACTCATGGCTCGCAGACTTCCTCTCCTGTCGCAGTCAACGTGTGGCCCTAAATGGAGTTCTTTCACCCCCCCCCTTCCTGTCCAGGCTGGAGTTCCTCAAGGCAGCATTCTGGGCCCTGTTCTTTTTCTGGTTTTCATCAATGATCTCTCGGACTCTCTGGAAAATCCTCTATTTCTCTTTGCCGACGACTCCACCCTCTGCCGTACCATCTGTCATCCCTCAGACCGGCAAGCAGCAGCTTCTTCGCTCACTGCAGATCTGGATAAAATCACAAACTGGTCCAACACGTGGAACATGTCTTTCAATCCAGACAAATCTCACACTCTCACTATGTCTCTTCGAAAGGACCGTTTAGAAAACCCCCCCATCCACTTTCTCAACAATCCTCTGGAAGAAGTCTTTTCTTTCAAGCTTCTGGGTCTCACTATCTGCCATGACCTTTCCTGGGAAAGTCACATTTCCAACCTCGCCTCAAAAGCCAGTCGCCGACTGGGAATCCTCCGTCGTGCAAAGTCCTTCCACGGCCCTCTTGAGCTCCTGACCACTTACAAAGCTTTTGTCCGTAGCCTGATGGAGTACTGCTCTCCCCTCTGGGCTGGTGCTCCTGCCTCCCACCTTTCTCGGCTTCATGCTGTCGAAACCAGGGCATTTAAGATCATCTGCATCTCCCGCAATGAAGCTGAGTCTTTGGGCCTCTCACTCAATCACCGCAGGTTGGTCGGTGGTCTTTCTGTCTTCTACCGACTCCTCTCCAGCCTTGCCCCCCCTGCTCTCTCTGCGATTTGTCCCCACCACATTTCCACAGGGCGCTCAAGGTCCGCCAACAACCCCCTTCTGGTAAAACTACCAAAATCACGAATCACTGCTCATCTTCACTCTTTCATTCCTCTTTTTTCCCAGCTTTGGAATAAACTTCCTCACTCTATTCTTTCCCATTCTTCCCTCCAGGCTTTCAAAACAGCTGTTCACCACCACCTCTTATCTTCCCCCATCCAAATCCCCAATCTTTTCTACCCCCAATAATCCACCCAAGCCCACTTCTTTCAATTCTCCTGCTTCCCTTCCTGAAAGTCCCTGTAATGTCCATCTTCTCTTCGCCATGTTCCCCGTCCCATCCCCATCCCTCTCCCTTCCACAGTTCACCTAATGTGTCTGTTCCCCACTGTTTTGTCCCTTCCACTCCCGCGCCTCTTGTCTCATGCCTCCTTGCTGTGAGTTGTGTGTTAGCTCTCATACGAGCCTCGACCAAGGTATACAAAAAAAAAAATAAAAAAAATCGTGCTCAAATTTCAGTCAATTGAATGAAAATTGACAATTTTAGAAATCGGAAAAAGTTGTTGATCTTCGGCCTATGATGACCTTTTGACCTTAAAAATAAAAAGGATTCGGTTGGACGACCAACTCCACCATTCGGTGGTTTCGTGAAGATCAGTTTAAAATTGTGGCCTGTAGGCAATTAAAGGTTGACAAACAAACGGAAGCGATCAACATACTTGTCCAAATTTTTATTTATTTTTTGCCAATTATAATTAGTAAAAAAAAAAACATGAATTCAAATTGAAGAATGAACGTTTAACAGCATTTCTTGAGAAACTGGTGTTCAAAGTTTGAAAGGAAAGCAAAAGGAGATATTTGAAAGACATAAAAGAGCACAATACTGTTACGGCTGTGGAAATTCGCATTACACCATAAAGGGCCCTCAGGTGAGATATCTCTACAGGTACATGTATAGTTAGCCCAAACCCGTTGTATAGAGGGAATTTATGTGATCCATTCGGGCTGCGATCCTTCAGTTAGTCGTTTTTCTTTCTCTATCTTTTATTTCAAACAAACAAAAACATGGGCTTTTCCCGCCATTCTTCCCCGCGCTTGGTGTGAGGGAAGGGGAAGGGCAGCTCGCCGCCGATTGGTGAATGAACAGCATGAGGCGGTCGGGGTGAGGGAACGCCCCTTTTTGAGAACCTCCTCGAAGGAGGGTGGAGCCGAAAACGGGGCGGAGCGAAGGGCGGAACCCCGCGCTATAAAAGACGGACACGGGCAGGGCATTCTCTCTCTTCCTCCACTCTTCGCTCGTCTGCGTGTGGTTGTTGCTGTTGGTGGTTCGTTCGTCTACGAGTTCTTCAGAGAGTTCTCCTACGAGTCCAGCTGGAGGGAGTCGAGTCGGCGCATCCTCGTCCTGGGCCCTGTCGCCGTCTACAGCGGGAGAGGGCGAGCCTTCTGCCAGGTGCCGGATGCCCCGTTCGTGGCACGGAGCGGCTACACGTGCCGGCGCGAGTCGCAGACCACATCGGGGGAGGCTCGGATTCGAGGTCAAGGATGCGACGCTGGACGACGCGTGCAGGGAAATCGCAACTTTCTCTTTTCCTTTGGGTTCGTGTAAATGACTGTGGGTGGCGCCTGTCCTTGAAGTAAAACTGGTTAAGTGTTGCCGTGTGTCGGGTTTAGTCGGGACATCTCTTTTGCCTGTGATTGTGTATACGTGCCATTTCTTGACTTGCTTTTGCTTTATTGTACATGATTATTGTGACTGTAAATATGTGCCTTCCATGCTGGTCTGCGTGTGCAATTAAACGTGCTTGTGTGAACTTGTTCCCCGTTTCACTGCGTCCTTTCCTTCGTTTGAATTTCCATCTTGCATCACGTTAGGGGTTCGTAGTGGGTTTAAAATGCCCGGTAATTAATCGGAACGATCAAGGCCAACGATAACACCGCTCTGTTATCACTGTAGCACGGAACGAACCGCTTAAGCGGTTCGTGTCCGGAGTCGGCCTATGGCGTGGTACGATCGCTCGATCACTCGCGCAGGTACTTCGGTAGATCGAATTTGGTGAGCAACCCTATCCTGCATGGGTGGGCAATTGGCACGATCGTGGTGAGGTTAAACCCCCACCTGTGACTAGCTCCCGGCGTTGTTCCGAGAGGGTCACGACTGAATTGTCCGTTCTGGTGGGCGAGGCGGCCGCCATTCGAGTCGAGCGGCCGATTGCACGCCGGTGGGCGTGAATTCGCAACAATACCAAAAGGAAAGCAAAAACAATAAAATAAAATAAAAGGTTCCCATGTGGAGTACACCAAGATTATCGACGTATAGTGACATCAATTAATCGGGCCAGAATTGTTTGGGGATAGAACTTGCAGGAGCATGTCAAAACGCACTGAAGGTGATCTTGTAGAAATGTACAAGCATCAGCACATGCTGAAAATCAGATCTTTAATTGCTTTAACAACTCTCCAATGCACATTCGAATGAGCAATGAGCTTACTTTTGATAATTTCTGCCAGTTCCATTAAGCCATTGGCATGAGATGCCAAGAGATCATTGAAAAATTTTCAAGCATCAAGATTCATAAAGTTGGGCTGCAAGGACGGCTTCGAGTTAAGCACACTCGTCTCTAAGTTATCTAGCCTGGGTTTGCATTCCGACCGAGCTATAAACTGTCATCTCAGTGTTTCACAGGTAGGGTCATTCACCAACTTGTATGCTGTTCCTGGGATGGACATTAAACTGGGTTTCCTGTCTGATGGCACAACTGGGTGGACGTTAAAGATCCCACGGTGTCCTTCAAAAAGAGTAGGTGAGTTATCGCCAGCAGCACAGCAGCTGTCCTTCACAGGGCAGCTCACCGGTTGACGGAATTGGGGCAAAGCCTTCGGGATCCCCAATCTTTGATGATAGAAGGGAAACCACGGGGTAACCTTCCCAGGTCAGATTGTGGTCGTGTGTGTCGGGGTGGTGCTGAGGTGTCATCCACCAGACGGCAATCTCCTTGGGTTAACCGGAGGCGGTCCCTTCGGGTGGGTGCCTGGAATGTCCTATCCTGAAGAGAGGATGATCACCTGTCTCTGTTATCATTTGAGCTCAAGTACTTGGACATCGGTATTGCAGCACTCTCTGAGGTTCGGAGACCGGATTGCGGCGAGATCATGGCGGGTGGTTACACCTACTATTGGTCTGGTCGCTCTGATGGTTACCATGCCCAAGGAATTGCTGCAGCTGTGTCCAATAAGCTGACTCCAATGATAATTGAGGTAACACCGGTCAACGAGCGTATTATGAGACTAAGGATTCGTCACTCCTTGGGTGTCATTTCCCTGGTCTCTGTATATGCTCCGATTGAGGCGAGCGATCTCACCGTGAAGGACGCATTCCATGCCACGCTGGAGTCTGTGGTTGATCAGTGCCCCCAGGTGAGATACTCTTCTCATCTTGGGGGATTTCAATGCATCGACTGGAACTGATAGGGATGGTTATGAGACATATGTTGGTCCCCATGGGTCTGGAACTGTGAACCAGTGTAGCACTAAGTTCCTTGACTTTGCAAGAAGTCATGGACTTAAGGTGGCTGGTTCATGGTTTCAGCACTCACAGGCTCATCGCCGGATGGTTGTATGATCTCATCAGGATCATCCAGATCTGCAGGGTCAACCGGAATGCTCAGTTCCTCAATACTGACCACAGGCTTGTTGTCGCAACTCTGAAGTTGTAGCTTAAATCCAGGAGAATGGTACGTTGTGGATAGCTGAGGAGTTTGCGAACAGGCCGAGTGAAGATTTGGTGGGTCTGGGTGCTTTGGGAGATCCTGAAGAGTTGTGGAGTGTCTTCAAGACCACAGTCCTTGATGTTGCTGGTGGATGTCTTGGAACTCACCGTAGGGCGAAGAAGAATTTTGTCTCTCAAGGTGCACTAGATACCATTGACCAGTCCCAGGGCCAGGCTGAATGGCAGAGCTGAGCTGTTCAGGGAGCTGAGGTGTAAAACTGAACGAGCATTAAGGGTGGACAAGGAGGCCTATCTGCGAGGAATCTGTGAGGGGGTAGAGCATCACCCGTGGTCAAGTGATTCTCATCCTGCTTACAGGGGAATTCATGCAATGCGTTCCTCCAAGCCCGTCCATCGGTGTACTGCAGTTAGAGAAGAGGGTGGTGGGCTCTTGACAGAATAGTCCGAAGTGAAGGCCCAATGGGCCGGTTACTTTGAGCGGCTGTACCAGGCTGATCCACTAGCTGTCGAGTTGGATGTCAGGGGTGGTACAATCCCAACTGCTGACCGTTCCAATCCACTGCGGTCCACCTTCGTCTGTGGAAACACAGGCTGCCGTTGAAATGCAGTAAACCTCCTGGGATCTGTGGTGTCCATGCTGAACTTTTCAAGGCTGATGGAAATGCTGTACTCGTGCCGTTACATGCAGTTGTGTGCTCTGCCTGGAACAAAGGTATCATCCCAACTGACTGGAAGAGGTGCCTTGTTGTCCCTCTCTCGAAAGGGAAGGGTGATTGCCAAGACTGCAACAACTACCGAGGGGTGACGCTGCCCTCAGTGCCAGGCAACGTCTTTGCGTGGTAATTATCGATCGGTTCGCCACCTTCGACTTTAGCACCAGCGTCCAGAGCAGTAAGGATACACACCAAAGAGGTCAACCATTGACTGTATCCTTGCTCTTCGGGTCCTCACCGAACGCAGACGAGAGTTTCGGCAGGGGCTGCTTGCAGCCTATGTTGCAGCCTATGCTGCCAGCAGCCAATCGGGATGCCCTCTGTAGGATTCTTGGTCTTCATGGGGTGTCACCAAAACTGATCAATCTGATGTCTGAACTGGAGACATGACAGAAGTAAATAGACAGCATGATTTGAAACAAATTTATTTATTTAACATTTGAAGAATATTTGATCCATTTTAAAACATACACTCGTGTGTTGTTGACTTGCCATTTGCAGATTTCAATGCTTTTACTCTTTCAGGTATAGAACTAACAAGTTCTGAAATTTTCTCTTGTGGGATTTCTGCCCAGGCTTCCCGCAAAGGGGTTAGCAGTTCTGCCCGTGATGTTGGTTTCCTGGACTTTTTCCGCACAGCTCGATCAAATATGGCCCAGAGGTGTTCAATGGGATTCATCTCAAGAGACTGACTTGGCCATGGAAGTCGCTTGATCCCATTTCTGTCCTGCCATTCTTTGGTTTGTCTTGCAGTGTGGCATGGAGCTCCATCCTCCATGGACAGTGTTGTTTTTGACCATTTGAGCAGTGAAGAAGACGGGGAGACGTCCATTCTCAAGGATAGAAATGTATGTCGTCGAGTTGATGTTGCCAACACACTCCACAAGCTCTGACCGACCAGTGAAACAGATTGCTCCCCACACAATCACTGAAAAACCACCGTGTTTGACAGTTGGCTGCAATCGGTTCAAAGATAACTCTTGACTGGGAAGTCTCCAGACCCATACGCGTCCAGTCAGAAAATTAAGCAAATTGGGACTCATGAAAAAAATGATAGTTTGCCAAAACTCCAAGAGTTTGGTGGCCATCTCATCAGCCCACTTCTTTCTCCTTTGAATGTTGGCTGGTCGAAGGAGAGGTTTTCTGCTAGCTCCTCTCCCATAGTAGCCCAGTTGAAGAAGGTATCACAGGCAGTTCTTGAGCCAACTTGGACCTCCTCTGCAACATCTGCTGCCTTGCAATGGGGAGTTCTCAGTGGACCGCATGACAACAGCTCGAAGATACCTTTCTGAGGGCCCAGATAGACCAGAACGGGAAGCTGTGGATTCCTTGCCTTCGCTAGTGAATAGCACAATCACCCGATTGACCGTAGAAAGTGGAATGCCAAGGTTTTGAGCTATCTGATTATGGCTGACTCCACCGTGTGATTGCCCAACAATTTGTCCTCTGAAAATTGTAAAGTTTCTGTGCTCCCTGGGTTCAAGGCATAGTTAATTATGATACAAGACACAGGAACTCGTTTCTGCAAAGAAATAGTTGAATATTAGTACAAATCATTGAGCAAAACTGCGTTATGCAGATGGAATGAAATTTGTGTTTATTTACTTCTGTCATGTCTGCATACTCTGGTACAGAGAGTGCTGTGAGATGTGGTGATACCATCTCTGACTTGTTGTATTTGGCAATTCCATGCCAAATACACTATTACTGGAATTCTTTATTATTCTTTATTTTCGTCACACATCCATTGCCCTAAAACTCCTCCTTGGGCTTTTGTCTTAGAGCACTAACAATTATGTCTTTGAAATGGCTGCTTTCAAGGAAGTGCAGTGTCAACTTTTGACCTTGAAATTCTCAAGGTTAAGGTCAAGGTCACACAAAACGTCAAAAACACATTTTGCCCCATATCTTCGCCCTACGGAAAGATACAGGTCAGCCGCTGACATTTTCTGATAAGTCACAACAGGGCCTACAAAAAACCTTACTAGATCAAAGTTGTCTGACCTATATCTTCTGAGATCGGTAGGGATCAAAGTTCATGACGTTGGTCAAAAACACATTTTGCCCCATATCTTCGCCCCACGGAAAGATACAGGTTCGCTGCTGACATTTTCTGATAGGGCACAACAGGGGCTACAAAAAATCGTGTTTGACCAAAGTTGTGTGACCTATATCTTCTGAGATCGGTAGGGGTCAAAGTTCATGACATTGGTCAAAAAAACATTTTGCCCCATATCTTCGCCCCACGGAAAGATACAGGTTAGCCGCTGACATTTTCTGATAGGTCACAACAGGGCCTACAAAAAATATTATTTGACCAAAGTTGTGTGACCTATATCTTTTGAGATTGTAGGCGTCAAAGTTCATGACGTTGCCAAATACGTATTCGCTGCAAGCGAATGCAGCCCTCTAGTTCCCAGTTGTTATTGGAGTTCTTCAGGGGTGTGTACTGGCCCCCACACTTTTTCAGCACTTGTATGGATCAGATTCTGGGGAGGATGTCGGAGAGATCAGGATGCGGTGCATCATTTGGGAATGTCATGGTCTCTAACCTTGATTTCACAGATGATGCAGTCATCTTTGCAGAGACTCTGGATATCCTTTTGGGGGTCCTCGAGGTGTTGAATGAGGAGTCGGAGCCGCTGGGATTACGGGTTTCCTGGGTCAAAACTAAGATCCACGCATACAATGACATCTTGGATGCTGCTATCTTGTCTGTACCTGTTTGTGGCAAGGATGTTGAGGTCACGGAGAGATTGACTTACCTTGGCAGTGATATTCACGTCTCTGCTGGCTGTGAGCCAGAGGTCAACAGACATCTGGGTCGGGCCTGGGGAGTCATGGATTCACTGGATCATGGTGTGTGGCGCTGCCGGTACCTGTGTGGGAGGAAGAAAGTCCGAGTCTTCAGGTCCTTCATGCTTCCAGTGTTGTGAGACTTGGACTGTGACCAGGGATCTGAGACGGAGACTTAATTACTTTGGTGCCAGGTCTCTTTGGAGAATCTTTGACTATCGCTGGTCAAACTTTTTGTCCAATGAGCGGTTTCTGAGACTCAAATGAGATTTGTTACCTGCATAGTCCGTGAGCGTCAGCTGTGGCTGTATTGAAATGTGGCTCGTTTTCCTGATGCTGATCCTGCTCAGCAGATTCTCTCAGCGAGGGAGCCTCGTGAGTGGAGGAGGCCAATGGGCCGACCACGTGCCTCATGGTTGCAGCAGGTTGATCAGCATCTCAAGGAGATGGGGATGGGCCAGCCATCTGCCTGGGGGATGGCCAGACGGGGGTCCCTGGAGTACCGGCAGAAAGTGGACGCAGCGACATGATGCTCCGACGCATGCTCCCATCCATACCTGACCTGACCATGGCCAAGTTCCTAATTCCTGCCCTTACTACTTTGTCTAGTGTCAGACCTGGCCAACTGCTTAATCATGATGGACTTGGGCCAAAAACCTTCCCCGGCAAGAAGAAAAAGAAGAAAAAGAAGAAAAAGAAGAAAAAGAAGAAAAAGAAAAATTCAAAAAGGTGATCTCTAAACAAAATAAAAATGGAATGCATTTTAAAGGCAATGTCACATGGATGTTTTTTGTAGATCACGTATGGAAACTGATAAATACATTGCAGTGTATGAATAACAAAACCACTTGTAATATACTGAACTTAGAGTAAAGCAAGCTATAATCAGAATCTCACACCATCAATTGACTTGTGGTGCAATAATTACTTTTTGGCTCTCCAAGTGGTGACAACATGCATTGAAACAGGGTGCTCCAGCATAAAGCTGTCACTAATTACTGTCACACATTCTATTAGAGATTGTGAAAAGTGAACGGCAATGAATATGACTGGTGATAAGCACCATAACATCACAATTTTCTCACCGATTTTAAAATAAAAAATAAAAATAAATAGCCGTTTGATTCTGAAAATACAGGGCATTAGTCCATAAGCCAGTAGGGTTGGTCGGTACCATCTGGGGGGAATAATTCTCATTGTGATTTTTGGCAAGGTATACAACCCTAGAGTTAGAAAATGTGATAGCATGGCAACGGTGGTAGCTTTTTGTGTTATCACCCTGTTTATATGCCTAGCCTTAAATAACATTTTGCACAAAATGGCCTGTACAAGGTAAGACATCCGACTTCAACTTAATTTTTTTTTTTTAATCAGTCAAACATTAACATGGAAATTTGTCTCACCTTTTGCTAGGATCATTTGCTTCTCAATAAAAAGTGCTAAACATGCCTAGGTTGAAAGTTTTGTCATTGATATATATATATATATATATATATATATATATATATATATATATATATATATATATATATATATATATATATATATATATATATATATATATATATATATATATATATCAGTGCCTATTTCCTGTGTGGTAAATCATACCGCCTTTAGAAAAGTATTTGTCTATCATTTACTGTGGAAAGTAAATAAAAGTTCTGGAACAATATAATTACATGGGTGTTTAGCAAATTTATTAAGAAATCCAAAAATCTAAATTTATTTTTTGTATGTTGTATATTAAGATCAATATAGCAGACAATGTTACCCCACCCCCCAATGAAAAAATACCTAATTTGGACGGATTTATGTAGTTTGGTCAATGTCATGATATTTTACCTGTTGTTATTGAAGAATACTTTCCAAGAATCAAACAAAGGTAAATGATAGCATGTTCATGAACAAGATTAATGTTTTTTTCCCTGTAATTTCTCAAAAAGTACAAAATTTCAGGGATTTAGATACTCAATAATGCACATATGAAGGTATCAAACACCCGTATTACACAATATAAACCAATAAGACAAGAGCAAGATGATTAATCATGTGCAATCTGATGAATGAGTCAAAGGTGAAAATGAAACACAATCTTCTGTTGTTGGGCATAAAATTACAGAATAGAAACACAAATGTGGTGTCCCACACTAACAAGGCCATTACCGAGGCCCAATGTGTTGCTGAGAAACATATTGTCTCATGAACCAAAGGAGGAGACTGGGACCATACCCTGTGCAGAGCGTTTGTGCTGCTTAAGCAGTCTCCTTGGCTATTGGGCACAATCCTGGACGGGTTGCCACTCCGACACAGTATACCAGCATGCTGGCACTCATTTTGCCGACCTCGGAAGGATGACAGGCCAAATTTACCCCACCTGGTATTAATTCAACAGCTGAGCAGGATCCAAAGCCCACCACCCTAACCATTAAGCCAACAACAGGCATATGAACCAAAGACGGGTCCTTTATCGTTTCTAAGACATCTCTGATCATATGCGCTGATTGTAAGTGATATAAAATGTTCAAGGTGAACTTAAAAATCATAATCATTATCCAGTTCTTCAATACCCTCATCTAAACTTTCCCCATCGTCTGACTCAAAGATGGATATGTTCTGCAATGTATCAGCACTGGACTATCAGTGCCTGTAATTGCAAGCACCAAATGCGAGGCTAGTTTAAAGAACTGTTTTGAAAAGCAAATAACATGAGCTACATGCCGAACAATTTTCAAGAAGACATAGCCTATAATGAGAGAGCCATTAGTATTAAATAGAATGTCGTCTTCTGTCTTACGCCGGTTTCAGAAAAGTTTATTTTGGGATGGGGTTACTAAACGACTAATAACACACAAAAGGCTACCACCAATGCAATGCTATCACATAGTTTCTGACTGTAGAGATGTACACCCTGCCAAAAATTACGATGAGTATTATTCCCCTCGGATGGTAGCGGTGGCCAAAAATTACCGGGTCTGGCTCATGGCCTAAGAACTTGCATTTGTGAGTTTGTGCCGAGATTCCAGTGTTTATTCTCAATTTGTGTGCTAAAAGATACAGGTCCAAACAGGCCACCTGGCCGATCTCAAGATGTAATGTATGCTCAGAAAAACTTTTTTGTTAAAAGTTGTCAACCATGCTAAAAAGTATCACCATGGTCCAAGGTTTCAGATAGACCCAGTTGACATCACAGCATTTGACCTTAGATTTCAAATATTGAGGCAAAAGGTCAAATTTCTATTTTCTTCATGAATGATCTACTATCTGTTTGCTTTCACGAACCAAAGAAATAGACAAAATATTGACCAATTAATGAGTTATGGTGCTGTAAAGATTGAAAATAATAGGAAATTGGGAAGAAAATGCAAATATCTCTTAAACCGTTTGACTCATAAAATACTTACCAACTGATGTGTCCTCAAATAGGTATGTGGAAACCAAGGCATTCAAGATCATTGGAATTTCCCACGATGAAGCTTAATCTATGGGCCTATCACTTTGCCATCACAGACAGGTCAGTGGTCTCTGTCTTCTACAACCTCCTTTCTGGTCTTGCCCAATCTGCGCTTTCTGTGCTCTGTCTCCCCTCCGCACCCCCCTCACACCCCCCAGGTTTCTGTGGGATGCATATGGTCTACCATCAACCTCTTTCTGGTGAACTTCCTAAAATCCAGAATCACTGCTCATCTCCACTCATCCATTCCTCATTTCCTCACCTGTAAAACCAACTTCCACATTCTCTTCAATCTCATTCTTCCATTCAGGTCTTCAAGACAGCTGTTCACCACCATCGCAGATCATCACGCATCCAAAACCACATTCTTTTCTACTCCCATTAACCGCCCCACACCCCCTCCAATTTTCCACCCCAAGCCCAACTCCGTACAAATTTCCAGTTTTTCTTTCTTGAGAGTTTGCTTCTTTATTCATCTTGTCCACCTTGTGCATCTTCTCCAACCCCACCCATTTGTCCCAAGTCTCCCTCTATTTTGTCCTTCAACTCTGCTATCGGTTTCCCTCCTCTCTCGACTGTGCCTTTTGTTCTGTTGTGTCCTGATCCATTCAGTGTTTGTCTTACACTAAAACCCATTATATATTTCAACAAAAAATGATTAGTCATGTGATACAACACTCAATAGTGAGCTATTTGTGACAAATGCTCTTTAATGGAACGATATGACCACAATATCTGACAGCTCTAGATTTAGGATCACAACTAATGCGAAAGTATTTATTTATTTTAAATACAATGCTGATATAGAAGGCAGTGGAAATAATTAATGGGTATCAATGGAATTGTATCAACACTGATTTGGCTTATCAGGATATATCTCATAAAGATTAAGATTTCAAGCTTCTGAAAATGAAGATTAACATGCCACTATCAGATGGTCAATTAAAAGAAGAAAAAATAAATTAAAATATCCATCTGACAAATGTCCATCTGACAGAATGGTGAGGTGCAGTTCACCTCACCATTCTGGTCTCGTTTAAATGCAGTAGCAGTGCAAAGACTGTAGTTGACTCATGCCCACAGGGCAACTGAGGATGGGCACCACGATTAAGATGCTGCTGATGAAAAAACTGTCACCCACAATCCCTCGAATGAATTATATTTTTTTTTAACATCCGAAGATTTATTTACTTATTTATAAATTACTTTAGAGAGGTTTCAAGGCCCAAAATATTTGGCTTAAATAGCAAGTAAAGCACTGGTGTAAAATTACATTTTGATAATGATTGTACCATCACTACCATGGCATTTCAAATCTCCAAAGAGCAACTGAATGTGAATGGGATATAGCTAGCTTATCGTTTCATTTGAAGGACAGCAGACTCAGTTGTGCAACGTCCTTTTTTGTGGAAATGTCCTATTCTTTTAAAAATAAACTTTAACCACAAAACTCAAAGATGAGGTATCCTACGAGGGTGGCTCAAGGTTAAGCTGCATTGAGTTGTCCAATTTCAAACGTTTTGCACCACTCAACCGCTTCGGCATGAGAACACACACATGAGTAATTTATACAGCTAATCTCCTGCAAATGTAAATTCACGAGAGACTATTACACAACACTGCTCCACAGGGCAGCCTGAAAGTCACTTCACTCCTCCCCAGTAAAGCATTCGTTCTTAAACAGCTATTATTAATATACAGGTTTTATTGTGTATTGTGCAGTACTTACAATAATTAATCAGTCATTGTATCTGTGTCAGTGTTGCTACATACCACGGAGGGGGGAGGGAGTGAGGTGCAAGTAATTTAGCAGGGGTAAAGCAACTTTCAGGCCACCCTATATAACGTTACATTATATCAAGAATGCCCTGTGCAGCTGCAACATAACCTCAAACAGAAGTTTCAGGACGTACACCACAACTTCACAAACCTTCAGTGTTTTCTATGATGTCCATAGAACAAGTGGCGGTTAGTCTTGAACCTTCCCTATACATCAACCCCTGTCATTCATCTAGTGATTAGAAAATACTTTTTATGAAGGACAGATGGAATAAACAAGTGTTGCTTTTTGTTGTATTTTAAAATGGCAGCTTAAAAATTTATTACAATTTGTATACGCCATGGACTTTACACGATCACACTTGTTCAATGACCAAAACAGCACAAACAAACAAATTCTGCAAGTGTTACTGTGTTTGTAGACTTGGCCTCACCAACAGAATACCAAATAAAGAATAAAAAGGTTTACCAAGAGCGAGTCAGAGTTGGATAGATCCATATTCGAAAATGATGGTACCACCATTACAAGGAACTTGTGCACAGGAGGAGGCCATTTGGCCCAACATGCCTGTGCCACACCAATACCAGATTTAATAAATCCATCAATACCCCTTCCCTTCGTGTGCAGCCTATTAGCTGCTGCACTGGTACTCATTTCGCCGATCTCGGAAGGATGACAGGCTGAGTCAACCCCCTGGTGTTAATTCAGTGGCCAACAGGGCTTTAACTCAGGACCCTAGGATCCCAAGGCACTACCCTAACCGCTAAGCCAACACCAGTTTCTACAAATACTTGCACTACTATCTGTTCTAAGCAAGGTCTGGGTCCAAAGTTTTCTTGAGTCCCGGACGAACACCACTCGGCAGTCAAAATGTTGGATCTGAGTCTTGCCTACCAAGCAGCTATACGAGTTGGTAGTGCTTTGGTTTTTAAATGAAAATAATAAAGAAACATCAGGTGAGAGAGATTCACTATTATAAACACAACAAATGCATTTCATCGTTCTTCCCTCCCCCCCCTCCTACAATGGTGAGCCACAATGGAAGAAAAGAAACTACAATGGTGAGCCACACACCTGTGGGTCGACAAGCCAGCCATGATAAAGCGGAATCACAAGAAGGTCAAACACAATGCATTCTGGTGTGTACTCAAAGTCGGTGACACCGGTAAAGCGCACGTTCACATCCAGGCCTGTCTGAAGCTTGTGCATTATCATGATGGCATCTCCAATGTTCTGAAATAAAAAGTGTACATGAACAATCATGTGCAAATAAAAATAAAAACCAAGATTTGCAAAAGCTTTTTCAACTTTTTTAAGAGGGGGGGGGGAATAAATAAAGAGTAAATCATGTGCAATATTAACATCAGCATCATCAATAGTAATGATTCCCCATCACATCTACACATGTTACTTTTGGATCAGAGTAATGCTGCATGTAAAGCAAAGTTATACATGCTTAAAGTGGCCAGAAACAGATTACGAGAAACAATCCACCCTTTCAATGTTAAAGGGAGATTATGTGGCCTTAAGTATGGCAATGGGGAAAACAAAAGAAAAAAGGATCTTCGTGTTGTACATATACTCAGTCATGCATTTAGTGTTTGCAGTGGCCAGTCCAGAAGGCGAAGTTGACAGCATTGTCAATTGTAAGGGCGTTGCAAAATAAAGGCATTCCGATTTGACGCTAGAGTCACAGGACTCGTTTTCTGCGCTCATCACATCGGCTGAAGTGGTTTTCGGGCGTTTTCAAAATTCCTGCAGTCAAGAAAATGGTCGGATAAATTTTCTCGACCAAATGGCAAGAAAAATACAAGCGCAGGGCACATACTATACGGTACCAATGGGTCGAGAGAATAAACGGATAGAAAAGGTAGTTTAAGGTGCTTTTGGCAGTTTTATAGACTCACGGCACATGCAGCTCACAAGTCCAAAGCAACTCGGTATGACATTAAACGGCTTGTTCCTTCCAGTCCACTTAAATTCCTTTTTAGGCGATTAAGCAAACCGGTGAGGGAACAGTAAGAGGCTTGTGGTTGGGAGTTTGTGCCGAGATTCCAGTGTTTCTTCCCAATTTGTGTGTTAAAAGTGATAAATATATGTGGAAAAATTACAGGCCCAGAACAGGAATCGTCTGGCAAACCGTACCAGTGCTCTGCCATCTGAGCTATCTGGGCAACCCACCGGCTGAGCGACCAACGCAATTCCTCCACATATAGAAATGCCACTCTCTTTCCACATAAAGAAAATGCCGCCGTGTGTTAAAAGTTGCAGGTGCAAACAGACAAACTGGCCGACCTGCAAAAGTATGCTCAGAAAAACTTTTTGATGGAATTTTTTTTTTAAAGTTGTGAACCATGCTAAAAAGTATCACCATGGTCAAAGGTTTCAGATTGACCCTGTTGACATCATGGCATTTGACCTTCAATGTCAAATATTGAGGTCAAAAGGTCAAATTTTCTTCAAAAAAATCTTTCCTATCTGTGTGCTTTCACGAACTAAAGAGCTATAGAGACAAAATATCCACCAATTAATGAGTTATGGTGCGGTAAACACTGAAAAGTCTGAAGAAAAATGAAAAACATCTCTTAAACTGCTCGACTCACAAAATATTTGCCAACTGATGTGTCCTCAAATTTGTGATGCATGAAAATGTTTCAAAAGGTTCGGCCCATAGTATTGGGCACTCAAAGGGTTAAACTTGGCTTAGATGCAGGCTTCACTTATGTACACTTCTTGTCAGTCTGAGTCAGTGTGTCTGTCACACCCTGCTTACATATACCTTTCATCTGAATCTTAACATGTATGATTGAACTTGACCAAAAGTAAACAAACTATACCTTGTTTATTGATTTTGCAATGCCAAGGCCATGTGGTGCTTTGCTTCTGCGGTGGTGGGTTGTTATTTTGGAGATGTCAATCATGGCTCATGGCATTATCCCGACAGTCACTGCACTTGAGCAAAAACGAGATTCCTCTTCCACCATCGAGTACCCATGCTGTTTTATCTGCCAATAAATCAAGAGAGTGGGTGAAGAACGACATGTCGGCTGTGAGGATGGGAAGAAACGCATCAGGGATGCTGTGGCTGAACGAGAAAGGCTTACCGATCGAGCTTCTTTACCCATTCCAAATAGACTCGACTATTTCTGACCATGACTGGAAGGATTTGGAGATGAAATGGCACAAGATGTGCGATGCAAACTTTCCCTCAGAGAGCTATTTGAACAGGCTATGGAGAAAGGTCAACAAAGAGAAATGGAAAGTCTTCTGCAGGAGCGATCAGTGGAAACAATTTCCAGCCATTGGAGTCCTTCAAACTGAAGCCATAGACACAAATTACCATCAATTAATTTGGAGCTTTGCAAGTTTTGTCAACGAAAGGACAAACCCAACCTACATAACATCATGACGATGAACATATCTGAGGGGATCCTTCACCTTTCCCAGGATGATTTTGTTATGCGAGTTCAGACAGCTGTCGTTGACCTTGGTGCCTCTGAAGACAAATATCACACCCAATGCCTAATTGAGTTTGAAAGGAAAGTGAATAAGCAGCAGGGACAATATTCTACAGATTTCAACCATTTAAAAGAACTTTTCCATAAATTATGAGATGGTCTTGCTTGGGATCATGTCTGATATGAGAAATGTATAGGACATGTATCTAGCAATCGCTGAGGAAAACCAAACAGTTGTGCCAGATCGACTAATTTCCATAAGAAAAGTAACTTTGGAGATAAACAATGACCTAGCTCAGTTCTTCAATGCCAAACTTGCTGCCACTGAATCGGAGCAAAGTGAAGAAATGACAGGTGGCAGTTTCCACAGCATGGGGAGTCATACCCAGGCGAGACGTCAGTCACGAGGAGGTGAGCACATGCTTGATTCTCCATGCTTTAGAAGTGGCCGAGTCAGGATAAAGAGAATCATTGTAAAATGCAGAGACATTGATGATATTCTGTTGTTAATTTCCGTCCTTGAGGACGAGACCGATACGTGTGGATAATGAGTAGTACTTCCAAGGATACAAAATGCAATACTGTACATGATATTGGTCAAAAGCTACCACCTGTTGTTGTGGAGAGCATCCTTGGTTTTCATGTGCCAACCGGCTGTGACATTGTCTCCCCTCAATAGCTGGCATTGGGAAGAAGACACGTTGGACAGTTTATCTTAAAGGTATTCAGAGCTACTCCTTGGTGTAGGAAGAGATGACCCACATGGTGATGTAGAACAATTTCTTTGCCATTTATACCAGGCAGCAAATGTTACTGGTGGATGTAGCAAGGCGAGATATGCCATTTTTGAGAGAGACAAAAAAAGCCAACCAGCATACCATTTAGAAAAGACACAAATTACCTAAATTTTTACAAAGTGATGATCCACCCATCCTCCTTACTACAGAGCACCCAGGCTTTGTTAGGATTTGATACTGGGGTGCAAGAGGAGGAGAAATTTGCATCAAATTGTACATTACAATGTAGCTTCAAATATTTCAACAGAAAACTGTGTTGCTTGGATCGTTGAATATGAGGAACAGGACCAGGTCCAAGACATTGCCTTGGGGAACTAAAACCTCAACAGGGGAGATGAGAGGAACCAGTTGACAGCCACACCATGGGAGGAGTTAGCCTTGGATGCAATAAGGCTGATAGTTTGGAGAGCAGGGTGGGGTGCCAGACTATATTGAATGCTCGAGATATGTATCGATAATTACGAACATAACAGCAAAGGTACATGCAAGTTATTTATTTAGAGTCAATTGTGACGGGGCAATTTCGTTTGTCGTTGAAACTAAAAAAATCTGCTGATGCAACAGCTTTAAAAACGATATAATATTTCTTGAGAAACATTTGATTTGCTTGGAATATTGATGGAGGTATGCATTGGACTGCATGAAGCAAAGTAACCAAACAACAAAACAATCACCTGCTCGTAGTTGAGTCGCTGATCTTCGGAAAACTCCTTCGGTACGCTTTCTAAGATGAAATCACCTGCAGATTAATGCATGTCTGTAAGTATGCGGCATGAACACATGTCAAAGCATGTGCATCACATGGTTATGTCACAGATACGGTTTAACTCTCACCACCCACCTCCTTCTCCGATGAGCTCTCAAAACAACATTATTAGAATGTGACAGTGACTATGTTTCCAAACATTTCTTAATCAAACATTATTTAAATTAACAGAACATGAAAAAATTTTTTTTTACATTTATACAGTACAACAAAACTATGACTAGGCATAATTTGCTTTTCAAATAATGCTTTGGGGTGGAGTTCCTCCCACCCACCTCCATGTAATTAAGAGAATCAATAATGTGATTGAATTTTCAAATAGGCATAAGTACACAACAGTGAAGGAAATGGTCCAGTCTCCATCCCCGTCCCCATCTCCATCATACTCTTCACAGAGCATCGGTGCTGCCGAAGCAGCTTCCTGATCAAGGGTTATACGGGGTGGTTTGCCATTGCCTTCCCAGCAGTAGTTATGGCAGGCATTTGTAATTTGTTCATGGTGCCGGCGATGGCTCGCCGACTCTTCATGAAGGACACTGTGGGGTATTTAACGTCCACCAACTAATGCCACCAGATGGGACGCCTGTTTAACGTCCATCCGAGGGACGTTGCACACATTGATGAATCACCCTGTCTGTGAAATACCGGGATGACAGTTTATAGCTGGGTTGGAATTCCAGCCCAGGAGAGACAGCAAGAGAAGCAAGTATGCATACCTCGAGGGATCAGCCATCTTGCCAGCGCGCTATTAATTTGAAAAGCAACAATGGAAAGAGGTTCACAATGGTCGGGAAACATATCTCAGCTCAGCTGAATTTCAGATGAATTTCTCAGCAAACTAAAGTCGAAGTCATTTTGTCATTTTGTCGAAGCGTTTGCCATGACGAATGACATCGGCATTTTAGGGGGCAACGCAGTTCAAGCCAAACGGCCACAGCATTGTGGTTTCCATTTTGTCTGTTCATCACATTGTTGTCATTGTTGTTGCTGTTGTTGTTGTTTCTCTGACCCTCAACTATCAAAAGCCATTCCATCCCCATCATCAGTCATCGAGGAGTACATCCACGAGTTTTGCATTTAGAAAAGATTGTTATATATGTCATACAACAAACAGCTGCCCTTTTTGCTTCACTAAAACAACAAGTAGATGGGTGATCATGCCAAACCATCTTTTGTCTCTATCAGCTTCTTCTTCTTTTTCTTGAGTATGGCAGCTTGGGTGCCAGTTCGCTATCATTTTGTTGGGGCATGGCTGTGCCGCTGGTGCTGTGTCCAGTTCACTTGTGCACTGTGCACTAGTACTCATTTCACCGACCTGGTAAGGATGACAGGCTGAGTCAACCCCACCTGGTGTTAATTTAGCGGCCAAAGGGGCTCAAACTCAGGACGCTAAGATCCCAAGCCAGCCACCCTAACCACGAAGCCAACACCAGGTTTGTTTTAGCTGATAACTAATATTAAAGATGGTTATATTTTTTTTTTCCCCCAATACACTTATCTATATACTGTATAACTAAAACTCTAATCTTGTATGTAGGTAGGTATGTATGTATGTATGCATGTGTATGTTCCCGAAATACAGCCAAAACGGTACACGATAGCGCAAAAATTTTCGGCCCACATTACTCACCATTCTTCTGCGGTGTGCATTATCAAGTTTCGTTAAAATCGGACAACGAAAACATAATTTAAAAAAATCAATTCCTGGTTCAGTCAAGTACTCTTCGGAAGAATTTGATCAATGCAAACAACCTCAGCGGTATAGTTCGCTGGAGCCATCTTATTTTTTTTCTTGAAATGATTTATTTGAAAATCTCAAAAATTTAGTATCGACAAAGAACGATTTATTTTTAAGCATAAAATAAACATCGCCATTTTGATTTAATACTTCCGGGTTCATTCATAAATAAAATTGTGTTTACATGATTACACACAATAATTCCTTCGACTTTCTTTTCTCAGTTTTTTTTTTTCACATTGACGCGCAATATCAAGTTTCATTCAAATCGGGCAACGAAAAAAAATTATTAAAAAATTCAATTCCCGATTCAGTCAAGTACTCTTCGGGAGAATTTGATCAATGCAAACAACCTCAGCGGTATAGTTCGCTGGAGCTATCTTTTTCTTTTGAAATGTTTTTTTTTTTAATCAACCGCTGTCACAACGGGAACCCAACGGGTTCATGGGCAAATCTAGTATGTTACTAAAAGGAGAGTAGTGTGTGGTGTGTGTGTGTGTGTGTGTGTGTGTGTGTGTGTGTGTGTGTGTGTGTGTGTGTGTGTGTGTGTGTGTGTGTGTGTGTGTGTGTGTGTGTGTGTGTGTGTGTGTGTGTGTGTGTGTGTGTGTGTGTGTGTGTGTGTGTGTGTGTGTAGATTCATTCAAAAAGGGTTCCACCTGTCGCAATTAAAATGGTTCCTTAGGAAAGTTAATAATCAATTTACTTGGAACAAAGAATCAAGTACGTTTAATCTTCAAGGTGCCTGTGCTAAAAGCCAATCCTTCCGCGATTGAAGAATAAGAAGCAGGACCTCGATGTTTAATGGAGTGAGTGGTTCCTGCTGTCGGAGAGTAATAAAAATAGTTCCGTTTGAACGCTAATAAATCGATATACTTGGAACAAAAATTGGTGTCCATTTAATCTTAAAGATGCCTCTTTTAAAAGCCAATCTTTCCAGGATTGAAGAAGAAGCAGCAGGGACTTGAACTTTAATGTGGCAATAATTGCGTGGGTTTTCTCAGGATTGCTGTTGGAGAATGATAAAAATGGTTCCGTTGGAAAGCTAACGATCAATTTACTTGGTTGGAGGTGAGTGTTGTCTTGACAGTGAAGGTGGCTGGCTTAAGATATTTGGGTCTTGAGTTCAAGCCCGTGCTGTTGAATCAACACCACGTGGGTTGACGCAGCCTGTCATCCCTCCGAAGTCGGCAAAATAAGCACTAGCTTCCTGGCAACAGGAGGAATTGCATCAGCGGCACAGACGCGTCCCCAGAAGAAAAACAAACAAAAAAAGCAGCCAGCACCCACAGGCTGCATACGAATGAATAAACTTGGTTGGAAAGCTTATGATCGATTTACTTGGAACAAAAATTTGTGTCCCTTTATCCAAAGAGATGGTTGTTTGAACCAAAGAGATGGTTAAACCACCGATGCAGATTGTGGTGATGGGCGGGTAACACCGCCAGCCCAGAGAGCCGAGCGGTTTTCCTAAGGAGGCGGACATATTGATCCTCGGAGATGATATCGCGTGCAGGAGGGGTAGGGCGGAGAGACGGAAGAATGGGAAATCACAGCACAGGGGGGTTTATACTCGAACACCACGACAAACACATGGACACATCAACTGAAAATAAACACAGGATTTAATGAAAATAGACGAATATTTACAAGGGACAATAATTAAGATATAATAATAATTGTGAGATAAATTAAACTGACAGTCGAGGCACCTCCACACAGACAAGGGGAAACGAGATAAAAGAAAATCCTCCCTTTATTCTGCCAATTTGATTGGTCCAGGGATGATCTTTGTAGAACTTGGAATCGAGGCGCTACGTCCTGCACGTGTAGATGTGCGCAAAATGGCACCGAGCCGCTCTCCCTCGCAGCAGGAAAATTAGGCAAGTCATCAACAGTATTCAACACCAAGGCTCACCGACCGTAGTGCAGCTTCTTCGTCTATCACGCCTGCCGATACATGGCACTGCAGAATCACGCCGTCTCTTCGGTCATATATACACGAGGCTTCGAGGTCCGTCTCATGCGACCCAACCAAGAGACAATGGCCAGTATCTTGCTTCACCCCACAAGCCAAATTGCCTCAGCACAAATACGAGAATTGTGGCATCATCTTCATGCATTGAAGGAAAGCCAGCCGTAAAGCCCTGTTCTTACAGGCCATGTCCGAGCTACATTCTCTCTCGGCCACGTGCGTCCCTTACTCCGAACTTATCCAACAGCCACCCACCTCTTCACTTCGCTATCTGTCCTGCCGTCACACGAACAACCGCCCACCTCCGGGGAATGGCTTGCTGCCACGAAAACCGATAAGGCGGGGCTTCTGCCTGCTCGGCATGCGTAGCTCTTCTTGTTATGGTGGTGGCTGTTATAAAAACGCAACTCCTTCATGGCTGGGTTGCAAACAGCAAAAACGTAGGAATAAGTCACAGGTGGCAATTACATACTACAGGGAACTTATCCTTAATCCCCACCTAATTACCGTACCACCCCCCATGTGGTGACGCGCAACACTAACACTCAGTTTCCCTACTTAATTTACATCAAGATGTTTCTTGCACGTCCACGGTCCAAACAACTATTCAATCCTAACTTTCCTATGAAATTCCTACATCTACCCCCACAACCGTAACTGTATACACATATATCCATCCATTGGGACCATACTCTGTGCAGAGCATTGGTGTTGCCGAAGCAGTTTCCTTGGCTATTGGACACAATCCTGGACGGATCCCCACTTCGACACAGTATACCAGCAAGCTGGCACCCATTTTTGCCGACCTCGGAAGGATGACATGACGGAAGGAGTCAACCCCACCTGGTATCAATTTAACAGCAAGTGGGATTTGAACTCAGGATCTGACAATCCGAAGCCCACCACCTTAATCATTAAGCCAACACCAGGCATAAATATAAATATATCATGTCATATATCATATATACTGAAATGCAAAATAAACTTACCACCTTTTAAACCTTCAAATATCAACAATAACACTGCGTGTAGTAAATGTGTGAACTTATTTGTGGACAATAGTGTCCTCACTGTCAGACAAAACTGTCACGGATGGTCATTTGAACCTTCAATGGTCACTTCATAGCACAGCTGTTGAACAGCCGTTTTGACTGTCAGTGATTAGCCAAGGGGTACGGGATGATTTCAATGAGCTGCACGTGATGTCTTGATATTGGCTTTAAAAAGGCCAGTGCAAAATGGGCATTTCAATCAACATGCCACGATTGTCAAGGGATCAACGGCAGTGTGCCTTGGGCATACTGCAAGGCGGATTGAGCTACCGTGAGGTGGCACGTCGCCTTGGCTGTTCACACCAGACGATATCGGCCCTGGTGGACAGAGACACCCTCTACAACTCTGCAGATGACAGACCTCGATCAGGGAGGCCAAGAGTCACCACTGCAAGGCAGGACAGGTAGATGGTCCCAAGTCAGATGGCTTCAGACATTGATGACTGAGTGGGACAGAATCCAGCAGCAATCCATCCAAAGACTGGTAGGCAGTATGCGCCAACGATGCACTGCCTGTATCCAAAACAATGGTGGCCACACACGCTATTGAAAGGGGATTGACATTGCACCCTGTGCTGTTCTGTAGTGTAGAACAAACAAATGCCAATGTTTCAATTAGCAATTGTTGGTTTGTTTTATTTTGAACTGTTACAATTTTATTACATTTCAAACAAGTGGTAAGTTTATTTTGCGTTTCAGTATATATACAGTCATGCGCCACTTAACGACGTTCCGGGCAACGACGGATCGCATATACGACGGGTCTGCCAGCTCTGAAAATAAATTTATATATATAATAAATAAATAAAAATATGTAGCTGAAAAATTCCTATCGCCGAGTGATGTAGCCTCGTATAAAAATAGCACATACAATTATGTACACTCTACAGAACATAATACCTCATAATGATAAGAAACAACGACAGTGTGGCCCTAGTATAATGCGATCGTTGAGGTCCATAAAATGTCATCGCGAAAAAAGCAGGGTCGTGCTAAATCGGGATTCAAGGAAATCGGCTTTCAAACTGAACCAATGTTTCCACGTTTACCTTCTAGCAAGTAAATTACCTTTGAATTGAAGAATTCCACGAACAAATCGTTGTTGTTCATCAATTAAAACACAAATTTATTTTTAGTGAAGCTTTTTATGTTGTTAAAACAATCGCACTGTTCGGAAAATATATCACAATTGACAGGTGTTCGTTTATTCATTTGTAAATTATAACATCGATGCAATGATTACGTATTTATAAAATCCAAACGCCATTTATTCACCTTTCTATAATCGATGCGAGACGAGGTTGTAAGCTGCTGCTAACAACACTGATGGCCGTCATGAACTGCACAAAGCTAAATCTAACGTGTCTTCTGTCTCTTGGATGTGGGTTACAATTGCTGACAGTATTCATTACAGTAGTATGCTGTACAGGTTTGTTTCTGAGGGGCAATAGGCTACACCATATAGCTTAGGTGTCTAGGTTTGTGTAAGTACGATGTTCGAAAACGATGTTCGAAAACGAAAATTAAAAAAAAAATGATGTTCGCACAACGACAACGTCGCTTAACGACGCGTTTCTCAGAACGTAATCCCATCGTTAAGTGGCGCATGACTGTATATGTGTGTGTGTGTGTGTGTATATATATATATATATATATATATATATATATATATATATATATATATATATATATATATATATATATATATTGTTGCGGAAATGGCACTTAGTGTGTTATTAAATACAGGCTTATTAAATACTTAGTGTGTTATTAAAAGCCCAGACCCCCCCATTAAATGCATGTTTCGCCAGGTTGTTCGGTAAATGGACGCTACATGTGTGTCGGGAGGTGTAAGAGGCTGTTCATTGTTTGTACATTGGTGGTCGACCGAGAGATTCTTTTTCTTCCTTCCTCTCTCCGGACAATAGTCCCCGCCCAGCGCTGGGAGGGGGGGTGGCCTAGAGAAGGAAGTGAAACTGAAGGGAGGAGCCAGTGGGCTTTGAGGCGAGCGTGCGCCGGAAAGACGGTGGTGAAACTGAGCGCCGGTGTGGCGCGATCGGCTGAATCCGGCTGGCTGTGTGTGAGTCAGCAGTCGGCTTTGAGGCGAGCGAGGGCCGAAAAGGAGAAGTAAAACTGAAGAAGTAAAACTGCAGTGGGCTTGGAGGCGAGCGTGCGCCGGGAACAGAAGGTGGAACCGAGAGCACCGAGGTTAGTCTGCGATCGGCAGAAGGTGAGACTGGGAGCGCTGAGGTGGCGCAGATCGGCTGTACAGGGGACAGCTGTGTCTGTTTTCGTGAGGAGCGAGCCAAAAGAAAGGCAGGGAAGCGACTGCATGAGGGCTGTCTGCCATCAGCTGGATGAGAAACGACGAGTGGGAGTCGGCGATCGACCTTTATGAGGACATCGACAGGTTCATCCGGAGTCCAGTGATGGAGCCTCTGACTGTCCCAACTCACCTCACAGCTCGACGACATCTTGGAATCCCATGGCCCCAGCCTCCGGAGCCCAACACCTCGATTTGGCCTGATCTGGTGAACAGGCCAGGCCTGGACTTGTATGCTGGACCTTGTGAAAAGCCAGCTGGAGCATACCACCGTGGATCTTTCGCTCTGGTGCAGTCGACCACGTGGGGTCTGAACGCGCCGAGGCTGCGTGCGTGAGGGCTGCAACACGTGGACGAGAGCCATTTTGCCACGCGGCGCGTTTGAGCTTGGGCGCTCGAATCCGTAGACATCGGCTTGTCACGAGCCACATTCGTGCCTTTGACACTTTCCTCTCGTCCATGAAATATCACCAAGTACTCTGTGTCTTGTCTGCATGCTATCCACGTCTTGTCTGCATGTTGTTTAAGGCTTATCTCGTTAGGGTCCCCTTCGAAACCCGTAATCCGTAGCTCCCTAGTTAAGAACGGGTAAGAGATTAATTATAACATTGTCGTGAATGCTTTGCTGGTGTTGTGTTTCCCCGATGTGTCCCCAATAAATCTGGCTGATTCGTATGAAGTTGCCGCTTTGAATAAATTTGTGCCGCGCCGAGGAACAATCTGCTCGATTTGGAAATAAAAACCAAAAATGGTTACAGACTGGCAGAATTCGCTCGGTATCTGACAAAACCAGTCTGTAACCACGGTCTATTTCCCCAACTGGTAAGGTCCAGGGGTACGTTGGTATCGCGATTCGAGACACGTGACCCGAGGCCTGTGCCGAACCAGCCAGCGTTATAACCCCGGAGATGGTGGTGGTTAGGGTGGCGCCGAATCTGTAACATTTGGCTGTCGAGAGTAGGGTGCGAAAACCCAAACTGGTTACGGACAGTGATTGACGCACTCGTCCAAATCCTTAACAATATATATTTTTACGGATCTGGAAATCATGAGCACTCAACATTCAGGTCCCAAAAATCAGTTATTCCGTTAAGTATGTGTGTAGTCAGATTCCCCTTCCTTTTGTCTCGTGGAAGGATCAAAAACGTGCGTTACGATTTCTTTTAGTCAGGTTATTAAATCCAACCATCCACCAAACCGACAACACCACTGAACAAGCGCTTTACTCGCCGAACCGGTGACTCGCTGTCCGAGGCAGAATCTCTGGCAGCTCCTTCTCGGCTTCCACAAACTTTGTAACTTCTTTTTGACGAGTATGGGCATGCATGAAGTGGGGGGCGGGGTTTTCCCGTCATGGCTAAAACCCCGCCCAGAAAGGGCGGACCCATGGAAGCCCCGTCCAATCAGGGCAAACAGTGACGTCAGTTTCACCAAGGCCCCTCCTCGCTGAGGGAGGTCCATAAAATTACTGACACTTCAGCGGAGAGTTCAGTGCAAGAGGAGTTCTTTGGACGAAGGGTTTTTGCTGTTACGAAGGGGTGGTTACAAGGGGTGGTTACAAGAGGCGATTACGAGGAGTGGTCACAAGAGGTCTACGTTGCTGTTACGAAGGGGTTTTTCTGCTGTCACGAGGGTTGAGCAGAGGGCCATCGAGGTGGCGAACGTGTCTCTGCTGGCCCTCCACAAGGAAGGACAGAGCGACCCTGACCCCCCTCCGTGGACCCCGATTATTCGCCACCTGAACTCCACCACGGGCCTCGAGCCCCCCACGTGCAACTGGGGATCGGACCAACGGCCTTTGTCAGGTGCCGCATCGCAGAGTACTCCCCTCCGACGACCAGGTACAAGCCGAACTCTGACCCCCAGCTCGTCTCACTCATCGGCTGGAGGGTCGAATAAAGAACCTTGGGTTTTCTTTTCATTTGTGTGTGTGTTTGAGTGGTGTGTTGGGCCCATCTTGTAAGTGGAACTGCACAAGTGTTTTTGCCATTGTAAATACTTGCATTGAATATTCACTTTAAGTCTCACTTCTTGTCTTTTATTTACTGTAAATAAATTATTAGAAATGTTCCCAACTCATTTCCGTCCTTTCTTTATTTGGTCCAGCATGGTCCGGGTCTGAGTTCAGATGGGGTTTCATCCCCGATAATCCGATAATCGTAGCCTGAACGTCCTGGGCAGGCCCGCTCGACTGCATCCGAGCCGGAGTTGGTAGGTGGAAGTTGATACTCTACCGTAGCTGGTAGAGTGATCCAGTTCGGCCAGACGTTCCGAGGGCGTGAATCCCCGGTTGCCAAGACTGCGTGGTTACTTTGGTACATTTGATCTGGATAATGAATCCTACGGCACGCGGTCGAGATATTGGCGTTTCACGGTCGATTAATCGACCCGCCGGCTTCGGAGTTATCCGGAGCGACAGCCTATAAATTCCGGGGAGTCTGGTGGGAGACGGCGTAAACTTCCCCACATAGCGGTTGTTCTCGCCACTGACCGCCGGCCCACAACACACACACACACACACACACACACACACACACACACACACACACACACACACACACACACACACACACACACACTAAAAAGTAACGGGACAGCCTGCTGTGTGCTCCACTTAAACAACTTGAATGAACGGGTTATGACAGTCTTTTGGAACATTCCAGAAATATCTAAATATTAATACTGAAGGTCCAATTTTGTGCTCCTCCAAGGGGTCGCGTCACGTTTTTCTCGGTACTGTGACCTGGACTGAAATAAACTTCGTACCTGTAAGAGTGCATCGCACATCGTGGTAATAGTGAACTTTCAACTCTGAATCAGAATAAACACTTTTTGTTTTACATTCGTTTCCATGGCGACGTGTGACGTCACCGCTGAGAGGCGTCAGGACATCATGACATCATCGGTCATTTGCTGACGTCATTACATCCGTCGTCAAAAGACAGACCGTTACCGCTGAGAGGTGTAATTCCACTCCTCGAAAATAGCGTCTGCAATGTAAAACCCTCTTCTGCACATGCTGACTTCCTCAGAATGTGAATTTGACACAAAAAAATGCAACAAGAAACATTGCATCTTCTATCTATATATTAATACTGAAGGACCAATTTTGTGCTCCTCTGAGCGGTCACGTCACGTTTTTCTCGGTACTGTGACCTGGACTGAAATAAACGTCGTACCTGTAAGAGTGCATCGCACATAGTGGCAATAGTCAACCTTCAACTCTGAAGCAGAATAAACACTTTTCGTTGAGACTGAGGTGAGGAGTGAAGAGGCAGGGGTGGGGGATGAAGAGGCGGGGGCGAGGAGTGAAGAGGCGGGGGCGAGGAGTGAAGAGGCGGGGGCGAGGAGTGAAGGGGCGGGGCGAGGAGTGAAGAGGCGGGGCGAGGAGTGAAGAGGCGGGGCGAGGAGTGAAGAGGCGGGGCGAGGAGTGAAGAGGCGGGGCGAGGAGTGAAGAGGCGGGGCGAGGAGTGAAGAGGGAGGGGGAGGAGTGAAGAGGCGGGGGGCAAGGTAAGCAAATATTTGGGCGGGGGTAAGCAAATTAAAAGCGGGAGACGGGGGGGGTTGGAAATGGGGCAGGGGATGAGTGTGCGGGGCTGGGGTGAATTAGGCGGGGTTGACTGTGAGGGGGTGAACAGGGGACGGGGGGCAAGTGGGGCGGGGAATCAAGACGGGGGCGGGGAGTGAATAGGTGGGGGCGGGGCCGGGGTAATTACATTTTTGGGCGGGGGTAAGGAATTTGAAGGCGGGGGGGTGGGAGGTGGGGGGGAATAGGGCAGGGGATGAGTAGGCGGGGGCAAGCACGCCCTGTCCAGTCCATATCCCTCAAGTGTGGGTGAGCTGGTGAGGGTAGTTGAATGAACGGAATCCGTCTGTGACGGGGTTTCGGCTAGTATATATGATTGGTGATGGTTGACTGCGCTCATTGTGTGATTTTTTACAGGTCGTGCTTTACACATTGTCTAGTCTGAGTCGTCTCGCTACAAGTCGTGAACAGATAGCCAATCTGAAGTTTCTTGCCAAGCTTGGCAAAAACACCTTCTGGATCCTTCGCAATGCTGCAGCAAGTCTACGGGGAAGAAACGATGTGACGTACACGTGCATTTGAATGGCACAAGAGGTTCAAAGAGGGACAGGAGGTTGAAGACGATCCATGGTCTGGAAGACCTCCAACGAGCAGAACGGCGGACAACATTGAGCGTGTGAAGCAGATGGTACGCGCAGATCGTCGACTCACGGTACGGATGATTGCTGAGGAACTTTCCATCAACAAGGACAATGTCTGGAGCATCATCACTGAAAATCTCGAAATGCGCAAAGTGTGTGCAAACATGGTCCCCAAGCTGTTGTCCGAGGACCAGAAACAGCAAAGAGTCACTATTTGTGAAGACATTATCGAGTGCCTCGAGGACGATCCAGACCTGATCAGGAGAGTCATTACTGGCGATGAATCGTGGATATTCGAATACGATCCCGAGACCAAACGGCAGAGTCATCAGTGGAAAAGTTTGGAATCGCCAAAACCAAAGAAAGCAAGGGTGTCGAAGTTGAAGGTCAAGCTCATTGCGTTTTTAGCAGCGTCTCGCGTAGCGAACGCTGCTCTAAGAGAGCTCGGCATTGTTCTTCTTCTTCTTCTTCTTCCTGTGAAGTCAAAACCTTTTGGACTGGGCTCTTTTATATACAGGATCCGGATCTCCTTAAATACGAAACACCTGTACACATCCTCGCATAGACGGTGCCTTTTGAGAGCGTCTATCATGAACTTTAAAATATATTCGGACATTTGCTTTAAAGTTTCGAAAAGTTCACGTTACTATTTAAAGATTATTCCATTTAATATATTGTAAATTCGTAAATACACCATTTTCTCGTCATGAACGAAGATCGTCCATGACGGACGTGACGTGACGTGACGGCACGTGACGAAATATCGGAAGTTGTTGTTTTTTTTTTTGTTTTTTTTTTTAATTCTTCCTCTTCTTGTTCTTCTTCTTCTGGTGAAGATAAAACCTTTAGGACGCTGCTCTTGGACACATTTGCCCTTGTTTGACATCAAGGGCATCGTCCACTTGGAGTTTCTACCACAGGGTCAAACAGTGAATCAATACGTGTACAAGGAGATCCTCCGGCGCCTCATGAGATCAGTCCGGGACAAGAGGAGGGATCTGTGGGAGAACAACGCCTGGGTGCTCCACCATGACAACGCCCCTGCTCACAGTGCCCTGAGTATCCGACAGTTTCTGGCGGAGAGGAACGTGCCAACTCTGGAGCAACCCCCGTATTCGCCAGACTTGGCCCCTTGTGATTTTTTTTCCTATTCCCCAAGCTCAAGGGAGTGATCAAGGGGACCCGATTTCCTGATGTGGAGGCCATCAACAGGGCCGTGACGACGGAGCTCCTGAGGATTCCAGAAGAAGCCTTCCGGGAGTGCATTGAAGCGTGTATGAAGAGGATGGACAAGTGTGTGAGACTGGAGGGAAACTATTTTGAAGGGGACAAGCTGTGATTACAATATATTTTTTGGAATAAAATTTCTGTGAAGTCAGTCCCGTTACTTTTTAGACAGACCTCATACATGTACATATACTGTATACTAGCGGGGTATGCTTACACATTGTGCAAGCATATGAACTGCGCTTCCCCGTTGTCTCAGGTTACTCACTTGCATTTGATTTTTCATTTATTTATATTTTCATTTACAGATGCTTTCCAACAGTTCTGTGATTTTTTCCTGGTGCGTCAGCTTCGATGTCCATCGGCACACAAAATTACTGTGCTTCCCCATTGTCTCGGATCGTTCACCTGCATTTTCTTTTCATTTTTTATTTTTTCATTTATTTATAATTTTCATTTATGGATGTTATCTGACAATTCTGTGATTTTTCCCGGTGTACCGGCTTTGATGTCCATCCGCACGCAAAATTTCAATTTCAGCTTTTTACGTCACCTGGAAGGTACCGATTGTTAATATCAGTCAATGGTTAGAAAGTGCTTTAATCATATATCTCTCACACTCTCACACACACACACTCTCACACACACACACACACACACACACACACACACACACACACACACACACACACACACACACACACACACACACACGTTGGCAAGGAAAAGAGGGGAAAATTTTATTTCCAGCCACTCATAAAAATTCGAAATATTTCATTATTTCAATCCTAAAATAAAATGAGTCTTTACAAAAATTCTTGTTTAGGAAATGCTTTTCAACGAAAATAACACTCAGAGCAATTTGTTTTTTTAATCCTGGAGTGATATGAATCAAACAGATGAAGACAGTCGGTGTCACGTCTTATTCGATTCATTAGCAATGCACGACAGCAAATTTTGATTCCAATCGAGTCCCTTCCCACCTCTGCGCGCATCATGTGTGCACCAGGTGAAGCAGCACCCGCTTGCCCCATTCCCAAACAAAGAATACACAAATGATCTATGTCTCCGCAATTTAACATTCTGCCAGAGTATCCCCAACAATTATTATTCCACAAAATAACTTGGACTATGTTTGCACACTGAACACAGCTGTAACATAAACAAACACATCACCAGAAATAAGAAACCAATCAGGATGCTCACCGAGACATTCCATCAGTTGCTCTGCAGTTATAATCTCAATCCCTGCTGGGAATCGTATCTGAGGCAAAAAGAGCAAAATAATTATTTTAGCTTCAGAAAAACAACACTGACAAGTAAAAATAAAAAAAATATTTTACAACCATCAGTCAACAGATAGAACATGTTTGCCAAGCAGGACTTTCAAACGTCATAATTCCACAAAATATATAAATACATGCAAGCGTATCCAGCAAGACTTTTGTTTACTCAATTTTCTTTGTCCAAATATCATTTTATTTGAAAAAAAAAACAAAAACAAAGAAAAACCATCAATTACCAATGCTGCACATTTGTGGACAATTATTATTTATTTACACTACAATCGTTTACATTACATCATTTAAACTATTGTAGTGTCATTTCCCTGCCTTGTCTGGATCCCTCAAATTGCACCATTTAATCTGTAGCTTTTATTTCTCACCTTCAACTGGGCCTCCATAGTGGATTGGTGACATCATGGCTGATACATACAGGTAAGTATTGTCAGTGGTTGTTAACATTTCTTTTTTGAAAGAAATATTTCACAATCACAACTGTTCAGTGGAGTCCCAATACAAGCAATATGCAGCACAACAAACAGCAATTTTGTGTGACCATTCCAATCAAAATGACAAATCAGCACTTCGGTAAACCAATAAATTATAAAAGCGATTTGAACCCACCGAAATTCCGCATAAATAACCTTCTTCTGGTTAAACATAATCCATATCCAATTTCTAATTAAATCCAATAGAAACACCCACTCCCGCAGGGAGCAGCCAAGGGGGCGGGGAGAGGGGGGGTCATGTGTATGTACATGTCCACCATTATCATGCCGATGGTGGTGGAATACTTTTTTATTTTTAATACACAATTTCGAGGTTCGTATAAGAGCTAACACACAGAATGTATAACAAGGGGAGCATGAGACAAGAAGGGCGGGAGAGGGAAGCACAAAACAGTGGGGAAGAGACGTTTAGGAGATCTGAGGAAGGGAGAGGGATGGGGTGGGGTACAGGGGGTAAACAAGATGGACATTACAGGGACTTTCAGGTCCTTACACTACAGGGACTTTCATGAAGGAAAGCAGGGAATTTGAAGGAAATGGGTTTGGGGTGGATTAACAGGGGTAGAAATGATCATGGTTTTTGATGGGGGAAGACAAGAGATGGTGGTGAACAGCTGTTTTGAAGACCTCGAGGGAAGAGTGGGATTGAAGAATGTGAGTTTGTTCCAAAGTCAGGAAAAAAAAAAAGAGGAAGAATGAAGGTGAGCAGTGATTCTTGATTTTGGTAGTTCTACCAGAAGGGGGTTTGCTGGTGGACCTTGAATGCCTTGCGGAAAAATGGGGGACAGATCACAGTCAGAGCAGTGGGGCGAGGCCAGAGATGAGACAGTAGTAGACAGAAAGACCACCGACCTGTCTGCGGTGAGAGAGTGAGAAAGATCTATCAGGTATGAGTGAAGGACCCAGATGCTTGAGGTCCACACTGTCAAGGAAGAGGGAAGGGAGGAGCCTTTGGGTGCAGGGGATGGGAGAGAAGGGGAAGGTTAGGACGATGGAGGAGGGGGGAGGGAGGGATGTTCTTCTTATTCTTCTTTAACAGACAATTATTTCCATGTTGTCTGGTTGGCCAGGGGAAGCTTAGCTGAAGTCTTTCATGAACCAGCTGGCTCGGCCTCATGGTCAACTCAGGTTATAGCAAGAATTTAGAATTTCTTCAGGGTGCCAGCGATAGCTCTCCTATTCTTTGCAAAATATATCGATGTTTAACATCCATCAACTTACGCTTATGCCAGGAGATGGAACGCTAGGTTTAAAGTCCATGCGAGGGAAGGCACACATTGATGAATCACCCTGCCTGTGAAACATCAGGATGACAGTTTATAGCTGGGTCAAGATTCAAACTCAGGCTGGACAGCTCGGAGGGGAGTTTGCATTACGTGTCAAATAAAGGTCATAATTGGGACGTAAGCAAGGGGCAACAGTGCACGTCACACTTGATGTCATGGTTGGAAGAAATTACATGTGAGGTCCCAAGCTACAAGTTATAAACAATCCATGTATAGTCCAGTCAACAAAATCCCATGCGAGAAAAATCTGACAAGCAATGGGAAACATCATTCATCGGTGAAGACTCATTTGATCACCTAACCAAGACGCCCAGCAAGTCGAGATGGCTCGGATCCGTTCGTCTGTTGGGAAAGCGATAAGCATAGAATGCCTCAAGCATGTCAGGTTTGCTCCAAATTTCTTTCAGTTTGGTGCTAAACAATAGTAGGGACTGTTTAAAAAGGTAATCGTACATTGGAAGTAATTGACAGAATGGTTTGCAGTTATAATAATTTTACTGCCTGTAGGTGTGCCCCATGAAATGCCATGCTGAGCTATTTATACACCTAAACACAGAGTTTGAAAAAGGTGGAATTCCCCTTTGGGGAAATGAAGTCGCCACAACCTCCATCGTGTGACCCTTGGTTCTCCTGTCAAGCTTGGTTGAGATTGGATAGGTAACAACCTAATGTATCTCATTCAACAAAGATATTAAATTGTATTTTAGTATGACATCCAATTAAATGTAGTCATTTTCAAATTGCATCGATATACAGTGTGTGTGGTATGTGGTGTGTGGGTCAGAGATTGTTATCGCCATAATTCGGGTTTCAGAAGGTGGAACCGAGTCCCCCCAGGACTCAAAGTGTCCACCTTCGTTTCATTGAAGGATCGCGATTCATGGCCTAAATTGTGAAGTTGTGTTGTTCTCAGAGTTTTGTTTTGACGGCTCTTTTCAGCATCGTCACTCAGCCTCAGACAGCCTCCAACTGTAGTTTGTTTGTGGTAATGTTCCCAGGGGTGGTTTGGAGAATCTTTTGAGGTTCTTCTTTATCATTTCCGTTGTTCCAATTATAACTGGCATCATTTTGGCGCTTTTTAGCTTCCAGGATCTTTTCACTTCATTCTCGAGGTCTTGATATTTGGTCATTTTCTTGATTTCTGCATTATTTAAACCAAAATCACTGGGTATTGAAAGCTCAATTAGCAATGCCTTCTTTTCCTTTTTGTATCTGAGTACTATGTCCAGTCACAGTGCTTTGTTTCACACTGGATAGGATCATCAGCTCGTACGTGAGCATTATGGCCTTGTTTATAATGAATGCTTTTGTTCGCGGTTCCATGAGTTTTGTGGAACTGGGATATTGAAATTTCAGCAGATATACCAGTGGATTACTCTGCATGCATTGCTGTGCCTTTGTATTACAGCTGTTCTGAAATGAGTTTTTTTTTTTTACACCCCGATAGGTGGTGAGTCGTGCTTTCTGTTTATACCTTGCAGCATCAACACTTGTCCGATTGGCTCAGTTCTGCCATTTTTAAGGCCATTCGTGTGATGTCCTTGGTCTTGGGCATTTATAATGATTCATTCTCTGTCCCAATTGAGCTGACCTATTCTTTGCCATTCCAGTGATCCTTCTTTGTCTATCCCCAATCTGTCCAACTATATACATACATTGTTACGGTTAGCATAGGCATACAACAGAGAGTTGTCCTGAGTCAGTTATCCCATTAATATATATGGAGATATATCCATTCCTTGTGTAGTGGGAAGACACGGGGGTGCGTTGCGATGGGCTAAAGTTAGGTTATTAGATCATTATTCCCCTTTTATTTTACTCACTCATTTTATTTTCGAGGTGAAATCGTCTCGCTTGCTACCCTCGTTTCGCTGGCCACAGCGTACCACCATCTATCCAGCAACTCGTTTTCAGAGGCAAAATCCCGACGTTCGCTGTGGAAGCCACATCGGCATCCACGTTCCCAAACCCAGACACGCAAGGCGTGGGTGGGCCAAACTAGCGTCTGGCCGAAACCCCGCCCAGAGAGGCGGACCACATGAAGGCCCAGTCCAATCGGGATGCTCGGATCGGACGATGACGTTGGTTACACCATGGCTCCTCCCCGAGCTCCGTGATCTATAAAGTACGGAGCAATTCTCAGAGTTGGGGCGAAGTTGGGGTGGATGGAAAGGAAGAAGTCGGTCGGAGTTGTTGGATGCAAAGGTATTGAGTTGAATGGGATGGTTGTTGTTGGATGGGAAGGTTGTTGTTGTTCTGGGAGGCCATTGGAAGGAGAAGTGCGAAAAGGAATTGAAGGAGTTGATGCGAATGTGTTCCGGCTGCTTGGTTCTGCTTACATTTCACCTCGACGGCCAGCCTACTGGTCCCTACTGACACGACCTCGACCAAACCTCTTGTGTGGTCATGCTACTGCTCAACTCTCGCCATTTTGGACTCCGCTTTCCTCCAGTCAAGCTCCTGCTGCAGACACGATTACCACACGTGCGGCTGTGGACCAAACTGCACAGCTTTTATTGGGTGCCGCACCACGGAGCATCCCTCCCCCCGAAATGCTCAAGTACCAAAAACTGTGACCTCAACTCCCTCCCTCCCTGGCTGCAAAAGTCCTTTGCCTTTCATTGGGTTTATTTTGTCTGAGTGTGTGTCTGAGTGTGTTGGCGCCTGTCCGTTAGATAAGCCTGTATAAGATCTTCATTGTTGTGATTGTTATCGCTTTTATTAATCTCGCATCAAGTCTGCACTGTCTGCTTTTGTAAGTTGCTTGTATAATTGTCGCACCCCACACCTCTCTCATCTTTCTCTGCATTACATCCCCAATAAACCTCTTGTTGTGTCACATGCTTTTCCTTGCTTATTGTAAATAAAATAATAATTGTTGAAATGTTCCCAGCTCGCCTTTGTCTTTTCCTCCATTGGTCCAGCATGGTTCGGATCTAAGTTTAGCCGGCACTTTATTCCCAACAATCCGCTCCTTCTAACGGGTATATCCTTGGCAGTGCCACTCGGGTGCATCCGATCCGTCTTGGGAAGTCTTGGCGTTCCATAGTACCACTTGCATTTTGCACAATGCATATTTTTGTCATTCCCCGTGTACGGTCTGTCGTCTGCTACCAGCTATGTTGTACTGCTATCGCGTGCATGTGCACGGGTATCGCTAGCATATATTATATATTTCTCCCAGTTGCCACTCCATGTTGTATTTTTAGATCCTCGTGGAGGATCTCCAAGTCTTACTCACGTTGTTGTTCTTCATAGTCTTCTTGTGGACTTTTTTGCTTCACAGCCAACAGTTTTCATCGAAACTTCCTGAAACTGGGCATATATATATATATATATATATATATATATATATATATATATATATATATATATATATATATATATATATATATATATATATATATATATATATATATATATATATATATATATATATGGGTTGACTCAGCCTGTCATCCTTCCGAGGTCGGCGAAATGAGTACCAGTATACTGGGCCGGTGTATACCCCGGTTAAAAGAGGTGTACCATATCCCTGTGTCGTAAGAGGCGACCAGGGTTGCGTCAGGAAGGGCATCCAGCGTAAAACATGTGCCAAATCACTATGCGGATCATACGGATGATCCGCTGTGGCGACCCCTAACAGGAGCAGCCGAAAGATGAAGATGTGTGTATATATATATATATATATATATATATATATATATATATATATATATATATATATATATATATATAAAATATATATAAATATATATATATATATATATATATATATATATATAAAATATATAAATCAAAATAAAAATACCCTGCGCAGACAGTAACCATCCCCGATTTTGAAAATTCCTCCTAGAAAAAAAAGTGATGACGTCAAAATATCTCCGCTAATGGAAATCGCCTAAAAAATTATCTCCGAAACTAGGCGAGCTTTTTGAATTCTGTTCGCAGGAATCAAACAGGGCATTAGCAGAGATGAATTACCACACATATGATACATCACTATGACGTCATATCATTTTTTATGACTTCATTCCTATTTTTTGTTTCACAATGCAGAGTTTTCATCGGATCTTCATGAAACTTGCCATGTATATGCAGAAAGCCCACGCGCAGGCAGTAACCATCTCCGATTTTGAAAATTCTTCCGAGAAAAAAGTTGACGTCATAATATCGCTGCTAATGGAAATCGCCTATACCATTATCTCCGAAACTAGGCAAGCTGTTTGAATTTTGTTTGCGGAAATCAAGCCGGGCATTAGCACAGATAATTTAATCGCAAACCTGATACATCACAATGACTTCATATTCGTTTTTATGACGTCATCTTTTAAAGAACGAGGATCTTAGCTCATTTGAGCTTGTTATTTTGTCATTTTTGCAATCATTGGGGCTGTATTTATTGCCGTTTCAGTTTGCTGCATGACATCTTCTATTCATACCTGTTTTTGTCAGTTTAGTGAGATACCTTTTCAGCCTTGTTGTGTTCATGCTCGTGTACAAATTGTATTCAGTAGTCTGTTGAACTTTTTATGTACTCTGCTAATTCTGCAGTCGTCGCTCTGTGCTCTTGGTTTCGTGTAAATATCTAAAGGCTATAATGGTTCTAACGGGTCTATAGCGGCTCATTAATATTTCTTTACTCATTAATTTTTTTTGTATTTAGCGAATATCTATACTAATAAAAGTGTGGGTGTGTGTGTAGGTGTGTCGGTGTGTAAAGATCAAAATGAAGACCAATTACTGAACCGTAGCCCCAAGAAGAAAGCCAGACATAACGACACACATTTTGATATATCGGGTCTTGATATACATTTTTATTTATCGATACATGAAGAGGGATTTTCCTTTGATGTGCTTCAGGAGTCATCAATATACACTGTCTTCCTAAACCTATGTTAAGCATACAAACATACAAATTATGGCTAATTAGAAATTGGATATAGATGGTCAAACCAGCTCAGAGAAGAACTAGAAGGGCACTCGATAGAGTGCATACCTCCGCCACGTAATGCCTGATCCACGAGAACATATTGGGCCCATTACATTATTGAAACATCATGCGATACAGGACTATATCGTTTTTGGCCCTATCTCTCAATGGTGAAGAATCACTTAAAAGTCAAATAATTCTCATTTCCAGATCCGGATTGGGATCTTCACCAAAATCGAATCAATTCGTCCTTGCCGCACACCCAACCTGTCCAACAAGTTTCATCCGAATCCGTCCACAACTTTATGAGACATCGTGCTATATATCTAATCGGTTTTACCATATCTCTCAATGGTGAAGAATCACTTTAAAAATTATCAGATCCAGATTCAGACTCAGATCCTCACCAAAATTGTATCAGTTCTTCCTTGTCACACACCCATGTTCACCAAGTTTCGTCCGAATCTGTCCACAACTTTTTGAGATATCATGCTATTTATCGTTTTTGGCCCCATCTCTCAATGGTGAAGAATCACTTAAAAATTCTAGTAATCGGATCTGGATCTGGATCCGGATCTTCACCAAAAATCCAATCAGTTCATCCTTGTCACACACCGAACCTGTCCACAACTTTTTGAGATATCCTGAACACAAACAAAGAAACAAACAGAAAGGGGTGAAAACAACCTCCTTCAATCTTCGGTGGCGGAGGTAAATTGAGAATCCTCACAATGATAGGTCAGTGGGGAGGGGGGAGGGCGGGGAGGGGGGGGAAGAAGTCTGAATTGCATGGATAAATTAGCCTGGTGACCATGTGACAAAGCCAGTGGGAATTGTACAATGGTTCACCCTCTCACCAATGCACACAACTTCCATGCTACCAAAGCAACAGTCTTCTGTTTTTTTTTCAAAACAGTCAAAGCAAAAGGCGTGTGGCATATCGTAGGATTCTTCTTTTTACTTCATGCCATCGGGGTAGTGGGGCAGATCTTCCTGGAGGCATTCAAGCAAAGCGAGGTGGCCTGGTGAAGGTATAGCTTCTTTTTAAGAAGAAGGATAACACCTCATGATGAAAATGGGCAAAAAGAACAACAATGTTGATGATGCAAAGTTTCGCACAATGAATAAGTTCCATTGCCTTCCAACAGAAATCAACGGACAGCATGCAGAAAAATAAGTCGAAAGAATCAAGAGAGAGGTAGACAAGACATGTCATCATGCTTGATATTTATCGAATATGTTAAGTCCAGGACTCGATGGTTATATCATACCTGTCAGAAATTTCTGCGGTCATGCAACTTAAAAAACTAGAGGGGGAGCACTCGGTAGAGTGCAAAACCTCTGCCGCCAATACTGCTGGGTCACTTAAATGAACCTGATATCCTATTCATTGTAAGTCAAAACGGATCAGACTCTGCTGAACCACGATTGAATAAACTAAACGAGATCGACGCGCATGTAGAAATTCCCAAAAAATAAAATCAAAAATTTTTTTGAAAAAAGTTGTAAAATTTCTTCTTTTTTGGGGGGGGGGAGGTTGAAATCACTTAAACCATGTAGAAATGCAAAAAAAAAAATTCAAATATTTTTCAAATAAAATCGAAATTTTTTTGAAAAAAAAGTTGCAAAATTGTTTTTTTTTTCTCCAACAAATTTTTTTTTTGGTTGGAAATCACTTAAAACATGTAGAAATGCAACTGGAGGGGGAGCACTCGGTAGAGTGCAAAACCTCTGCCTCCAATACTGCTGGGTCACTTAAGTGAACCTGATATCCTATTCATTGTAGGTCAAAACGGATCAGACTCTACTGAGCAACGATTGAATAAACTAAACTCGATCGACGCACATGTAGAAATGCAAAAAAAATCAAAAATCGGAATTTTTTGGAAAAAATTTGCAAAATTGTTTTTTTTTTCTCTAACAATTTTTTTTTGGGGGGAGGGGGGTTGGAAATCACTTAAAACATGTAGAAATGCAAAAACAAAAATTCAAATAAAATCAAAATTTTTTTGAAAAAAAGTAAAATTTTCCAAGTTGTTTTTTTTCTCCAACATTTTTTGGGGGGGGTTGGAAATCACTTAAAACATGTAGAAATGCAAAAACAAAAATTCAAATATTTTTTCAAAATGGCCACCATAATAGCTTGGGCTAAGTCCAAAATCTAATGGCATGATCCTTGGACCATACCAAATCCCCCCACCAAGTTTCGTCGAAATCCGTCAGAGTTTTTCTGTAATACTGTTCACAAACAAAAACAAACAAACAAAGACAGGGGTGAAAACAGTAACCTCCGTCCATCTTCGATGACAGAGGTTAATAAACCATGCAATTTTATCAGAAGCTTGCAAGAAAAATTATTATAGTTTTGTTTCAAGAAAGCTTCTTTGATTTCGAGAAAATATTTTCTTCCCAAGAAAATTATTTTTTGGCAGGGTGCGTTAATCGAAGTGTGAGATAGCAAATGTGGTGTGCTGACATTTCACACACGACATTTGTTGGTTCTTGCCAAAAGCCAGCAACTGGTTCGTTTTACCGTCTACTGTGCAAATTATCACCGCCTATCAATTTCTAAGAAACTTCTCTCAAAAGCTGTGCATGTCCAGCACTTAATTGTTCATTCCTATTGAAAATAAATAAATAACTCGTTCACCACAGCCTAACTCGGAGTCGCTTCACTTTTATTCGCTCATCAGCGATCTTCAGATGGAGTAAGAAGCAGCCATGATTTTCACTACAGGCTTAAAATGTCGAGGCCGTTTTCAGCGGGCATCACGTCGTCGTTCTACATCACACCACTCGATCCTCGCATACAGCGAAGAAGAAATAAAATAAAATAAAATAAATGGATGATGTCATTCGGGCTTCATCGAATAATCCATGAGGTCCACAAAATACAAGAAGCAAGGTGTGATTGTTTCATCGGAGGGATAAAATATTTGGGGTTAATTGTACCTTTCACCGATGATAAATACTCTCACTTGTGTATACATTCCCCCCCCCCTTACCTACATGCCCCATAACCCCCTCCCCCAAGGGAGCAGGTGTTTTAAGTACAGTAAATTCATTAGTTTCTTTATTTGGGAAAAATATTCAGAAATTGACAGACAGCCATAAAAATCAAACAGCAGCAGCAGCAGCATTCCACCACACAGAACATAGAAAATTAATTGAACCAGTTGACATCGATCAATATTATTATCATGGTTGTTTACTGACCATTTCAGAATCTGTTTTTTTTCATTCAAACATTTAAAATATAAAATAAGTGTGTTGGTCATTTTATTTACCTCGAGTTGGTCAAATGTGTGCTAAATCAGGAAGATTTTAAAGCTAAATGAAGAACTTCTAAAAGTCCTTTTTGTCTTTCAAACTTGCAAAAGCTTCGGGGGGAGGGGGGCTTTTGGACCCCCCCCCCGGGGGCCTAAGCAGCCCCCAGACCACAGCCTTATTAGGATTTACCTCCTATTCTAAAAATTAACAAGAACACTGCATTTGGTACCAAAAGGACACAGTCAAGGCATGTAGAAACAAATTCTATTGTTGCGAGCATATGGAGTGGTGCTTGACGCTTCCTATGCAGAGAATGTGGATCAGTGTATTTATGGTGTGCAATGGTAGGGCAAGCTCACATGTCTTCCCATAACTTTATGAATTAGAATTTGCAGCATTGTGTATAAAACAAACAAACAGTGTTCCATGTTTCCCAGGATGTTCGATGTTGTTAGAAGCATACTACGCCTGACATTAGTTATTGTTCAAGGTTCACAGTGATCTGTACTGTGCATTTAGGTTTATAGCGTTGTGTTCAGTAGGAACATATTAAAGGACGTAGTCATCTATTTAATAGGTACTTACTGTGCTGTGGGTAGAGATGGTTGGGGGGGAGGGTGAATGGGATCCCTGGTTCAGATTTCACAACTTTAGTCAATGGAACCTGGCATTATAATGAGACTTTCCTGCATTTTGGAGACAGTTTGCATCCAGGATAAAATCGATTTTTTTTTTTTTTAAATCGATCGAATGCTCAAAGAAGAGCTTGCACGTGTATCGTGTGGGACAGGACATTTGACAATGGACAAATAAATGTACATATATGGGATGGATTCTGTGATGCTGCCCCATAAATCATGCACCACATGCTCAGATGGAAATGTCAAATAGACAAACCTGAGATCACCTTCAGATTTTTCCTTATTTATTATTAGTAAGATCTGCTGGAAAAAAAAACAAGACAACAATGTTTTAGGTCTTTACAACTGTTAGACATGAGCCACTACAAAACCTTAGATTAAATTAAAACTAATAAATAAGGAAAACTCATCCTCAAAACCACAAAATATTGAGATGAGAAAAATAATTAACTTATTTGAGAGAGATGGCCGGTTATCCACAAATTAAAGGAACCATCATCGACTGCATAGCAATTTTTCACAAAAACCACACCACTCAATCCTGCATGGAAACAGTTCGCCAAATATTGAACACATTTAAGTTTGAATCAATGCACCACAATCAAAACGATTTTACCGCCGCCACTAATGGTGGACGGAGGTGATGTTTTCCCCCCCAGTTGTCTGTCTGTGACCAGGACACTGCAAAATTTTATGAACCGATTCAGGCGAAAAACTTGGTGGACAGGTTGGGTGGTGTGCGACGAGAACAAATCGATTCGATTTTGGTGAAGATCCAAGATCCAATATATTTTTTTTGTGATTCTTCACCATTGAGGGATTGGGGGGCAAAATGATATATAGCTCAATGTCTGATAAGGTTATGGACGGATTTGGATGAAACTAGGTGGACGAGTTGGTGAGGTGACAAGAACAAGCCGATCAGATGTCGATTCAGGTCCGCATGCAGATCCTGTCATTGGGATACAAAACATAAACTGTTCCGCCTGGCAGAGGTATGCGCTCACCGAGTGCCATTCTCGTCTTGGAAATGTAACCCTTAAATGTTTTACAGGAAGAAAATAGCAAAATCAAATTGCGACCAACGGAAACGCTTGGCAGTGCTCAAAATAAGGGAGGGCTATCAGCAAGAAGCAGAGCAATTGTACTGTTTACAGCACAACACTCATTTGATGGGAGAGATGTAGAAAGGTATTCAACACAATCATTTAGTCAACTGTCTTGGGCTAAACCAGAACATATTACAAACATGTATTTCACAAAAACTATCAAAATTCGACATAAACTGCATTACAAAGCACAAGGAAAAATAACATTTTCACCGACAATACAATCAACATTACACGTTAGAATCCTGTGTGGCTTCATGTATTGAGGGGTTACCTTTTATTACTACTTAGTACCAAGTTGTACTCTATGAAATTATGACTTCATTATCCCCACGCTTTTAGAAAAATAAAAATAAAATTAAAAAGGGGGATACTGCAATTGGTTCTGTCTGTCTATCTGCCCATCTGTCCGTTAGGTGATCTACTTCTAAACGGCTGGGCAGAAAATCACCAAACTCGGTCGCTGGCATGAAGGTGCAAGAGCAGTATTATTTTGGCTGCGCACTCTAAGGCAGGGTCAAAAGGTAAAATACCGAAAAATGCAATTACAGGCACATTTTTCAAGAAACTTTGTGCATGCAATCAACATGAAATATATAACGATTTCGTGGATTTAACTCCCAGTTTCATGCCCTGGGGGGGGGGGGTGTAGACGTGGAGTTACAGGGGTCAAAACTGAAACTTTTAAAAACTCAAAATTGGATCTTGGTTATTTCCTGGTGGAACATTTTGCAATCTTTCAACTTTGCTTGAGGTGGGAAGTGTGAGGATTTGCGACGAAGCGCCATCAACTTCGCTCTCGTTGAATTATTATTGGGATGTGGGGACCCACAAAACCTGATGCTTAGTGCAGTACCATTACCATGTACTCAGTATTTGAAATTGGTAAGGACAGTGCCTACGACACCATGAAAAGGTTACATGACACCCATTTGCACCATAACATAATGGCCAATGGGACCAGGGCAGGCAGATCTTGAGGGAGCATTTACACCGGTTCCAAACGGCCGTGAGCAGGTGGTTGGGCGGAGAGATTTACCTGCTCAAATACCCAGGGCCGGAATTGGAGCTCACAGAGCCATGCGCCCACATCACGCAAGACGATTCGGAGAAGGAGAGGACAGCAAAATTGTGGATGCTCCAGAGTCTGTACCGGAGAGCAGGTTATACGGTTCAACCATTCGTTTTGCAGGAAGGATGGGAGTACGTGAAAATACATGACGTCACACGTATTACAAAAAAACACGCGTTAAGTTTCATTCATGAACAGCCATGTACGGTCGCAAATGCAAATTGGTCACCTTGGTTCTGCCTGCCCATTCCCATTAAGCATCAAGGTATGGTGTAAAACCAAGTAAGGATTCCTCGTTACATACTGAGCTATTCACTCAAACTTGCTGAGATCTGAAATTACGGTAAAAAAAATTAAACAAAAATAAAATAAAAACCTTCTCTCTACATTGTACCATATATCACCCGATTTTTTTTTTTTTTTGTTTCCTCAAAACATACCCTCGTAACCTCATTTATAGGGGGAAAAAAAGAAAAAAAGAAAGAAGAACAGTGAATAACGTTTCACTCATTCATTAATGAGCTGAAAATAAACATCCTTCTTACACCTCCACATGCAAGAATATAAAATTCACTCTGGATAACAATAATAATAATAATAATAATAATGATGATGAATTTGCAATCATAGCTGATTGTGATTCATGTATTATTAACTAAAATTAGTCATACCTTGATTAACGCTACTTTGTTCACCGTGCGTTTTTTTCTCACTGGAATTACCTCTTTATATATATTATTTTGAAAGAAAAACAAAAATTAGCTCAAATCTACCAAGCAGTTAAAAATTCCCATGCAAGAACAGGCAACATGTATCGGTCTCATCTTTTCTCTGAGCTGCACGCTCAACAAATGAGCACAGCGTGTGCTGATCAGCACTCAGCAACTCACTCCGCCAGTTGTGAATGCTCTCCTTAAACTCGTGTGTTACTGCACCATGGTAACTATTTATAATTTTGTGAGCCCAATTGACCAATAATGTCTGGAAAAAGTATTGTATGTGATAGTGTTGGTAATACATCTCCCACCTCATTACCCACTGCTGTCTTATGCCACTCTGAATGAATATATAAGTACATCCATCCATCCATCAGAACGATACTCTGTGCAGAGCGTTGGTGCTGCCAAAGCAGTCTCCTTGGCTATTGGGCACAATTCTGGACGGGTCGCCACTCCGACACAGGATACCGGCATGCTGGCACTCATTTTGCCAACCTCGGAAGGACGACAGGCAGAGTCAATCCTACCTGGTATTAATTCAACAGCAAAGTGGGATTTAAACTCAAGATCCAAGGATCCCAAGCCCACCAGCCTAACCATTAAGCCAACACCAAGTATAGTAAGTACAGTATTGGAACTTGGTATTGTTTTGATGTCATTATGATTAAAAATTAAGATTTTTGTTTATAAATTGATTTAAGACATTTATCATGTGCACACAATCATTACCTCTGCAATCAAAGGTGGACGAAGATTATGTATTCACCCCTGTTTGAAATAGGTTGGGTGTTTGACAAGGACGAATCAATTCGATTTTGATGAAGATCTGGATTATAAGAGAATGTTTTAAGTGATTCGTCACCATCAAGACATGGTGCCAAAAATGAAAAACAGCACTATATCTCAAAACGTGATAGACAGAATACGACAAAACTTGGTGGAAGAGTTGGGTAGATGACAGAACAAGCTAATTCCATTTTGGTTCAAGTCCAGATACAGATCTTGCCATGGGGATACAAAATGCAAACTGTTCAGCCTGGCAGAGGTATATGCTCAAATGAGTGCAGTTGTGGTTATAAATTGGCTGGATTAAGGTGACCATTAAGTATCCACTTGCTCAAATAAAATTTTAAAAAAGCATCACATGAGCCAAATTTCATGGCTTTTGCCCATAATTGGGCCATTCTCAAAAAAGTGGCAAAATTGGCTGAAAAAAAAATGTCCTTTAAATTTTCTACCTCAACAGATTTGCTATGGCCAGTGGAATAGGTCCTGGAAGCTGTGAAAACATTTTTTCTATCTGAAAAAAATATTTGGGCACATTTCATGCAGGAATTAGAGACTCCAACCAATTCATCACGTTTTATGACTCCAGGGCACGTCTATGACCAGAACAGACCGCATTATCAGAACCGGCATAGCTGATTTTATAGATTTTGATCGCTAGATCGCAAGTGTTCGTCATAATTTCAGCAGAAATGACAGAAAACTGGAAGTGAGTCGGTTCTACTACCGTCCTGGCCCTTTCTCCGCATCAGGGCCAGGTATCCGGGCTAAGAATACCAGAAATTTGTGTTCTGAAAACACAAGTAGTTATGTGACAACATGAAAACAAATTCTGTAAATAATGAGTCGAAACAAATTCTCACTGTGGGTCTGCAATTTTCTTTCTAAACTATTGATAGTATCCAAATTCTATGCCTGGAATTAATGATATCTTGCTTCTTTTTGTTCGAAAAATGAATACATTTTGCTTTTTTGTGTTCGCTCATTTCTCAAGAGATAAATCCGACGCATGTTTGTTTCTGGTTGAGCGGGATTACTCGATTGCCTTAAATCGCTTATGCGCACGTGTTCGGTAGAATGCTATGAACTCATTCAATAACGTAATCGTGCATAGTCGGTTAAACCCCACTTTCTTCTTTTAGAGTCTGCATGCACGGAGAGAGAGAGAACGGGAACGAGAGAAGTGGAAATTCAATGAAAGTAAAAAAGAAGCAATGAAAAAATTTAGACAAGAGAAGATATACAATGATCCTGAAGCACACGAACGATACAAGCAGAAAGAGAGGGAGCGGTACCAGAGACGAAAAGCTGAAGGAAAAATCAAGAATATTACCAACACGAATCTGTCAGAAAGGGATCAGAGAATGATGAGAAAAAAAAAAAGGAAAGCGGATCAAAGAAGTAGACAAGAGAAGAAGAAAGAAAGACTAGAAGAAAACGATCTCCCACCTACTCCTGAACAAACTCCACCCAGATTACTACGAATCCCTTCCCACCAGAAAAGAGCTGGCAGGAAGTGAATGCGACGTGCGGACCGTGGCGCCTACCGTGAAATAAACAGCCCGAAGCAGTCCGTACTTGAGCTATGTAGAAAACTACAAAAAACGAGCGAAGAAAGAACAAAAGACTGCAAAACACAGAAAATGAAAACGGTAGCGATCAGAAAGCAGAGTCCGAGAATGCGACATCTACGTCATTGGTCCCCAACCTGCGGCCCATGGAGCCCTATACTGCGGCCCGCGAGGACTTTCCAATCAAAACACATTTACATGTAGCAATTTTAAAGGGGTTTACACAATGCCACTGCCGGCCACTGCCAGCCGGCGCCGTGACCTGAAAAGCCTTACAGTGGTCATTGGCAATGTCAACTACATTCGTGCGCATGCTCTCAACCACCGTCAGTTCAAGGAGCTGCTGCAGGAGCACGATGCAAACTACGGGGATGTCTTGTACTTCTCGGCCATGAGGTGGCTGAGCAGGGGCCGCACTTTGAAGTGCTTCTTTGAGCTAAAGGACGAGCTGGCCATGTTCTTGGGAATGAAGGGCCAGCCAATCGGTCACTTCTCAGACTCACAGTGGCTGGATGACCTCGCCTTCCTCATTGACATCACTGAGAAGCTCAATGCCCTCAACGTCTCCATGCAGGGAAGAGGCAAGCTGGTCCACAACCTCTATGGCTGCATCCAGTCCTTCGAGAACAAGCTGGAGCTGTGGGAGCCACAACTGCGTGCCAGCTGACTTGACCACTTCACTGCTCTGCAGGGCCAGCACGGTGAGGATGAGACCATTTTTGAAGGAGAGAGGTATGCTACATAGAGTTCGAGAAACGATTCCAAGACTTCTGCAAGCACAAAGTCAGCTTCGAGATCTTCGCCATGCCCTTCTCATTCTATCCCTTGCAAGCCCCAACGGACCTGCAGGAGTAGCTGATCGAGCTGAAGAGTGACATCGACATCAAGGCCCAGGTTTTGGAGAAGGAACTCCAGGAGTTCTACAGGGGGCTACCACACCAGACCTTCCCCAACCTGATCAAGCATGCCCAGAAGTTGTTTTCCATGTTTGGCAGCACATACTTGTGTGAGCAATTCTTGAGTAAGCTGAAGTACTCCAAGAACAAGAACGGAAACGCCTTGTCCGACATGCACCTGGAAGATACTATTCGTGTTGCTTCCTCCCATCTGGTGCCCGGCATCAACTCGATCCTGGGAGAGCAGAGGCAGTATCAAGTTTCTCATTGATTCTGAAAAAAAATGCATCAAGTTTCTGATTGACTCTGAAAATGTTTCTCAGTATCAAGTTTCTCAATAAAATGCATCAATTTTTTTTCTGGCTCCCAACATCCTTGGCAGTAGTGAATGCAGCCCGTGGGATCAAAAGGTTGGGGACCACTGGTCTACGTCATCCCCAAACACCAAGGCAACCAGTCTGCTCAGGACTGGAGACCAGGCGAAGATAAAGAAACAGTTGGTTTTGGCTACTGTATCTCTGACCAAGTGAAGAATAACATGAAGAACTCAAAAGCTAAATGTGAATGCCTGATTGAAAAAGCGTTGATGGGGAAATTGGTGAAAAAAATATCGTCTGCTGGCAGAAGCCAGAGAGCAACTGAAGTTTTGTAGACAGCGTTTGGGCGATAGGTTTATGCATTCTGGTTGGAACGAAACTTGGAGAGAGTTTGTGGTCAACAGGAGAGAGCCAAGACGAGTTGTAAAGCTGGTGAAGCAATTCGACGAACGTGATGACATCACGATGCCGGTGGCCGGGAAAAAGGAAACGATCACCAGAAAGAGAGAAAAGGAAATGAAACAATACTTGATGGAAACGGTGAAGAATTTACATCGCAAATTCTTGAGTGAAAATCTGGGAGAAAGTATTTCATACGCCAGTTTCGCTCGTCTAAAACCATTCTCCGCGGTGCCGCTGAAAATGTCAGACCGTAACACGACGGCATGTAAATTACACTCGAACGCTGAAATGCTCTATACGTGTTTACAAATGCATTCAGCTGTGCCTCCGGATACATCACTGGAGGACTTATACATGAAATTAGTATGTGAAGATAGTTATGAGTGCAGCCACGGAAAGTGCCTCCGGTGTAAACGCAGACGTGGAGATGATTATTTCATTTTTCAGGCCCTGCTACCAGATCCCACCAAACCGGTTATTTATTACCAGTTTGTCTCTAAAACTGAGAGAAAGGGAAGTCAAGAAGAAACGACAATGAAGAAATCACACTACAAATTCACAAAAAAGAAAATATTGAAGGGAACGATTTGAAGTCGTTACAGAATGAACTGAAAAAAAGTGCTGATCGACTTCATTCCGCATCTCTTCCGCATGAAAAATCTATTTCGAATGATTCGTGAGATGACGACGAATTTATCCGAGAACGCCTGCGCTGTGCAAGTAGACTTCTCCGAAAACTGGGAGACGAAAATCCCATTTCAAATACAATCAATGCACTAGGGTGCCTCCAAGAGACAAATGTCACTCCATACAGTACACGTGACAACATCTGGACCTCGATGTTTTTGTACAGGAGCAGATGATCTGTGACACACGGCACCGGCCATAGGGGCCCATCTCGAGCCAGTGCTGGTGGAACTGAAGAGAATGGGAATGAAGGAGATCAAATTCATTAGTGATGGATCGCTGTCACATTATAAAAATAGATATAACTTCTATCTTATGTCGAAAATCCCATTCCAGCTAGTTTTTGAACAAGTTTCGTGGGACTTTCTCGAAACCTCGCATGGCAAGGGGCCGGCTGACGGGGTAGGGGCGTCCGTCAAGGCAACAGCCGACCGCCTGGTGCTGTACGGGATAGATATCACTAACTCTGATGAACTTCGAGATGCCTTGGAAAAGCAGCTGAATGTGAAAATGTTCAAAATCGACCCAGACAGGATCAATTTCTTCAAACGAGAACGAGACAGAAAAAAAAAATACCTGGCATTCACCAATGCAGAGAAACATCAAGTTCTGGCTCAAAACTCCGGCATTGTCATGCACAGAGTGCTTTCTTGTTACTGTGACGACACAAGTAGCGACGTGAAGTGTTTCAATCCACGAAAGACAACTCTCTACCGCGGTGATCTCGTGCAAGTCCTCTCTGATAGTGAAGACAACGACGACAGGTACAGTTCTGGCTCGGACCAGGAAGATGAGGAAAAGAGACGGCGTTCGACAGGCTGGAGAAAATTCTGTCACCTGAACAGAGATCTCTGTTTTGCCACCGACTGGATGAGGGGTACGATGTCGACCTCAGCACCGTCCCGCTCGCAGACCAACTGCTCCAAATGAAGTGGACAACTTGGCAAGCACTGGTGCCTGCCAGTATGAGGATCAATCACGAGCGCCCAAATCTCCAGCTCCACCGTACTATACTGAAATCAAGAGACCAAAAAAGTCTTTTAGATCGGTCAAATCATCAAAGGAACACCTACAAGTCACCGTGAAGTTCCTCCATAGAACAACTACGGGACGCTATGATTGGCCAAAAAAGCCAGATGTGGAAGAGTTCAATGAAGAAAAGAAGAAGTGGACTAAACTTCGATGGACCCCCACCTTTCGAGCTGAGTCAAAATGATGCCGAAATCATAAATAAAAAAATAGCTCCACAAAGCGGGCGTAACCCCTCAGCCCCTTGACGCAAACCAATTTCAAGATGTTGGCCACATTGAAAATCACAGCACGCCCATTTTCGAAAGGAACCTTCCTCTACTCAACCCCAATATACCTCGCCAGAATAAAATCAATGTGTGAAGCCGTTCTCAAGTTATTGTCCGGAAACCAAATTCAAGATGGCTGCTCTAGCCACCATATTGGATATCGGATTGCGCTGAATATCGAAAGGAACCTTCCTCTAAACACCCCCATTATATCACACAAAAATGAAATCAATAAGTCAAGCCGTTCTCAAACCTTCCTCTAAACACCCGCATTATATCACACAAGGACAAATGTGTCCAAGAGCAGCGTCCTAAAGGTTTTGTTGGCTAAAAAAAAAAAACAACAACAACTTCCGATATTTCATCACGTCCCTTCATTAAGTCAATAGCAAGACCCGTCGTAATGTATTTACGTATTTACGATATATCGTGTATTTACGAAATTACAATACAATAAATGGAATAATCTTTAAATCGTAACGTGAACTTTTCGAAACTTTAAAGCAAATGTCCGACTATATTTAAAAGTTCATGATAGACGCTCTAAAAAAGGCACCGTCAATGTGAGAATGTGTACATGTGCTTAGTATTTAAGGAGATCCGGATCTTGTATATACAAGAGCAGAGTCCTAGAGAAAGAAGAAGAAAAAGAAGAAAAAGAAGAAAAAGAAGAAAAAGAAGAAAAAGAAGAAAAAGAAGAAAAAGAAGAAAAAGAAGAAAAAGAAGAAAAAGAAGAAAAAGAAGAAAAAGAAGAAAAAGAAGAAGAAGAAGACCGAGCTCTCTATGAGCAGCGTCTCTGTGCTGCCGCCATATTGGATATCGGATTGTGCTGTATATCGAAAGGAACCTTCCTCTAAATACCCCCATGAAAATAAAATCAATGTCAAGCCGTTCTCAAGTTACTGTCCGGAAACCCAATTCAAGATGGCTGCCATAGCCGCCATATTGGATATCGGATTGTGCTGTATATCGACAGGAACCTTCCTCTAAACACCCCCATTATATCGCCATGAAAATAAAATCAATCTGTCAAGCCGTTCTCAAGTTATTGTCCGGAAACCAAATTCAAGATGGCTGCCCTAGCCGCCATATTGGATATCGCATCGCACTGATAATTATCGAAAGGAACCTTCCTCTACTCAACCCCAACACACCCTGGAAAAATGGATTTAATCGGACAAGGCTTTCTCCTCGAAATTGACGGAAACCAATTTCAAGATGGCTGCCATGGAGGCCACATTGAAAATCGCAGCACGTCCATTTTCGAAAGGAACCTTCCTCTACTCAACCCCAACATACCCTGCAAAAATGGATTTAATTGGACAAGGCGTTCTCCTCAAAATTGACGGAAACCAAAAGTTGACAGACGCCCCGACAACGCCTATGACGACAATACCCCTTAGCCAATTCAGGCTGAGGGGTAAAAATGAAAAATACCGATTAGTACGAATATCGCATATGGATTTGAAAACAGATATCGCATATGGAAATGAAAAAAAATGGATGATGGATGGATAAGTACCAATGTCAGAGTACAAATGCCTATTCCGTGAAACTTGCGAAAGTTGGACATAAAAGAGCTAATTCGTGGATGGGTAGCAGGCATAGACTCCTATAGAGAAGGACTGGAACCTCACGATCTCGGGGTGTGTAACTTGAGTCTGAAGGATTAACTTGAGTCCGGGGGTAAAATGACTTCTAGAAGGGCTAGAGACATGATCTCGGGATCCATATAGGGGTTTTTGAGGACGGCGAGTTCAATAATGTCATTTTCAACACCACCTGAGGTCATCTTCAAGGTCAAAAGGTCATATTTCAAGGTCAAATTACTGAATTTTGGTATTTTTTGCCTGTTTTTGTGTAACTTATAGAGGAAAACTTTTGTAAAGTCTATGACAAAACACGACATTGTGCACCTACTGCACCTACTTGCTGATTTCTATCATCGTTAACTAATGTATGTTTCTCTTTCAGAAACTGTCCAGCTGGTGATCTCACAGGATCTTTGTGTTGTTTCCTGCTTTGGTGACAATATGCCACGTCGTTGCAGCTGCTTTGGTTGAAGAGGAAACTATGATGGGACGCCTTATGTAAAGGTCATATCCTTCCCAAAAGATCCTGAGGAGAGGGAGAGATGGATATTGGCAATGCCAAATGAGAAAGAAAGCTTGAGGTGCTTAAAGGAGATTTATATTTGTGAGACACATTTCAATTGTGATTGGGTGTCAGTTAGGGGTGGCAAACGACCCAAAGAACCCCCATCAATATTTCCTGGAGTACAGAAATCAGCTTTGAAGCAGGTGACCTCAGCCCCACGCCCAACATCATCTTCTACGTCAGAATAAATTTCTAAGATGCAGGCAGCTGATGAGGCTGCAGGCAATATCCAAGATTTCGACCACTTCTGTGCAAAAATCAGCTCCTTTTTTCCTGGCTTTAACGTCATAAAAGACCAGAAAAACCTTTACCTATCAAGAACAGATACTACTGGCCAAACTGTCAAGCAGTTCTTTCATTTCCAACAAGTGCACTCACCTTTTGGATTTCTATTCTTGAATAAAGTTAAGAAAGATGGCATTGAGGTGCCCAAACGACTTTTTCCTTTGGAGAAGAACAGCCTGCTCTCAAAATGGTCCCAGATTAAATCCATAACTGACCAGGTAAACATCTATGGATGCACAAGCAAGGAACTTCTTCAGCTTGTGATAAGCCAGCTCTGTTGGATGACTGAGGCACACGAGCTTCGTCATTTCACCTTCCTTCTGTCGCAGCTGCATCTTCTGGCAGAGAAAGACTGACTACGTTCTTCCTGCTATACTGTATTTGCAGATGAAGCTTTGGAAAAGTTTTTCGGCCAAGCCAGGCAAAGAAGCGGTGGAAACTTCTACATTGACGTAGTTGACATTATGGCTGCAGCTAAAATTGTAAATTTGCAAACACTCATTAAGCATGACATTATGCCCGAATCTAGTTCTCGTGTGATTGATTGCGAAAAGAACTCTACAACTTCCATAAATCCAAATGAGCGAAGTGAACTCATTGACGAGATTACTCCTCAAGACACTCAGGATTTCTTGGGGTCTGATGATGCCCTTAAGCATAAAGTAGTTTATTTGGCCGGACACCTTGTTCATAAATATGGCGATAGCACTAGTATGGAGGAGATCATTGATGATGAAGATGGTAACGAGGTGTCATCTGAGTTTCTAGATAATTTAAATAGAGGTGGATTGAGTGTGCCGACTATGTCAACTGTCTTTTTTGTACATAATGCCTATAATTTGTACAAGACTAAAATGCATTGCCGATTTCATTTTGCTGAGCTGTTATCCTCTGTAGATGCACCTTTAGCTAGAAGTAATGCTGCATGTACTACTTTACTAACATTCTATTGAAAGCTCATGTCCTCAATGCAAGTGACAAAGAAAAAGCTTTGGGATGCCTCAGGAGGCAAGAAAAGCTCTCCAACTAGTGATAGACAGAGACATAGTTGTAATAGGCATAGTGTTGTGACATGAATATAATGTTTATGTAATACGATATGACAATAAATATCAAAGTTTGACAGCTCTATACACCTGCATCTTATTACAATCAGCCATCTCTCACCAAAAAATACCAAAATTCAGTAATTTGACCTTGAAATATGACCTTTTGACCTTGAAGATGACCTCAGGTGGTGTTGAAAATGACACTATTGAACTCGCCGCCCTCAAAAACCCTATATGGATCCCGAGATCGTGTCTCCAGCCCTTCTAGAAGTCATTTTAGCCCCAGACTCGTTAATCCTTCAGACTCAAGTTACAAACTCCGAGCATGGGAGGTTCCAGTCCTTCTCTATAGGAGTCTATGGTAGCAGGCTAATTAGGGATTCGATTCGTTACAGTTTGTGGTTGTTTTATTATTTTGACAGTTCTTTGTTCATTTTTATCTGATTATTACTGATTGATTGTTACTAGCGCATACGATTCAGACAGGAGAAATTTTTAGATAGGTCGAGGATAGGACGAGGTACAAATTTTATCTTTGTGTATCTTTTCAAGAGGTGATAATAGTTATAATCTATTATCACCTCTTGATCTTGTCCATCTGTCAAACTCATTGCTGAAAAAAACTCGTTTATTGTATTCGTATTACTGTTGGATTTGTTCTGTCTGTCCGATGATCAACCTCCGGTAGCAGCGGGGATACCGGCTCGGCACCCCTGCCTCCGGTACCACCTCCAAAAATTGACTGAATCTGAATGAATTGAAATGAAATGAAATGAAATGAACGGAATGGAGGTTGGATGATGGATAATTATGATCGATGCCAGCCGAATTGTAAAATCAAAAATCAAAGTGATCGGTTATAATTTCATTGTTCTTTTGAAATTTGTTTGCTGAAAAAAAACTTCTTTATTGTCGAAAATAAAATTATTGGCTCCCAGTTTCTAATCCTTGCCTTTCTGCATTTAAGTACCTCCATTTTCGCTTGTTAGAAACAACAAATCTTTGGAAGTTCGCTGTTTCGTTGGTTTAGATTTTTGGGTCATCTCTCGAAGAGATGACATGAAACCGGTCTAAATTGTCCGTCCGTCCGTTCATATGTACGGCCGTACACATTTTTTTGCTCCGATCAAGATGAAATTAACTAGCGTCTAGCAGGCAGAGGGCGACGAGTGATGCACGAACCATAACCATATGACCTGGACCCGGATCTGACCTCAAGGTCACGGAGGTCCAAAAGTTGCCAAATGTACAGATTTCAAAATCAAATGTATCTTGTCCACCATTGATGGTCCTATATCTGGCAAATGCCTATTGATTGCAGTATGGAACAAAATCTAAATTTTCTCGGCCCAGATTTTCCAATTTCCTTTTCGTTAGGCATCACCGTGACCCGCCCTACAGTGGGAAAATTGGCCGCGCACCAATAAAGCTGGGACCAAACGCCTTTCGGAAGATATTATAAAATAAAATGGGGAGTTGAATTGCGACTTTTGGTTTCAGCTCGATAGTCCAACAAAATGTTGCAACATATTCCGACATCTCGATAGTCCGAGAAATTGTTGCTATATTCCGACATCTCGATAGTCCGACAGCTCGATATTCCGACAGAATTTGTCGGAATATCGAGCTGTCGGACTATCGAGTTGTCGGATTATCGGACCATTGACATGTCAGACAAATGGTCAAATTTGTCGGGGTACTTGTCTCGACACGGTGATATTGGTTCACGAGTCAGTAAGTGACCACTGTATTCGTTATGGGTGTGTGTCTGTCTGTCTGTCTGTCTGTCTGTCTGTCCCAAGCATAGCTCCGTGGGTTTCGATCCGATCCTGATAAAATTTGGGTGGGAGGTTTATATCATGATCTCGTTGTGTTTTCATGAGAATGGGTATGCTGCACCCATTATGGGCGGAGCCACGCCCAAAAAAAACGTGTTTTTTGGGGGTAGCCGATTTCAAATTACATCTTCTCCGAGGGGGTTTGTCGAATCTGGCAGGGGTTTCAGTATTTGGTTAGCCCAATGGCACCTGCATAGCCCCATGGAGCTCGATTTTTCATTTTCGTCCCAAGGTCAAGGTCACAAGGTCACGAACTTAGAAAATTGTGAATTTTGACATAAAAATCATACGACTGCCCAAACTTTGAGAGCGAGGATGACTATTTTTTTATGCATAATCTTGAGGTCATTCCCCACCTAAAGTCTTGAAACCATTTTGCTCTATCTCGAACACCTTGCCCGTGGCGCCCCCTTCAAGTTTGTTTTTACGCTGATTTCATCAAAGTATGGATAATCCGAGGAGTGCGAAATGCCAGAGCCTATACGACATTATATTGTCCCTGGAATGTTCTAGAGGAAGTTTTGCACCAAAGGTCATAATCCTTAACCTTTAAGGTTCACAAAGGTCAAATTTTCAAAGTTGCGGGAATCGAACCGGGTTTTCAGCCTTCTTCGACGAACTAACTCCAATAAGCTATAGCACGTATCCTGTTTCCTTATTTTAATGTCCACAACATTGTTTTGTGACCTTTAAAGGTGATGCAAAGGTCAAATTTTGAAAGTTGTTGAACGAAACTGGGTTTTCGACATTTTGCAGCAAATAACCTGTCACTCGTACATCATGTTGATCATTTTTATAACTTGGTCAAAAATTATCACATTGTCTCATCCTTGACTTCTGAAACAATCGACATCATCAAATACCGCTCATGAACCATCGTCGTCTTCAGATTTGTTGGTATTGGCAGTGGCAATAACGGTAGCAACAATGTGTCCAACAATGGTAAAGAAGTTCATCAAGATGTCATAAAATAGTAAACGCAGAAATAATGTCTCTTAAAGCATGAGTCACATTTGCTCTACGGCTAGGATACGGCGGCCATACCCCCCCTGAATTGACAGAAACGTGCGGCGGCCGCAGAATTTCTGAGGTGGCCTCAGGGTGGCCCTACGTCGTATGGCTATCTTTTACAGGCCGTAGGAGTATCTGTGGAATTAAAGCGCGGAGTTATAACTTTTTTCATTTCTAGGTTGGCCGTAGCAATTCGACAAGCCGTAGCCATGACGTAGATGTGTTCCACGTCGACCGTACGTAGGGCGTACGGTGGGCTTGTGTTATTCGTGCGGCTGCCGTAGGCTCTTATCAATGAAAAATGAATTTTGCCAACCCCCAAAAAATTACGGCGGCCGCACTATTTCCACGGTCCGTCGCCGTAGGGTAGTCCTAAGGCGTCCCTGTGTTCAACGTACGGTGGCCTTGCAGTCTGTGTGACTACCTGCGGGCAATGCAGGGTCAACACACGGTTCCCCTATGCCCACCATGCATCCTACGTACGGCCTCCGTGGCAGTCTGCTTCGACCGTGCGCTACCGCTAGAGATCGGAGTATAGTTGTTGGGCACAAAAGCGATAATCCGATAACAGATAATTATAGAAGTTTACTTTTTTATCAGACTATTATCGGAAGTTAACTTCCATTTATCGTTATCGGACCAGTTTCCTTCCGATAACTTGATTTTTTTAGTCCCATAATGTCCGTTAACATTTTTATCGTTTCCGGGTCGCATTTCACTGAACTAATTAATTGTCAATGAGGAGAAAAATGTACATGATTATAGATTACTTGTTTTACAAGATAATGCTGAATCAGACTGCCGCGTGAAGAAAAATGGAAGAAGAAGGAGGAAAGAAGGAAGAAGGAGGAAATAAGGAAGAAGGAGGAAAGAAGGAAGAAGGAGGAAAGAAGGAAGAAGGAGGAAAGAAGGAAGAAGGAGGAAAGAAGGAAGAAGGAGGAAAGAAGGAAGAAGGAGGAAAGAAGGAAGAAGGAGGAAAGAAGGAAGAAGGAGGAAAGAAGGAAGAAGGAGGAAAGAAGGAAGAAGGAGGAAAGAAGGAAGAAGGAGGAAAGAAGGAAGAAGGAGGAAAGAAGGAAGAAGGAGTAAAGAAGGAAGAAGGAGGAAAGAAGGAAGAAGGAGGAAAGAAGGAAGAAGGAGGAAAGAAGGAAGAAGGAGGAAAGAAGGAAGAAGGAGGAAAGAAGGAAGAAGGAGGAAAGAAGGAAGAAGGAGGAAAGAAGGAAGAAGGAGGAAAGAAGGAAGAAGGAGGAAAGAAGGAAGAAGGAGGAAAGAAGGAAGAAGGAGGAAAGAAGGAAGAAGGAGGAAAGAAGGAAGAAGGAGGAAAGAAGGAAGAAGGAGGAAAGAAGGAAGAAGGAGGAAAGAAGGAAGAAGGAGGAAAGAAGGAAGAAGGAGGAAAGAAGGAAGAAGGAGGAAAGAAGGAAGAAGGAGGAAAGAAGGAAGAAGGAGGAAAGAAGGAAGAAGGGGGATACAAGGAAAAAGGAGGAAAGAAGGAAGAAGGAGGAAAGAAGGAAGAAGGAGGAAAGAAGGAAGAAGGAGGAAAGAAGGAAGAAGGAGGAAAGAAGGAAGAAGGAGGAAAGAAGGAAGAAGGAGGAAAGAAGGAAGAAGGAGGAAAGAAGGAAGAAGGAGGAAAGAAGGAAGAAGGAGGAAAGAAGGAAGAAGGAGGAAAGAAGGAAGAAGGAGGAAAGAAGGAAGAAGGAGGAAAGAAGGAAGAAGGAGGAAAGAAGGAAGAAGGAGGAAAGAAGGAAGAAGGAGGAAAGAAGGAAGAAGGAGGAAAGAAGGAAGAAGGAGGAAAAAAGGAAGAAGGAGGAAAGAAGGAAGAAGGAGGAAAGAAGGAAGAAGGAGGAAAGAAGGAAGAAGGAGGAAAGAAGGAAGAAGGAGGAAAGAAGGAAGAAGGAGGAAAGAAGGAAGAAGGAGGAAAGAAGGAAGAAGGAGGAAAGAAGGAAGAAGGAGGAAAGAAGGAAGAAGGAGGAAAGAAGGAAGAAGGAGGAAAGAAGGAAGAAGGAGGAAAGAAGGAAGAAGGAGGAAAGAAGGAAGAAGGAGGAAAGAAGGAAGAAGGAAGAAAGAAAGAAGAAGGAAGAAAGAAGGAAGAAGGAAGAAAGAAGAAAGAAGGAGGAAAGAAGGAAGAAGGAGGAAAGAAGGAAGAAGGAGGAAAGAAGGAAGAAGGAAGAAAGAAGGAAGAAGGAGGAAAGAAGGAAGAAGGAGGAAAGAAGGAAGAAGGAGGAAAGAAGGAAGAAGGAGGAAAGAAGGAAGAAGGAGGAAAGAAGGAAGAAGGAGGAAAGAAGGAAGAAGGAGGAAAGAAGGAAGAAGGAGGAAAGAAGGAAGAAGGAGGAAAGAAGGAAGAAGGAGGAAAGAAGGAAGAAGGAGGAAAGAAGGAAGAAGGAAGAAGGAGGAAGGAGGAAGGAGGAAGGAGGAAGGAGGAAGGAGAAGAAGAAGCCTTGCAATGGCGACTTCCTCAGCCATGCGGCTGCTAGGCTCTGCAGGTACTGGGTTTGGTCAAGGTTGGGAAACCCGTAAAATAAAAACATCTGTGACTGCTACATTGTGTGACCGTGGAAATACTGCGGCCGCCCTATAAATGCTAGTGGCCGTAGATTTTTTAGACCCTACGGCTGCCAAGCCAAATGTGACAAGCATTAATTACTCTTACAGTCCGCAGTCCAAATTTTCAAAATGATGGAGTGAGTACAGTCCTGTCATTAGTCTTTATAGATACTCAAAAGAGTCAGGTACACCATAGCAAGGTCTTAATTAGTTAAAACAAATTAGAAAGTATTGTCATTATCTGCCTACTTGATAAATAATCAGCAACAGTAAAGACAATAAGTCGAGTTAACGGTATCGACACAATAGTACGTCTTTACCGTTACTCGAGTAACGGTAAAGACATAAGTTTCAATACCCAAGTCTAAAAATCTCCAAAACGCTTATGAAGTATGCTTTGCAAAATTGTTAAATATTTTAATCATATTTTTTTCTTTGCTTCAGAAAAAAGAAATCCCCAGATACAATTCAACATTTTTTTGAAAATGTCTTTACTGTTACCTGCCACTTTTTCTGAGAATGACCAAATTATTCACTCCATAGGTACCTTCAAAAGGCATTATTACAGCATGTGCGCTGTATACAATTGCACAGAGTTTGAAATGTCCCCGGTGTCCCCCCCCCCCCAACGTGCCTCAAGTGAGCCAATGACAGCCGTCCGGTAGATGGCAGTGCGTAACCTAGACGGAAATGGCGACAATTGACGGAAATACCCGAGTATTTCAATGGAAATTTGTGAAACTAATGTGTTATATATGTGAAAACCATCTATATATTAATACTGAAGGACCAATTTTGTGCTCCTCCTAGCGGTCGCGTCACGTTTTTCTCGGTACTGTGACCTGGACTGAAAGAAACATGGTACCTGTAAGAGTGCATCGCACATAGTGGCAATTGTCAAACTTCAACTCTGAAGCAGAATAAACACTTTTCGTTTTACATTCGTTGACATGGCGACGTGTGACGTCACCGCTGAGAGGCGTCAGGATGTCATGACATCATCGGTTATTCGCTGACGCCATTACGTCCGTCGTCATAAAATTACTGCCGAGAGGTGTAATTACTAATTCCACTCCTCGAAAATAGCGTCTGCAATGTAATATCCTCTTCTGCACATGGTGACTACCTCAGAATGTGAATTTGACACAAAAAATGTAACAAGAAACATTGTACAGTAGACGCCGCTTTATAAATCCACCATGGGACCACGCTGTTTGGATTTATTAACCGGCTGGATTTATTAAGCGGGGAACCTATTTTCAGCCACCTACTGGATAGACAAGACAAAAAGCGAATGTCGTTAAACACTGCTTTATGCTACAAAAACATTGATTTATCAAACGGTGACAAGGGGATTGTTCAAAAGAATCTCTCCAAGGTCGCTTGCTTGGGAGGGAAGGTTTTGCGCAAATGTTCCTTTATTGAATCCTTCACGTGGCGGAAATCGGGATGGGCAAAACCTGAGAGCTGCATCCCCTGTCAAATTTGGCGAGTGCCGTCCGCATCTCTGCCACTGTTGGCATCGGCTCGGGTTCGTCGTCGCTTTCTTCCCTTGGCTACTGGGATTCGGGGTCGGAGGGATTCGAGCGGCGGCGGGATTCGAAGTCCGTCACCAGTTGCTGTTGTTGTTGTTGTTGATTTTTTTTTCACTTTGCGGCAGCACATACTACATCAAGCTAAGGTTGAGACCTCGCACGTGCCAAGCAGGTGGATTTATTAAACGGCAGATTTCTCTATGTAAAATTCCGTTCCAACTCATTTTGGTCACAATCAGCGGCTGGATTTTATAACCGTGGATTTATAAAGTGGCGTCTACTGTATCTTCTATCTATATATTAATACTGAAGGACCAATTTTGTGCTCCTCCTAGCGGTCACGTCACGTTTTTCTCGGTACTGTGACCTGGACTGAAATAAACTTCATACCTGTAAGAGTGCATCGCACATAGTGGCAATAGTCAACTTTCAACTCTGAAGCAGAATAAACACTTTTCGTTAAGATGGGAGTGAGGAGTGAAGAGGCGGGGGGCAAGGTCAGCAAATTTTTGGGCGGAGGTAAGCAAATTGAAAGCGGGAGACAGGGGGAAATGGGGCAGGGGCTGGGTTGAATGAGGCGGAGTCGAGTGTGAGGGGGTGGACAGGGGGGTGGGGGCCCGGGGGCAAGTGAGGCAGGGAATCAAAAGACGGGGGGTGGGGAGTGAAGAGGCGGCGTCGGGGTAATTACATTTTTGGGCGGGCATAAGCAAATTGAATGGGGCAGGGGCGGGGGATGAGTAGGCAGGGGCAAGCACACCCTGTCCAGTCCATGTCACTCAAGTGTGTGTGAGCTGGTGAGGGTGGTTGAATTAATGGAATCCGTCTGTGACGGGGTTTCAGCTAGTTGAATTTATTGCTTGACGGAAAAAAACCAAGAAACGCTCCGCTCTTATGTACGAACGAACGAAAGACGTCATTTCCGCCCACCATGGCATTTCGTACCGAACGCTGAAAGCTAAGTTCTTCTTATGCCATCATTCTCTTTAATATTAGCCATAAACAAGTGTTTCGTCATGCATTAGTAGTTGAAATTTACTTACAATTATGGCAGATATTGGTGGCAAAGTGATAAGTGGTTCTTTCAATAACATTTGTGTACTCATTTGCTTCACCACATGCGCTGTATTGAAGGATTTGACTTGTTTGTTTTTTTTAGTCCACAATAATTTTTTTTGTAACATTGATGCAAGTTTGCAAAACGATTTTATTTCTATTACAAAAATACTTGAGAATTTCCTGGCTTGCGATTGCCATTTCAAAGCAGTTGAAAATCATTGCAATGCATTTCCACGTCACAAAGCAAGATTGTAGTGTTTAAAAGCTTGCCATCCCTCCCCGCCACCCCCATCCCTTCCCCCTCTCCAATGACTTTCTTTGTCCCTTAGACTCTCCTCCAACAATTACATATCCCAAAACAGAAATTGCTGTTCCCATAATGGTAAATTTAAAATTAGCTGTACATGTTTGCTCTGATGTGGGCTGGCATGATGGCCTGGAGGTATGCACACTTGCCTGAATTCTGAATTCTATCCTGAATTCAAATTCCGACCCAAGTTATAAACTGTCATCCTGGTGTTTCACAGGCAGAGCGATTCATCAACATGCATGCCATCCCTTGGATTTGTTTGGATTGACACATCCTTTTTGAGCACTTACCTTTTGAAGTAAATGGCACGGAACATCAAGGGGTGTGTGTCAATCAGGGCAAATATATCTGCATACTTTGACTTCCCATTCTTTTTTCTGCATTCACTTCTAACCATTTGCATTTGTAGTTTCCCCCCCCCCCCATTTCATTTTGCTCCTATATATTTATTTATTCTTCAATTCATTCTCATCCGATCATGCTCTCGATGCTCCCTCAGCATTCTAGCCATCCCCAGATCCTCCAGAATGCACACGTTCTTCAAATAACCTCTCCTGGATATAAACAAACTCCAAAAATCCAGGCTTACTGCACACGTCCACTCTTTTTGCCCATTTGTGGAATGTATTTCCAGAGGTGTTAAACTCAAACCCCTCTCTCAAGGGCTTCAAACAGGCAGTGCACCACTATCTCATCCCCCCACACAAGGAAATACAAGGAAACAAGGAAATCAGACACAGGTGGAGGCCATTCAGCCCCCTCTGCTGACTTGCTCGGTACCTGTCCTGACTCCAGTGAACCATTCAAAATATCTGTTATCATCTCGCTTACCTGCTCAGCCACTTTCCTCAATACTCTCGGGTGCATACGAGCTGGACCCAGACGGAGCCTTATCTTCTCTTAGATTACTGAGCTGTTCCTTTACTTCCTCCACTCCAACCTGGATCTTCTGTAAAAGCCCTTCCTCACCTCCTCGACAGATACTCTCAGCTATTGGCAATTCTCCTGACTGTTCTTGTGTAAAAGTTGAAGAACAATACCTGTTTAATAAGCCTGCCATCTCACTTTCATCACCAACCACTCTCCCGGTGCTATTCCTCAATGGGCCCACACTGGTCCTAACCTGTTCTTTTCCCCTGATATACTTAAAGAAAGCCTTGCTATTATGTTTAATATTCTTAGCCATGTCCTTCTCATATTCTCTTTTGGCTTGCCAATTTATTTTCTTCACTTTCCTCTGTTTACTCCGATAGTGATATAAATCTAATACAGTCATGCGCCACATAACGACGTTTCAGGCAACGATGGATCGCATATACGACGGTGGTCCCATAATCGCATTTACGACGGTGACCGCATATACGACGGATCTGCCAGCTCCATTATAATGAAGCTGAAAAATTCCTATCGCCAAGTGATGTAGCCGACGTAGCACTGCCAGTCGTATAAAATAGCAAATACAATTATGTACAGTACATAATACTTCATAATGATTATAAACAACCAGTGTGGCCCTGTTATAATGCGATCGTTGAGGTCCATAAAATGTCATCGCGAAAAAAAGCAGGGTCGTGCTAAATCGGGATTCAAGGAAATCGGCTTTCAAACAGAACCAATGTTTGCACGTTTACCTTCAAGCAAGTAAATTACCTTTGAATTGAAGAATTCCACGAATAAATCGTTGTTGTTACAGTCGAAATTAAAACGCGAGTTTGTTTTTGGTGAAGCTTTTTATGTTGTTAAAACAATCGCACTGCTCTGAAAATATATATCACAATTGACAGGTGCTCGTTACTTCATTTATAAACTATAACATCGATGCAATGATTACGTATTTATAAAATCCAAACGCTGTTTATTAACTTTCTATAATCGATGCGAGAGGAGATTGTAAGCTGCCGCTAACAACACCCATGGCCATCATGAACAGCACAAAGGTAAAACTAACGTGTCTTCCGTCGATCTTGGATGCACGTTACAATTGCCAACAGTATTCAGTAGAGTAACATGCTGTACAGGTTTGTATCCGAGGAGCAATAGGCTATACCATATAGCCTAGGTGTCGAGGTTTGTGTTAGTACGATGTTCGAAAACGAAAAAAAAATATATATATATATATATATATATATATATATATGATGTTCGCACAACGACGACGTCGTTAACGACGCATTCCTCAGAATGTAACCCCGTCGTTAAGTGGCGCATGACTGTAGTTAGGGAATTTTAGCAAATTGTATTGACCATCTGTGAAAAAGTTGCTTACCTAAAAATTTCTTCACCAACGTATTCATCGAGGTGTCTATTAACACCTATCAATTACTGCAAACCCAAATCCTTGTGGAAAATTCTGGGGAGGCAATCAAAGTTCGGGTGCTCAGAGGGCCTGCGCGAAAAAAAAAAAAAAAAAAAAAATCAGAAAATTAACTTTTGCCAATATTGACATGTTGGATGTCGAACTAGGGGTTTTTGGGGTGCTGAATCGATTCCAACCATTATTTTTGAGAAAAAAAATACTCCATCATATAAAATGTATTTTATTGACATGTTTAACAGAACTGTGGTCAATGGAAATGTTGCTTCGTCAGCTTTTACAACCTTATTCATCAAACTCCCCAGTATCTTCCTCACTCCTCTTGTCATCAAGCTGGTTTATGTTCAGGCAAGAGTTACTATGACAGATGCCGCAAGCAGAAATACACTTGACTCCTTGCTTTTTACAGCAGCACCTGAGTGAGCTGCAGTCCCCTGCACAGTTGCAGCTGGCAAACATCAGGAGGTAGTCTGGTGCAATGGGGTCTGTAGAAGGGACTGGTGCATATCCTTGCTCAGTGAGTTGCCATCCATAGTCCCAGGCATCCAACGATGGACTTTGCAGCATCAGCCAGTCTCTAGTCTGGAGGTAAGCTCAGAGAGAGAGAGAGAGAGTGCTGTGCTGCAGCTCCTGTTGGCGGGGGGGAGTTTCTCAGGTTTTATGCTCCCAGTAGCAGCTCACTTGCTGAAGATGTCGAATCTCAAGTCTTCCAAGTCTTTGGAGGATTTCCCAAGGAACATGAGCATGAAAAGATCACAGCCTGCTTTAATGATATCACCTTTCTCAGCTCGGATGTCCATAAACACGTCCATTGCCCTCTCTGCTTCATCAGTCTTGCAGAGCTTGCTTAGCAAAGTTGGTTTGCTAAACCCAAAAATTGCAGACACTGTATCGCAGCCAAAGAAGCTGTGCAAGATGATGAGATACCTCCGGTATATCTCTGGGAGGGCCTCCTGGATCTTTCCGACATTGTAAGATGTTGCTTTGGCCGTCGTGGGGAAGATCGGATGGTCTGCAACATGATGAATCAGCATAACCAGGACGTCTGTGTCCTCAGCCCTCATCTCGACAGGGGACTCTCTTGCCTCATCTAAAGCTGCGCGGACGATGGAGGTGTCAGTATCATCGGAGCATTGCTGTACACCGATTCCATTCCTACTAAATGTCTCAGCAAGGAGCAGAACGAGCTGGGCTCTGTTGTTCTTATTATTAAGGAACTTTTCTCTTGCAATGATGATTTTGAGATCCAGACGAATGTGAATGTCACAGCATGCATTCTTTGTTCGTCTCAAGTGGTCATAGTCCTTGGTGGAGCTGAATATCCGTCAAAGACCACCGCTATCCAGAGGCGATGGCTCCCCATGGACTTCAAAAACCGGAGGTAACTCTCGGCAACATCCTTCCATGTAAGGTTAGCCTCCCACTTGACATTGTGCAGGAGCCACCCACCATCAACCACAAGGCTTGTGCAGGGGGGGTTGTTCGACAGGTGCCACACATGCCTTCAGGGACCTTGCTAGGGCAGCCTTGTCTGGCTTTCGCAACTTTTGATTTTTGTCAAACAGAGACATCGGTTTTGGCGTCAACTCAAAGCACAGAGCTTCTTTGGTCTTGACTTCACGCTCACTGATGACAATGAGGCGGTTGAATAGCTTCAGTGAGTCAATGACCAGCTTCTCGCCATTGACTTTGGGTCCAGATCTGAGGCTTGCAAGTGATTTCACCTTGTGTTTGGTTACTATTGCATCCACAACAGTTTTCCCATCCATCTTAGCCTGTATGACTGCCAACTTCTGCTTGATCAGCATTGACTTGCTCTTCGGGAGTGCTACTGAACCCAGTTGAGAAGGACACCAGAGTCTTCTTGTCCCAGTGGCATCGAAAGGTTTGACTTCCTCCAACCACCCAACTATGGTGTTGACAGCATAGTTATCCCTCTTCATTTGGGCTCTTTTAACGTCGGTGTGGACAGGTACCCCACATTTGACCATGCTTCTTTCTAGCTCTTGGTGAATGAACGAGAAGTGGTGCAGAGTCTGAACCCAAGACTTATGAGAAGACTCATTCCGAAAGCGGCCTCTGTTTAGACCACCGGAGGATTTTGCCTCACGCATGAGTGTGGTTTCTATCGTGATGTCGGTCCATGTGCCGGACCATTCATGGTCTGAGAACCTGACTACATGGTTGCTGTACAAAGTGAACTTGGATAGAGTTTCCTGGAACATGGGACTCTCCTGTCGCTGATGCATCAGCTGTACATACAGCCTTGCTCCCTAACAATCTGAATCAATTGAGTCAAATTACCACAAAACACAGTCTGAGATATCTAAAATGTATCATATCAATATTGTTACGAATTCTGGCCCGCCTGGCGTGCGATCGGCCGCGTTCCTCTAATGGCAGCCGTGTCGCCCACCGGACGGACAATTCAGTCGTGACCCGCTTGGAACTACCGCCAGGAGCCAGTCACGGGTGGGGGTTTAACCTCACCACAACCCAGTCCACATTCCACCCGCACGAAATAGGGTGAATCGCCGAATGTCGATATACCTAAATACCCGCGCGGGTAACCTACCGAGGGGTTGCACCACGCCGCAGGTCGGCTTAGGACACGAACCGCTTAAGCGGTTCGTTCCGTGCTACAGGGATAACCGAGCAGTGTTATCGCCGACCTCGACTGTTCAGATTATTTATCGGGTGTTTAAAACCCACTACTCATTCCACGATGCAAGATGGCATTTCAATGGGGTGAAAGGAGGACGCGACGAACAGGATACATTGCACACAAGGACATTTATTCCAGCAACACGTATACAGTCATGCAATATACAAGCGACAAATAGAAGGCCAAGCAATACCATCGACTATGAATATTATCTACAGTCACTTACACAGTCGTTACTTAACAGGACACGGCGCCACAGCATGCATACAAAAACAGGAAAACCCTCCCCATAGGCAGGGAGGTAGACGGGGTTCATAAACCTTTATAGTCGTGGGCCGTGGATGACCGAAAAGGCCTGCGAGACTGTGCTGGTTACCTGCCCCCTCGAGGTGTGACGGTGGGCAGGTCGCGACGCCTTGCTCCCACGGCAGCTAGCGTAGCTGCGCCTGCTCTCGGGCCTTTGCGATGATGTGGTCTGTGAGTTCTCTCCGGCATCCCTCGCCAGATGCGCAGCTTCGCACCACACAGCCGGCAGGGCTGCGCCTCCCGTCTGTGTCTCTGAGGTGTCGCCCGGACTCGCCACCGGCCCGCGCCTTCACCAACAGGTCGCCCAACGCCAAGACGAGAGAGCCTGACCTTGACCACCAAGAGAGAGCTCGAAGATGAAGCGAGAGGATGACGTCCACCAAGAAAGCAAATAGAATCCAACACGACCCCGACAGAGAGAGGATGACGTCGAAGACCCAGACAAAAAGAGTGAGCCTCACGCACGGTCCGCCTTATATAGCGCAGGGCTCCGCCCTTCGCTCCTCCCCATTTTCGGCTCCACCTTCCTTCGAGAAGGTTCCCGAAAAGGGGCGTTCCCTCACCCCGACCGCCTCACGCAGTGCATCCACCAATCGGCGGCGAGCTGCCCTCCCCCTTTCCTTCACACCAAGCGCGGGGAAAATAGGCAGGAAACACCCCACAGGCCTCACAAGAGCTTTTGTCCTGCCAATCCTTCTCAGACGGTTTCCGACACGGAAACAGTCTTAGCGTGGTCCGTGAAGGATGGCGTTCGTAAGCGGGCATAGTGGCGAAGATGGTGATGATTGTTGTGGAGGTGGTGTGAGCGTGGTGGGCGTTGTGGCGTAGTTGGTGGCGGTTGTTGTTTGCGTGGAGGTTTGTTGCAATGGTGGCTCAAAATAACGATAGATAAAGAAAAACGGCTATCTCAAAGAGTCGCAGCCCGGTGAACACGAAGAAATTCCCTTTAAACAACGGTGGGGACCTATCTGCACATAAACTTCACGTCATAACTGATCTAAGGACCCTTTGTGGTGTATTGCGAATTTCCACAGCCATAACAATATTTTACGGCCAGGGATCCATTTTCCGCAAATCAAATGGTTGGAATCAATTCAGCACCCCAAAAAACACCTAGTTAGACATCGCACAAGTCAATATTGACAAAAGTTAATTTTTTCCGATTTTTTCGCGCAGGCCCTCTGAGCACCCGAAATTTGATTGGCTCCACAGAATTTTCCACAAGGATTTGGGTTTGCACTAATTGATAGGTGTTAGTAGACACCTAGATGAATACGTTAGTGAAGAAATTTTTTGGTAAGTAATTTTTTCACAGATGGTCAATAAAATTTGCTAAAATTCCCTAACTATAACTCCAGTCCTGTTATTTTAAACCGAATAAATGCCTTTTTTTTGTATACCTTGTCGAGGCTCGTATGAGAGCTAACACAACGCACATCAAGGGGGGCATGAGACAGGAGGGGAGGGAGTGGGAAGGACAAAATAGTGGGGAACAGAGACATTTGGAGATCTGTGGAAGGGAGAGGGATGGGACGGGGAACATGGGGAATAGAAGATGGACATTACAGGGACTTTCAGGAAGGAAAGCAGGGAATTTGAAGGAGGTGGGCTTGGGTGGATTGTCGAGGGTAGAAAAGATCGAGGATTTGGATGGGGATGATAAGAGGTGGTGGTGAACAGCGGTTTTGAAGGCTTGGAGGGAAGAATGGGAAAGAATAGAGTGAGCGAGTTTATTCCAAAGGCAGGAAAAAAGAGGAATGAAAGAGTGAAGGTGAGCAGTGATTCGTGATTTTGGTAGTGTTACCAGAAGGGGGTTGTTGGCAGACCTTGAGCGCCCTGCGGAAACGTGGTGGGGACAAATCGCAGAGAGAGCGGGGGGGGGGCGAGGCTGGAGAGGAGACGGTTGAAGACAGAAAGACCACCGACCAACCTGCGGTGATTGAGTGAGAGTCCCAAAGACTCAGCTTCATTGCGGGAGATGCCGATGATCCTAAATGCCCTGGTTTCGACAGCGTGAAGCCGAGAAAGGTGGGAGGCAGGAGCACCAGCCCAGAGGGGAGAGCAGTACTCCATCAAGCCTTCTGCTTCTCCTTGATAGCATTCCTCATCTCACTGCTCAACCACCCTGGTCTCTTTCTGCTTCTAGTTTTTCACTTCATTGGAATGTACTTGCTCTACAAATTTGGTCCTTAAAGATTTCCCATTTCTCTGATGCTGATTGTCCTGTTGTAAGAGTCTCCCAATTCTCTCCGCATACCCTCAAGGTTTGCGTTCCTGAAATCTAATAGCCTTACCCTACTATCCTGAAATCTAATAGCCTTACCCTACTATCCTGAACTCTAATCCTCAACAGAATCTTTGCACACACAATGTTATGGTCACTTGCTCCAAAATGCTCCCCAACCTCCAACTCCTCCACCATGTTGAATTCGTTACTTAAAGAGGTTGAACACTGCACTCCCCCTCGTGGGCTTATCTACAAAATGTGTCAAAAACCAATCCTGGACTAAAACTAGGAAATCCTCATCCACTCTCCCGGGCTTTCCCTGTTACTCCATCTAATCCCTCCCTGGCAAGTTAAAATCCCCCAGAAGCAATACTCTTCCGTGACCACAAGCCCTTTTGAATTCTTCATGTACTTCTCCTTCCTCTTCTTTCACACCCGGAGCTCTATAAAAGCATCCTCCCAGTATCTCACTGTTTTTACAATCTCTAATCTCTACCCATACAGAATCCTCTGAAATTTATTCCTTCCTTAATGTCACCCCCTTCTCTTGAAGCAATGCTGTCCTTCACCCAGATTGCTACTCCTCCTCCTATTATTCTCTCCTTCCTATCACACTGATGCACCTTGTAGCCTTCTAAGCCTGTCCTCCAGTTACTCTCCGAATGGATAAATAAATCCATTCGGAACCCATCAGTAATGATCCCTTAACCTCGTGCAATTAGTTGGTCACTGAACTTACAAGGGATCCTGATTCACAGCATTAAATGGCAAGATGTTAGAACGTAGGATTAGATGGGCAGCCAATTTCATGCAATTGCACTCGTACATCTTTCTCTGGGATATGGATGAAATTTGCCATTTGGATATGGAAATCGTGACATTTTGTGGGGTCCAACCAATCTGCACAAGCGAGTCGCAAGCTTTCCATAAAAATTTGCAATCACAGCTCATATGTGGCAGACAGACAAACATACGGTTGTACAGCTTGAAAACTAAAAGCAAAATGTATCAATTGCCACGTTGCCCGAGGAATGATCACGAAAAGGTGAGCAGACTCAGTGCACGTGTTGCAGCGGAACACAAGCCTAAACACTTCCAATGAAGACTCAGAATGATGCTGGACCTCGTTTTCCAGCAAAACAACAGCTGGTCATCAAAGAAATGTTTAAATTTGAAATTTGATTGTTCGGACTCATTTAGTCTACCTCGAATCAGCGATCAGTCTTCATGTAGAATGTTTGCAGTTATTAATCTTACAATCATGTTTGCCAAATGCAATCGTTACAAAGAAGAAAAGAAAAAAAAAGTATATAAAATAACTAAAATATTAAAAGGCTAATTATGGAAACAGGAAAGACCTAAATATCAAACATCCATCAAGATAACGGCAACACGTGAAAGAGTTCAATTGATTGTTCAACCGTGCAGGAAACAAAACGCTCATTTTTTAGGATACATTGCTTTACTTGAATCCAGGAATGAAAATCTACTCATTGCAAAACACAAACGATAATCGGGAAAAACTATTTTTCAAGAAAATAAATAAATAAAACAATATTGGATTCACAAATTTATTCGATTTCTAATGTCGACATCTCCACATATTGGTCAAAAATGAGAACACCTAATATATATATATATATATATACACTAATATATATATATATATATATATATATATATATATATATATATACATATACACACACACACACACACACACACACACACACACACACACACACACACACACACACACACACACACACACACACACACACACACACACACACACACACACACACACACACACACACACACACACACACGTCAAGACTCATGTATTTGCAAGAACATAGAACAATTCAGAATGTGACAGGCTAAAAGGAACAATAGAAAGAAAGTGGGGACACAAACAGCAGGGATGAGGGACAAAATAGAGAGAGCCTTGGATAAATAAGGGATGGGGGAATAATGAGGGATAGGCAGGATGCAAGTGGGGGACAGGATGGATGCAGAAGCAAACTCTCAGGAACAAAAAACCTCGAAATTTGCAAGGAGGTGGGCTTGGGGGTGGGGTTGACCGGGGTAGAAAAGATCATTGTTTTGGATGCAGGGGTGATCTGAGATGGTCGTGAACAGCTGTCTTGAAGACCTGGAGGGAAGAATGAGATTTTTCCACAGGCAGGGGAAAAAATAAAAATAAAAAAAAAAGAACAAATGAGTGGAGATGAGCAGTGATCCTGGATTTTGGGAGTTTCACCAGGAGTTTAATGGTGGACTGAATGCCCCATGCGGAAACCTGGAGGAGGAGGGTGTTGGGGATAAATCACAGAAAGAACAAAAAGGTGCGAGAGCAGAAATGAGGTAGTAGAAGATAGAGACCACCAACCTGACTGCAATGTGAAAGTGAACAGCTTGTAGACTCAGCATCGTCACGAAAGATTCCAACGATCTTAAAAGGCATTGGTTTCCACAGCAAGCTGAACGAAGTGTGAGGCAAGGGCATCAGCCCAGAGGTGAGAGCAGTAATCCATCAAGCTGCAGGAAAAAGGCCTTGTAGATGGACAGGAGTTCAGGTGTGCCAAGGAAGGACTTTGTATGATGAGGATGCCCAGTCAGCGGCTGGCTTCGGACACCAACTTTGAAATGTGGTTTTCCCAAGAAAGATCATGACTGGTGGTGAAAGAGTTTGAACGATTGAACTTCCTCAAGAGGGTTGTTAAGAAAGTAGATGGGAGGGTTTGTCAGACGGTCCAAGATAGATAGAGATGGAGTTCCCAGGATTGAAAGACATTCAAAGTGTCTGACCAGTGTGATTTTGGCAAGGTCTGAAGAGAGGGAAGAGGCTCCAGCCTGCCTGTGTGAAGGACGAGGGATGTCACGGCAAAGGGTGGCGTAATCAGCAAAGGCATAAAGAAGATTTTCCATTCAGAGAGAGCGTTAATAAGATAGAAAAAGGTGATGCATCTCAAAGAAAAATAAAGATCGCAAATTAAAAATTAATTGCATGTCCTGAAGCTCACCGACATCAGGAGCAAGAGTTACTCAAACACCCCATAGACCTCCTGAGACCCTGATTTTTCTTCTTGAGTGCTGTGAATAAACTTTAGCATATCACAGGTGATGAAGGTTGTGGTCAAGTTTCATCAACATCTCGTGTGTAGTTTTGGAAAAGATAGCAAATACCTATTTTTTTTGGGGGGGGGGGTGTCAAACGTCCATCCCCCCCCCCCCCAATCACATAGACCCATTTGATGAGCACAGATATTGATGCAGTCAATAGACCTTCGTTAGCATCATACAGAAAGCTTGTAGCCATGTTTCATCAAAATAGTGCGTGTGGTTCCAGCGATAATTATGAGTGGTGTTAACAGACTGACTGCTCACTCACTCAGCTCGATGGCATAAACTCACCAGACTAAAATGCAGGTGAGCTAACCAGACTTTCTATAGTTGGCTGATTATTTGGCCGTGATAACAGACTCCTTCCTTTGTTTCTTTCGCTCTCCAATGACTAGCGTTGGTTCAATTCACATTGATGGGCACACTCGCCAACTCATACTTGGCAGACAAGCATAGAGGGTTTGCCAAATACCCATCGACGATATAGATATATATATATATATATATATATATATATATATATATATATATATATATATATATATATATATATATATATATATATATATATATGTACATGTGTGTATGTATAAAATATATATATATATATATATATATATATATATATATATATATATATATATATATATATATATATATATATAATGTACATATCCTGGTGTTGGCGTAGTGGTTAGGGTAGCGGCTTGGGATTCAAAAGGTCCTGAGTTCAAGCCCCGTTGGCCGCTTGAATTAATACACACCAGGGGGTTGACTCAGCCTGTCATCCTTCCGAGGTCGGCGAAGTGAGTACCAGTGTACTGGGCCCGGTGTATGCCCCGGTTGGAATAGGTGTACCATATCCCTGTGTCGTAAGAGGCGACCAGGGTTGTGTCAGGAAGGGCATCCGGCGTAAAACATGTGCCAAATCATTATGCGGATCATACGGATGATCCGCTGCGGCGACCCCTAACGGGAGCAGCCGAAAGAAGAAGAAGATATACATATAATGTACATGGTCTAGGCTCGTGTCAAGAGCGACGACACAGAACAGATCAAGACACAACATAACAAAGAGAACAGCATGAGAAAGGGGAAGCACCAACAGCAGGGCAGAGGGAGAAAGTAGATCGAGACGGACAATCAAGGGATGTGGGTAACGATGAGGGGTAGGGAAGAACGCAAGGGATGGATAAGATGGATACATCAGCAAAGATTTGAGAGGACGGGGTGGTTTAACAGGCTGTAAAACGATCATGGGTTTTGATGGGGGGGATGACCTGAGATGGCGGTGAACAGCTGTCTTGAAGACCTGGAGGGAAGAGTGAGATTGAAGAGGATGTGGAAGGTGAGAGACAGAGATCTTCGTTCAACAGCAGACCGCAAAAGATCAACCTAGACGTTTGAAGACCTGCGGTCAATTCCACAACTCACGTAATTCGTGTTTATCCTTGTAATATTGAACTGAGGGATGGATCCAAGTGGAATTCCAAGCACCAGGTGATCCACCGCAAGTACCACCCATCCCCAAATCTCACCTGCGCTTCATGAGAGCGGAGAAAGTGAGTGAGGCCGAGCTCACTCGACGAACTACACAACATGCATGAGCAAAACAAACTTGTACAAGTCCGCTCGTCGGGTAACACTCCTGGGTGTTGAACCAACATGGAGGGAAACCCGAGGTTCTTGCGGACATGAAGAGCACTTCGTACACGAAGAATGCAATCAACGGAAACCTACCTTCCAGGAGAGCAGCAGCACGTTCATGATGGCCAAGAGAGGACAAGGACCGTTCTCATTCTGCGTGATGATCGCCGTACTCTCCCCCTTCCACTTGAGCCACTTGATGTGATATATGGGATATTTATCTTTTCCCGCCGCTTGTTCTTCGGGTAACGTTCCAGCGGCGGTGTCCGCATCGCTTGTCGAACTCCCGGGATCGACACCGACGTCCTCCCGATCCGGACCGTCCTCTCCGGGGCTGCCGAGTCCCGGCTCTTCATTCGGAACTCGCGGCGCGTCCCGGGCGACTGGAGCCGCCGCCTCTCCCGAGACACGAGGCTCGGGGGAACACGAAACCTCAGACCGAGCCGCGTGGCTCTTCGAGGGAGCTTCTTCTACTTCTTCTTCGTCGTCAGCAACAGATGTCACCGCACGAGACTCAGAGTCCACGCCGGTCGTCGACCTGGCCTCGGCGGACACGTCCTCCCGACCGTTCGGAATCTGAGGCCTCGTATCCACCAAGTCCAAGCCAACGCGGTCTTCTCGTTCACAGGCGGGACGATTCGCTTGCACGTCGTCCTGGTCCTGGATTGCCGCGACGTCGACTCCATCGACGGCGCCGACCCCGTCTTCACTCACAGAGCAATCATCCAAGGATATCACGTCGCACTCGCCACAGTCTCCGTCTCCCATTTCGCCAGCAAGGGGGGGATCAGACGAAGACTCCTCGAAGCGTGGAATATTGGAGTTTTCGCAGCCCTCGTCTGCCGGTTGTCCGACCGCGTTCGGCTCCCTGCCATCGTCGCTGCCACCGCCCTCACCAACCGCCGCCTCTTGCGGGTCAGCCATAGCCAGGCCTAGCGCGGACCAGCTCCCCCTGAGGAAACCACGGTGAACCCAGCACGTGGGAATTCGGCCCGATGGCCTTGCACCGCCACTAGTTTGCTGGACCGGGTCCCTTGATTAATTGCGCGGCTTGGCCATAACAGCTGGCACGCGGCGCTTCAACCACGGCACCCCCCCCAAAAAAAAAAACAAACAAACAAAAAAAAAAAAAACAACGCGGAATCTTCTTCCTCCTCCTTCAATGTGATTCGCACCCTTCTTCTTCTTCTTCTTCTTCCGTTTGTTCCTCTTCTTCCTCCTTATATGTTATTTACACCACTCTTCTTCTTCCTCTGCCTCCTCCAATGTTATTTACACCCCTCTTCTTATTCTTATTCCTCCTTCAATGTTATTTACACCCCTCTTCTTCTTCTTCTTCTTCTTCTTCTGCCTCCTCCTATGTTATTTACACCCCTCTTCTTATTCTTATTCCTCCTTCAATGTTATTTACACCCCTCTTCTTCTTCTTCTTTTTAATTTTGTTCCTCTTCTTCCTCCTCCTATGTTATTTACACCCCTCTTCTTCTGATTATTTTTAATTTTGTTCCTCTTCTTCCTCCTTATATGTCATTTACACGCCTCTTTTTCTTCTTCTTTTTAATTTGGTTCCTCTTCTTCCTCCTATGTTATTTACACCCCTCTTCTTCTTCTTCTTTTTAATTTTGTTCCTCTTCTTCCTCCTCCTATGTTATTTACACCCCTCTTCTTCTTCTTCTTTTTATTTTTAATTTTCTTGTTCCTCCTCCTCGTCTGTTCCCGAAAGCAGTCTCGCAAGGCAGAGCACGGTTCTCTGCACTCAGGCTCGATGATTACTCCACGTTTTTTTGTTGTTGTCATTAATTAACCATCGGGTCAAATGTAACTTGCGCAGCCTCTTAAATTCTGTCAAAATAACAGGTGATTCAGCGTCACTTACTATTGCTAAACTGACACCGGGGTTTCCAGTACGTGTCGATGTAATGATCGTCACCAAACGGACCGAAAGACACTCAAATCAGATCAAACGACAAAACATTTGATCCTGATTGGAGGAATTTTAAACACGAGTGCGTGCCCGAACGTGCAAAAAACATTAAAAAAAAAAAATGTGACGTCAATCGTGACGTCATAGCACCGTGTCCTGTCATTGGTTTGGAAAATAAATGGCCATAACTTGGGAACCACTTGTCCGATTAATATCAAACCTTGAAAAGGCACATACTCAGGGCCCCAGCAATATGACTGGCAAGTTTCAATTAGATCGGACCAGAGGTTGTCGAGAAACAGCGGTCACAGACAGACAGACACACAGAGATTGCTGGAATTTGTGACACAATGGCACGAGTTGTATTGTGATTGAGATTCGCCATACTCTGGTTCCAGAGCGTCGGTGCTGCCGAAGCAGTTTACGAGCAAGCGTTATATTGATTGGCCCTGGGTAGTTTGCCATTGCCTTCCCAGCAAAGTAAAGTTAGGGCAGGAATTTGTAATTTGTTCAGGGTGCCGGTGATAGCTCGCCGGGTCTTTATCATCAGTTTATCGTCCATCCGAGGGAAGGCACACACATTGATGAATCACCCTGCCTGTGAAACACGAGGATGACACTTTTATAGAGCTGGGTTGGGATTCGAACCCAGGTTGGACAGACAGCTTTGAAGCGAGTGTCGGCACCTCCAAGCCATCCTTCCAGCCACCCCATTCATTCATTCACCAAAGAAGAAAAATTAGACTCGTGTGAATTAAACGGTTCACAGATTATGAACTGTGTTGAAGTCCCTGACGGTGTTATCCGTTGTAGTATCAGGGTGAAAACGTGTGCGTGGAATTGTCAACAAGGAACAAGTAAATCCAACACAGGTGGAGGCCATTCAGCCCATCATGCCTACGCGAACATCACACCAACCCAAGATCATTTTAATTAATGAAAGAAAAAAAATTGTAATTTTTTTTGTTGTTGTAATTTTTATTTATATATATTTATCTTGCCAAAACGAAGTTTTTGCAAGATATGTTAGTCAGCTTGTATGTTTTTTTTTGTTTATTTGTTTGTCTGTAATCACGCATAAAAAATTCTGCAGAGCACAGTTATCATCGGAAATTTTTGTAACTTCGCATATCAGAGGCCTATAGAGGTCCCTTTCAGTGCACAAAATTTTGAAGGTCAAGGTCAAAGGTCAAGGTCACTTTGGCGCAAATCAGGGGAGTCGACGAAACCATTATTTTTTGAGTAATTTTGATCGGATCGTCTTCAAACTTCATGGGAATATAGTTCATGGTCTGGCGCTCAGCTGATTAAATTTTGGTGGCGATTGGCCTTGACCTTCATGGTTAGCGCCTGAGGTCAAACATATTTGACCCCAAGGTCAAATTTTCAAGTTTTAGGAACCATATCGTGGAGTACCTCAAATTGAACACCTCGATGAGTGCTTTCTAGATCTGTCAAGCTTGAGACATTATGACGTCATTTGGTGACGTTATGAGGCAAACGCATATTTTTCATGGTTACTCTGTAGAACGATTCTCATCGGAATCTCTCGTAGGCAGATATTCCTCAAGGAGTCGCTCCTGGCGGATAGCAGCTCTGTTCACCTCAGTGTGACCTTAAAGAAGTCACACGTGGTCACCTTTTGGCAGGTACGGGTCCAGGGTGACATTGTTTTTATTTTATTGTTTTTTTTCTTCCCCTCGGAGAGGGGGAATGGGCTTGGTTAAAAACACACATCAACTACACAACCCACCCCCCCCCTTAACAAGACCCCCACCAGCATGATGTTCTGCACATGAATCACCATTTGGTGCGTTTTATTTGAGTTAGTTATTTTTCCCCAAACATGGTCAAAAACTCTGCAAAAAATTCGGTGGTGGACGGAGGGACAACGCCGGTACCCCTCCCTGCTCGTCGAATATAAAATATGCGAATCTTTGATGACACGTATTTTGAATCGAAAAGAAATGTTTCTGTACAAAGGGTATTGTTGAAATTCATATAGTGGAGAAAATTTTCTGAATCTTGTTTGATTGCATTGTGCTTATTAAATTATTTGGAGATTACACATGTATATATATATATATATATATATATATATATATATATATATATATATATATATATATATATATATATATATATATATATATATATATATATATATATATATATATATATATATATATATGTACATATATACATATATATATATATATATATATATATATATATATACATATGAGCCTGGTGTTGGTACAGTGGTTAGGGCAGCGGCTTGGGATCCAAAAGGTCCTGAGTTCAAGCCCCGTTGGGCCACTGAATTAATACACCAGGGGGTTGACTCAGCCTGTCATCCTTCCGAGGTCGGCGAAATGAGAACCAGTATACTGGGCCGGTGTATACCCCGGTTAAAATAGGTGTACCATATCCCTGTGTAGTAAGAGGCGACCAGGGTTGCGTCAGGAAGGGCATCCGGCGTAAAACATGTGCCAAATCACTATGCGGATGATACGGATGATCCGCTGTGGCGACCCCTAACGGGAGCAGCCGAAAGAAGAAGAAGAAGATATATATATATATATATATATATATATATATATATATATATATATATATATATATATATATATATATTGTTACGGTTGTGGAAATTCACAGAACACCATTCAGGTTCCCCAGAGGTCAGTTATTTTGGTAAGTGTGTGTTCCAGGTTAGATTTCCCCACCGATGTACAACGGGATTTGTTCTTGCGCCAGGTTGTGCATCTTTGAGATAGTGTTATTCTTTTCTATCTTTATTTTAACAATAACACCAACACCAACACCAACAACGACAACGATAACCCACGGCCGCGTTTTGACGGTGATCTCCAACACGGCCGCGTTTGACGGTGATCTCTAACACGGCCGCGTTTGACGGCAAGATCGGATCAAAACGGCGTTACCCTCTGAAAGAGCTGGCCAGTCGGAATGAGAGGGGCGGATCCAGTATGGGTGAACGTTCAAAGGTGAAAGGAAGGAGGGCGCTGATTTTGGGTGGTAAGCCCAGAGCGACCCTCCCCTTGGGGCTATAAAAAGCCTTGTTCGCCCAGAATGTTGGAGTTCAGTGGAGTTCGTGGAGTTGAGGAGAGCGCTTGAGTGTTGGAGTCCGGAGAGTTGGAGAGAGCGCTTGAGTTGAGTGGAACTGGGAGCGCTTGAGAAGAGCGCTTGAGGAGAGCGCTTGAGTTGGGCGCTGGACTTCGTGGCTTGCAGTTGGTGGTGGGAGTGGAGAGACGCCCCGTTGGGAGCTGGAGAGTTCGGAGTTTGGGCAGTTGGTTCGCTGGGGGTTCGCCGGCGCAACCAGGAGGCCTAAGTCGAGACCCATTCACTCCTCCAGCGCGTCGTCGGCTAAGCCAGGCCGCAGTGGAGGCCGAACGACCAAGGGAGCCAGTCGGAGCTCGGGGGTCCGGGCAAAGACACCGAGGGTTGCTGAACCAGGACCCAGCGAGTCACCACGAGGGTGGCCAGGTAGCCCGCCCGGTCTCTCGGAGCCCCTTCAGTCATCCCGGCTCCGAGTAATGATAAAGGCTCACGAGCCCGGTTCTTTCTTTCTGGGGTTTTGGATGAAAGTCTGTGGCGCCTTGTCTGCCTAAGTAGAACTGATTAAGTGCATGACTGTGTACATGATAATCGGCATCGGCTGTAGGCTTTTTGCTCGTGTCTTGTCCCCATCCCCCCATTCATTGCATATGTGCATTTAAAATAAATACCCCTATTGTTTGAATGTTAACCTGCTCGTTGTGTCACTTTCTGCCATTGACTGTCATGATGCGTTCGGAATATTAGCTGGCTGATTATAAGCCGATAAAACGTACATCTGGTCCGACGGGACTTGGCGATATAAAACCACTCGGCAATTGCATACGGAACGAGCTGCTTAAGCGGCTCGTTTTCGTGCAGGCCCCATCGAGGTATAAACTCCAGGCATTTCTGTCTGCGCGAATCGTTAGGTATATCAACAATTCGGCGATTGACCCTGTCGCGCATGGACAGAAGAGTTGGCTGGTTTATGGTGTGTTAAAAACACCCGTAGCTGGGTTTCGGCGTTGATCCGGAAGCTGCAACTAGATTGCCATGTTCGGTGGGAGCGCGCGGCCGGATTTTGGCTAAAGGCGGTCGTCCGCACGCTGGACGGGCGGAAATCTACAACACTGGTGTCAGGAGTTGGATAAGAACTCTCCCGTCTCCAGCGAAATTAACGGAACCGGATCAAGGGTGTGCGAAGCGACCCTCCGGTTCCATTAAATTCCGAGCTTTCAAATCTATTATTTACGACACGCAAAATGGCAGCTCAAGGCAAGCAGGGGCAGGTGGAATATGTTTTAATGTAGAATCCATGGCCCGGGACGGTTCTTATTATTTACAACCCCACCACTAATTGTAGTCAGTGGGTGCGGCCAGGGCAGGTGACAATGCAGCAGTTAATGGACGTCATGGAACTTGCGATGAAGCGCAAGGATTGGAGTCTGGGAACAGTGGCGGATGATGTAAAAATACTCCTAGAGTTTGCAAACGGGACCAGGACTCTACCTGAAGGAAGTACCGAGTCGAGGGGGAGTGTGGCAGCTGTTCGGACCACGATGACGGGTGAGGAAGAAGTGACGGAGAAAATAATGACGATTGGACGAGAAGTGTATGAACTCGGACAGAGGATGACGAGCATCGCCGCCACGACAATTAGTGAGGAAGAAACTGATAAACACGAAGAGACACAAACACAACACAACACAACACAACACACGAACGTGTTATTTCGGACACGGACACAACACAACACAGGTGGGTCACATGACTGCTTTACCACACCCCGGTGCATCCATGTGTGTATGTATTATCATAAACTACTGAGACATCTCATCTCCCCCCTCCCATTTGTTTGTTTGTGTATTTATTCATTTATTCATTCATTTACTCTCTCACTTACTCACTCACTCACTTACAAACAAATCAAGATGCTCAGGAGGTTTACGGACACGAGCTGATCTTCGAAGGGCTAGTGGAGGGCTGTCCTTGCACAGGGTCGAGGAGTTCAGGTACATTGATGGGTGAAAAACTTTCAGGAAGAAACACCTCAGGTTCAAACACAGGTGGTGTTAATACAGGAGTGGGTGTCAAAGGCACTTGAGCCAGTTCAATGTTTGTCTCCCCATGACGTAACCTGAGTTGGTCAACATGTTTACACATACATCTACCATCACACAACTTCACAAGAAACATCATTTCACCAATGTTATCGATAACGATTCCAGATAACCGCTTGGTTCCACATCCGGAGTTCAACACGTTCACAGGATCGTTGATCTGGAAGTTGTGGGATACAGATGTTTGGTCGTGATTACGTTTCTGTTGATACTTGTTATTCTCGACCTGGACCATTACGTCTGGGTGCACTAATGATAACCGTGTTGTTAATTCACGACCCCTCAGAAGCTTGGCAGGTGAGCGACCGGTGGTGTGATGTGGTCTGGTGCGGTAGTTGAGCAACACACGAGCTAGACGAGATTGAATGGAGCCTTCCTTAATGCGGCTTAGACCATTCTTGATGATCTGAACCGCACGTTCGGCTTGACCATTACTGGCAGGTTTGTAGGGGGCAGATGTGTAGTGCTTAATGCCATTCATTTTACAAAAGTTCTGATACTCTGAACTCGTAAATGATGATCCATTATCTGATACAATGGAGTTTGTAATACCATGTTGTGTGAACATGGCAGGGAGAACTTCGATTGTTACAGCAGAGGATGAGGATGGCACCACGAGCGCTTCAATCCATTTGGAGTGCGCATCATCTACGATAAGGAAAAGCTTCCCTTAAAATGGACCAGCATGGTCAATGTGTAGTCTGGACCATGGTGTTGGTGGCCATGACCACATGGCTAATGGAAAGTGTGGCGGTGTCTTGGTATGGGCTTGACAAGTGTAACAATGGTGTGCACTGGACTAAATGTCACTCTCCAAACGAGGCCACCAAACATGGGCTCGGGCAATAACCTTCATAGTGACGATGCCCGGATGAGCATTGTGGAGTTCACTGATCATTTTCCCGTGGAGTTTCGGTGGAATTATCACTCGACTACCCCAAAGCAGGCAGTCTGCATCAATGGAGAGCCCATCCTTCCGGATGAGGTATGGTTTTGCCCCTTCTGGTAGTGATGCCCAATTACCTGCCAAAACACAGCGTTTAATTTGTGACAAATCTGGATTGCTATTGGTAGCACAAGCAATCTGCTTAACGGTTACGGGCGCCTCATCGTGAATGACGTTGGCCATGAGATGAATGATATCACTAGATTGTGGAGGTTCTGAGATGGTTACGGGAAGCAGCAAGTGAGTGAGTGCGTCAGCACAGTACATTTCCTTACCCGGGCGGTAAACTAATGAATAGTCAAAACCGCCAATGGTCAGCACCCAAAGTTGTACATGACCTGATGATGTGGGCAGAATGGCTCTGGTTTCTCCCAGGAGACCTAACAAGGGTTTATGATCAGTCTCAATGGTAATATGTCTTCCAAAGACATATTGGTGCATTTTTAAGGTGCCCCAGACACACACTAACACCTCTCATTCTACTTGAGCATAGCGATATTCAGTGTCAGATAGGGTTCGTGATGCATATGCAATAGGCTGGAGATTATCGGTTTCATTTGTTTGCAACAACGCACACCCAATGCCATATGAAGGGCTATCACAACTGAGAACAAGTTCCTTGGATGGGTCATAATGGACAAGTAATGGCAAGGAGGACAGCATGGTTTTAGCAGCCTTGAACACTCTTGTTTGGGCAGCTTCCCATTTCCAGACAACGCCTTTCCTGTGGAGAAGATGCAGAGGCTCGACGGTTGTGCTTAGTTGAGGCACGAACTCACAAAAGTAGGTCAACATACCCAGGAATGCACGAAGTTCTGAAATGTTTTGTGGCATTGGTGCATTCGCAATTGCTTCAACTTTGCTTGGAGAGGGCAAAATGCCTTGACAGAAGATTTGATGACCCAGGTATTCAACTTCATGTACCATAAAGGTACACTTCTCACATCTTAGGCGTAACTCAGCTTGTGACAGCCGATTGAGGACTTCATTTAGGTTCTCGAGGTTTTCATGTTGTGACTTGCCAGTCACTAGTATGTTGGCCTGGAATGCGACTGTCTTTGGTGCACTTTTCAATAATATCTCCATCTTGCGTTGGAAGATTGGTGCAGAAGAGCGTATGCCAAATGGGCATCTGTTGTTCATGTAGAGTCCTCGATGAGTGTTGATGCATGTGTAGGGCTTGGATTCATCATCCAGTTCCATTTGAGCATAGGCATTGGTCAAGTCAAGCTTAGTGAATGTCTGGCCACTCTTGAGAGTGGTGAACAGATCCTCTGATTTGGGCAAAGGGTAGCCATCCAGCTTTGAATAGCGGTTGATCGTCATTTTGTCATCCCTACAAATGCGCACTGTTCCATCTGCTTTGAGTATTGGGACGACAGGTGCTGCCTAGTCAGAGTACTCGACTGGTGAGATGATGCACTCACTCTGCAGGCGGTCAAGCTCACATTCGATCATTGATCACATCATGTTGGGCACAGGTCTAGCCTTATGGAACAATGGCTGAGCATCTGCAGAAACATGAATCCTTACTTTGGGCCTTGCAACGGTGCCAACACCATTATTGAACAGGCCAGCATAGCTGTTACAGGCCAAAGCCTGTACAGGCTTTGAGGGGTTGGTCCTTCTCCATGCACTATCAGTAGTGGTTGGACATGAGTGCTGTTTGCATATCCTAGAGTTACGTTAGCTGAGCCAACTACAGGAACCACCTCCTTGGTGTATGTTCTCAAGTCAGTAGATACAGGCCCGAGTGCAGGAGCCTTTCTCGGAGGGTAGATGGAGGTGAACTTCTTCTCGCTCATAATTGATCAGGAAGCGCCGCTATCAACTTCCATCCTCACCGGGATCTTATCGATTGTTATATTGTTACGAATCTTGCAGCCATTTGCACACCAACAGACAGCAGTCCCCACAGTTCAGTTATTTTGATAAGTATGTGTTTATAGTCAGAGTCCCGTCTTTCTGTCTAATGTGAATTTCGTATGTGCGCTGTGAGTTATTTTATAGTCAGGTTTTATACATCTACAGCAACAACAACAACAACAACAACAGCGCCACCGTCTCTCACTCAACCCGGTCGCCATTGTCCACGTTGTTTTGGGTGAAGGCGTGGAAGGATCCTCCATCGCCTCAGATCGAGGCTCCGCCCCGAGGAAGGGCATGGAACATTTCCTCCAGCCAATGAGCGAAGGGCGAGCATCGCACGCGCGCCCCAGCCAATGGGAGGCCAGCATGCCGAGAGCTACTACGGAGCCTCTTCGGGGGGGGGAGGGGGTGGGCCTCCGAGACGCCTCGACACACCCCCCGAGATGCCTCGTCCAATCAAGAGGCTGACCACCTCAGGGGCGGCACCGCCCATCCAGATGGGATGTTCCCCCCTCGTCCAATCCGGAGGCGAGTCCCTCAGAGTGGTTCCCTTGACCTGCGGGGGGGGGGGGGGGAGGACAAGAGTAGGTGGCGAGCCGTCAGAAGTAGGGAAGAAGGAGAAAGAGAAGAAGCCTCGTCTTGCCTGCTGGCGTTCTCGTCTACCCGCGGGTGCTCGTCTCATCTGGTCCGTTTCCGTGCTGGCTGACGTCCGTTGCGTCGTCCCTGGTGCTTGGTGCTGCGTTGTTGTTGGCAGCGGGTTCGAGTCCCGCCACCGGACAGGTTCGACCAGACCACATGATGCGACAGGTGCAAGAATAGGCCCCTGCCCTCAGCTCGCCTTTCCCTCCCGAGCTGAGGGGCCAAATAAAGGCCGCAGCCACAGTGTGTGTGTGTGTGTGTGTGTGTGTGTGTGTGTGTGTGTGTGTGTGTGTGTGTGTGTGTGTGTGTGTGTGTGTGTGTGTGTGTGTGTGTGTGTGTGTGTGTGTGTGTGTGTGTGTGTGTGTGTGTGTGTGTGTGTGTGTGTGGCGCCAGTCCGTTAAGTTGAACTGTTAAGTGCTTTTCGCTCACTGTACATTGCCTGCATTTCTTGTATTCGGATAACTCTGCTCTTTGTGTGCTCCCCTCCCCGATTATTGTTTATAAATAAACCCCCGTGTTAAATGTTCCAGCTCGTTTTCTGTGCTTTCTCCCATTGGCCCAGCACGGTGCGTATTGAGAATTAGTGAGGTATTATATTTAGGTGTATTGGAGATCGAGACAATTAACCCTACGCCACGCGGTCAAAATATTGGCTTCCACTGTCCGCTAAGGAACCCGTGACCTTTGGAGTTATCCAAGGGTTACGACCTTCCATTCCGGTGTTCGGTGGGAGACGGCCTCTACTGCTCCACCTGGCGGCCGTTCCTCGCCACCGACCCCCGGCCCACAACAATATCAACTATAATTGGAGCATTGGAGCTCTTTGTTCCAACAGAGAAAATACCCAAAATTAAAACAAAAAATTTGTTTCAATTTTTTTTTTTTAATCTCGTCGCAAATCTGCGACTGTAGCAGACAAAGGGTTAAACAAACAAACAAACAAAAAAATGCTTTCGATTCCTAGCAACCCGTTTTTTGTCACCTTCAACTTGCCGTGTATGCCATGGTGGCCTATGTGAAGAGTAGGTGAGCTCTCACCGGCACCCTGAACAAATTACAAATTCCTCCCCAACCAGCAGAGGGAATTGCATCAGCATCATAGCCATGCCCTTAGCCAATGATGCTACCCCGCAGCCTAGTGATACACATGAAGAAGAAGAAAAATTTTGCCAACTTTTTTTTTTCTTGATTGGCTCCAGTTTTTTTTCTATTGTTTTTCTGACAGCACATTCCACTGAACTATTACTTTTCCATTCCATACCGTATCACCCTCTTGCTACAATGAGACTAAAAACAACTGGTCAAACCATGTGGGAGGGATAGATGGAGTTGTTTTGTTTGGTTGTTGTTTATAAGTGTGTGTTTATATTTCTGTCCTTCATTGAGGCTCTGGTCATAATTGGTGTTTAATGCCCTTTGTTTCCTCAATTATTTATAAACTTCAGTTATCATTTTGTATGTAGCCTGTGGGCTGCTGATTTGCATCATTGCTGAGAGCACGGATGTGCTGCTGATGCAGTGTCCCCTGCTGGTTCGGGCTTGAATGTGTAATTTGTTCAGGATGTCGGCAAATACCTCACCTCCTCTTCGCGAAGGACACCCATGGGATATTTAAAGTCCAGCAACTAATGCCGGCAGAGGGACGGCAAACACATTGTTGAATCACCCGCCTGTGAATCACCAGGACGGCAGTTTATAGCTGGGATGGGATTCTAAGTTTCTAACCGAGGATAGGCAGCTCTAAGAGGCGAGAGTGCTTATCTTTATGCCATCCTACCAGCCCCTACTTTAGTAATGGTTTCACATTTGTAGTATTCATTATAATTAAATTGTATGCAACTTGCTTGGTGGCCTGAGAAATGCAGTCCGTGGAATTATTTGGCCTCAACATTAATCAAGACCTGTCTTTGGTTGATCATATCCCACAAGCTGGCTTCCATGGTCAAGCGACAATCTTTGAAAAGCCAAGTTTTTCATGCTTTCTCTCATTTCGCATTTTGACACTGAGCCCACACCATGCTGAGAGATGTCCCACTTTCTGCTCCATTTTAAGACTGAGGCCAAGATATATATATATATATATATATATATATATATATATATATATATATATATATATATATATATATATATATATATATATATATATATATATATATATATATATATATATATCAACTCTCCATCCATCATGTTTTAAATTTCACATGAATGACATCATTCCTGAGTCAGGACACAGAGCTTCAGTGCAGCTCATCCTCGTTCCTGGCTTGGAAACCATTTGAGACAGACAAGAAATATTTTACTCTTCTCAGTTCTTCACAGTCAGGGCCGGATTTAGGCATGGGCAAGCTGGGCAGTTGCCCAGGGGCCTCCACAACCAGGGGGCCTCCACATATTTCATGAAAAAAAATTGTAAGGAAAAATGTATTTGTGAGTGCCTGAATGGCAGTTGGTAGTTAGTGGAACAGATATAAGACATTCATCTATAACAGATATAAAATATTCATCTTATCTCATTCTCTATTTTATATAGAAGTTCAGATTCTTTGTTCTTGAAAAATATACTTTATGGATGACTGTAAATATGTCTTGCCACCTTTTTAGTATTCTAAGGTAGGGTGCGCCTCCACTACTGAAGGCTACCCAGGGGCCACCACATATCTAAATCCGGCCCTGTCACAGTATTTATTGTACACCGTCCCTTCCTGTTCCATCTCCAGGTGATGACGTGCGCCAAAAGGGCATACTCGGTTTTCACTCCGTTTGTTTTTGCTTGTCGGGGCGACATCTAAGCCATCCTTTGAGTTAGGAAGCTGAAATTTGCTGACGAGTGAACAAGTGCTTTGGCAAAAATGGTATTTATATTTTTTGATTAATCAATTAATTGATTAATTGCTTAATTATGATCGATTTATTCATTGCTTATTTATTTTCTTTCTCATCTTGGCAATATCTCGGGCATCTTTTGAGCTAGGGAGCTGATATATGGACATGACGGTGACAAAGTGATTTGGCTATAAAGGATATTTTTGATTTACTGATTAATCAATCGATTAATTATTTAATTTTTCCACTACTTAATTTTCCAAAAAGTTACAGATCCGGATGAAAGAGTGGTGGTTTCGGTATGCTATTAGCCGATTGCTTAAGAAATTAATTGTTTTGCGATTATCATTTATTTATTTTAATGACTCAATGAATCAATAATTATTGTAAACTGCTCCGTTCCAATTCCATCTCCATGTGCTGTAGTACAGTCAAAATGTCGGATGACCTCCCACAAATTGCAACAAAAGCAAACTCAACAGATTTTGATTCCTGGATATGTCCTCAGTGACAGAAAAAAAAAGTCCTAAGGGATCCTCCAGGGGGAAAGTCCTGAAATCATGGAAATCCAATATGGCCGCCATCCGGCTTTGGGGAAAATGAGAAAATTGTAAAGATTGATATTTTAAGATGTAAATATATGTTTTTCTGCATTCTAATTGTTTCTAGTTATGGTCAGTATATTGATATACAAGAATAATTATAAAAAAGTGAAATGTATTGAGGGTAAAATAAAAAATTATTGCTTTTTTTATCCAAAAATGTCAATTTTTTTTGTCCCGAAATTTTTTTTTTTACCTGATACTGATTTTGGCTCCTGGGCAAAAAAAAAAAAGAAACGTTGAAGACACAAGATGAAATCAAGTCTATGGCAATATAATATAATTATGTAAATCATTGAAACATGATAAAATTCACAATTCCACTCGGGGCAATCACATCTGCCTGACAAAGGTTTTGAAATGAAAATGAAAATTCGCATTAAACTCAAAAACTACATCTATTATAAACTTACTATACATGTTGAGAAAAATCAAGCGTATTAAAGTTAGAACTCGACAATGTCGTCATCATCCTCATCATTGTCACATGGAGTGTTTGTGCAGCCAGAGCCCCTGCAGTTTCCACAAGCTGGAGTGCACTCAATGTTGTGCTTCTTGCATGTGCATCTCATGGTGCTACATTCAGCCTGGCAGTTGCACCTAATGACACGTAACATCTTTTCAGGAGCTGGAGCTATTGATGTCTGAAGTGGCACAAAACCCTCGTCACATTTCTGCCAATCCCAGTCTGTGGAAGAAGTATGCAAGTCTGACGTCTTGAAACGAATCAAAGACCACCTTCAGAAGCATGCCGAGTCTGCAAAGATATCTTCTAGAACTTCAGCGCTCTGGGTTCAGTATATGGACATGCTCGACATTCTACGCAAATACATCTAGGCAGAGTGCACTGGGAACTGGGCACTACATCTCCAGGCCATCCAGGAAATGCTGCCTTACCTGGCAGCCTCGTGCCACAACCTGTATGCCAAATTTGTGAGGGTGTATCTGCAGCAGATGTCCAACCTCAAAACTCAACATCCCAATGTCCAACAACGTTTTGATGAGGGGTTCCATGTGGTTCGACGAAGTGATCGCCTGTGGGCAGGTCTTTCATCTGACTTGATCATCAAACAAGTTCTGATGAGAAGTTTGAAGACCAGCGGGGTCTCACACGAGGGCGAGGAATGACAGAGCAACAACGGCTGGTATGGATACTATCAATGCCTGCCTGTGCAGAAATATACCAGGCAATGCAGGAGCTCACAGGTGTGAACTACAACACTGGAGAGCAGAAGAAGCACATGACCAAGGCAAGACAATCTCGTGACTAGAAGGACACACTATCAGCTCTTCAGTATTTACAGGAACGGAATCCGTTCAGTAGTGATCCACGTCTGAGGAACATTGCCACTGGAGTTCATGCACACCCCACCATCAACGTCGATACAGCACATGCTGTAGGAGCCAAAATATTGAAATCTATGGATGGGAAAACATCTGCCGAGTACACATTTAAGAGGAGAGACCAAGTTGTCACCCTCGGCATGAAGTCATCTGTCAAGATTGATGGAAAGCAAGTCCAGGTTGACCCACAACTCCTCTTCCAGAGACTGATCACTGTTGCACAGACAGCAGAAGAACTGGAGTCGGCCTTCAAATATGAACTGTGCAGCTATCCACCAGCCCTCGTTGATTCCTCTCTTCAGCTCCGAGAAGCACACAAGCCAGTCTTTGCTGATGCCATCTGGGATCTTCTTGGATCCGATGTCCCAGCCGATATCCCCAATGATGGGCAACAGTATGTTTTGGATGGCGGGGCACTTGTTCAACGCATTCCGTGGTCTCGTGGATCCACATACAGAGACATATGCCACCAGTACACTGATTATGTAACGAAGAAGTACGGAGATGCCATAGTCGTGTTTGATGGTTATGAGAGTACCAACACGAAGGACATGACACACCAGAGACGGTCTAAAGGGAATGCTGGCACTACTGTGACATTTCCAGCTGACATGTGTCTCACAATGAAGAAGGAACAGTTTCTTGCCAATAGGCAGAATAAACAGCGATTCATTTTTAAGTTGAGTGAAGAGCTTCAGAAGAAGAACTGTGAGATACACCATGCCTCAGGGGATGCTGATCTCCTGATTGTACTGAAGGCCGTGCAGTCTGCTACTGTCACCAACACTGTGTTAGTTGGTGATGACACAGACCTCCTCGTCCTCCTATGCTACCATACAAGCTTAGAATCCCATTACCTCTTCTTTTGTCCCGAGCCAAAGAATAACACGAAGAAGCCTCGCATCTGGAACATCAAGGCTACAAAGGAAATGATTGGTCCAGACATATGCAAGCACATACTGTTTCTACAGTCAGTTCTTGGGTGCGACACGACATCTCGTCTTCATGGGATTGGAAAGGGAGCTTCCCTCAAAAAGTTCAAAGCAAACAACACATTTCGTGAGCAGGCCAAGGTTTTGATACATATCCAGCTTCCGTATGTGATGTGGCAGATGCAGGAGAAAAAACATTGGTGATAATCTACAACGGGAAGTCAACTGACACCCTGGACACCCTCCGGTATCAGCGGTACTGGGACAAGGTGGCTTGGAGCTCCTCTCACGTGCAACCACAGACGTTACCACCAACATCAGAAGCAGCAAAGTATCACAGCCTGTGTGTGTATCTGCAAGTCCAAGAATGGAAGGGATGTGCAGATGAACTTCTTCCGACAGACTGGGGTTGGCAGAAGTGTGACGAGGGTTTTGTGCCACTTCAGACATCAATAGCTCCAGCTCCTGAAAAGATGTTACGTGTCATTAGGTGCAACTGCCAGGCTGGATGTAGCACCATGAGATGCACATGCAAGAAGCACAACATTGAGTGCACTCCAGCTTGTGGAAGCTGCAGGGGCTCTGGCTGTACAAACACTCCATGTGACAATGATGAGGATGATGACGACATTGTCGATATCGAACTTTACTACGCTTGATTTTTCTCAACATGTGAGCCTGGTGTTGGCGCAGTGGTTAGGGCAGCAGCTTGGGATCCAAAAGGTCCTGAGTTCAAGCCCTGTTGAGCCACTGAATTAATACACCAGTGGGTTGACTCAGCCTGTTATCCTTCCGAGGTCGGCGAAATGAGTACCAGTGTACTGGGCCAGTGTATACCCCGGTTAAAATAGGTGTACCATATCCCTGTGTTGTAAGAGGCGACCAGGGTTGCGTCAGGTCAAGAAGGGCATCCGGCGTAAAACATGTGCCAAATCACTCTGCGGATCATACGGATGATCCGCTGTGGCGACCCCTAAAGGGAGCAGCCGAAAGAAGAAGAAGAAGAAGAAGAAGAAGAAGAAGAAGAAGAAGAAGAAGAAGATTTTCTCAACATGTATAGTAAGTTTAAAATGGATGTCGTTTCTGAGTTTAATGCGAATTTTCATTTTCATTTCAAAACCTTCGTCAGGCAGATGTGATTGCCCCGAGTGGAATTGTGAATTTTGTCATATTTCAATGATTTACATATTTATATTGTATTGCCATTGACTTGATCTCATCTTGTGTCTTCAACGTTTCTTTTTTTTCTTTTGTCCAGGAGGCAAAATCAGTATCAGGTAAATTTTTTTTTTCGGGACAAAAAATTGACATTTTTGGACAAAAAAGCTATAATTTTTCATTTTACCATCAATACATTTCACTTTTTTTAATAATTATTCTTGTACATCAATACACTGACCATAACTTGAAACAATTAGAATGCAGAAAAACATATATATATATATATATATATGTATATATATATATATATATATATATATATATATGTATATATATATATATATATATATGTATACATATTAAAATATCAATCTTTACAATTTTTTCATTTTCCCTGAAGCTGGGTGGCGGCCATATTGGATTTCCATGATTTCAGGACTTCCCCCCCCTCCCGGAGGATCCCTTAGGACTTTTTTTTTCTGTCACTGAGGACATATCCAGGAATCAAAATCTGTTGAGTTTGCTTTTGTTGCAATTTGTGGGAGGTTGACCAAATATTTCTGCTAAAATGCCTTTACTACTGCACAGCGGCATCACCAGGAGCCGGTGGATATGTTTATTTTTTTGGGCATGGAACGGTGGACTTTGAATGTACCTGTGCTTGTTTCATTTTAATTTCCTTCCTCTGATTTGTCATTACCAGCCCCTCTTGCACCTTCTCTTACAGCAATCCATATCTTGTAACCCTTCACAAATCTTGTTTTTTTTTCTCCTTACCTTCACTCCGTTATCTCCCTGATCCTGTCTTGCTTGTGGAACCAGCTACTTAAATCTGAGTGGTTATGTTTCCCCTACCAACCCGCCTTTGTAAAATTGATTGGCTGTGTTGATTCATTGTCATTACAAGGTTGCAGCTGAAGACTGCTTTAATTACACTATTTGCATGTCTGTCTCTCTCTTTTAAAATTTCCTTAAAGCCCTGTCACACCTTGACGATTTAGCCAAAGTATGCTTGACGTTTTAGCCCAATACAAAATTGGGCTAAAACGCCGGCACACGTCGAATACGTTATGCGTAAGTTTTGTATACGTTAAGAGCACGCTGAAAAACACTGCCATACATCATAGTACACTGGCTTTCATCGTTGTACTTTGCAGTTGTCCTCAAATTTTAGCATGCTTGAAATTTTACAATGTATGCCAGCGTATGACTCACACGTTCTGCATACGCTGGCCATAAGTTGTAGGCACGTTATGCGATCGTTGACACACGTCGAGGCACGTTACTTGTAAGTTACTCAAAAGTCGAAGCACGTCGAGGTAATGCTTAGCGTACCCAAAACTTATTTCTAACCTATGAGTAACGTGCTTTGAACTTATGTGTAACGTCCCTCCAACGCATATTCACGTATGTAGCCGTATTTGATTGACGTCTTCCGGACGACCACAGAACTTACTGAACGTGTTTCTAATTTACAGCTACCGTATAATGGCGTATTGGCAGCGTTAAAAAAAACAACAACAATCACTTCCGATATTTCGTCACGTGCCGTTACGTCATGTCCGATTGCCTCTTCAGTTTGCTCATGTCTTATTCTTAGTTCCTCCTCTGTGAATATTTTCTGTTTTGAGGATATTGTCACGTCGACGTCGAAACTTAAAAGCAAATGTCCGAATATATTTTAAAATTCTTGATAGACTAAAGAAAGAAAAAAACAAACAAAAAAAAACAACAACAACAACTTCAGATATTTCGTCACGTGCCTTCACCGAGCCAAGGAAAACAAAAGAAAATGTGCCTTGATGGAGAAAATAAGTTTTGGGTATGCTAAACATTACCTCGACGTGTTTCGACTTATGAATAACTTACAAGGAACTTGTGTCGACGTGCATCAACGATCGCATAACGTGCCTACAACTTATTCCCAGCGTAGCGGAACGTGTGAGCCATACGGCGAGTACGTCGTAAAATTTCCAGCATGCTTGAAATTTCACGACGTACTAGACGTACCACGAAATATGACAGCGTACTTCATCGTTTTTCAGCGTTCTCTTAACGTATACACAACTCACCCATACCGTATTAGATGCGTGCCAGCGTTTTAGACACATTTTTCATAGGTCGGCATACGCTGGCTAAATCGTCAAGGTGTGACTGTGTGGTTGACACTTTCAATTTTCAGGCGGTTATGATTTAAATCGGCGTGCGGCAGGTTTTTAACAGGCTACGCCACGAGTTCGTCGGAGATACGTGCAGCGCGCTATGCCTAAGTTAAACTATCATTGAGCATAGGTTGTGAACGCCGACAATAGGCTAAGCATTCGTTGGTATAAGTTATCTATAAGACAACGAAACGTTCTGTGCCCCTTACTAATATGTTATGCATATGACCAACATGTTATGAATACGACCAAAACTTTTTTAAAAAACATCAAAATTTCAGCGTACGCCAACGTTTTACATACATTTTTATACGTTGCCATTGCTGGCTAAATCGTCAAGGTGTGACAGCGCCTTAAACCAGGTGAATTTTTTCCTAAAATCAAGACTACCTATTCCCCACTATCTACTGAGATAGATTTCCCATATGTGACCCAGATTTTCATATGATTCAAGCCTACTACTTACAATCTTGCGGCAATTTAACTTTGAACACAAGAACTTAAATCCATTTTTCAAGACTCAGAAATGTTTTTAAAAATTCTGACATTATTCTCTTTGTTAGCTCACCTGGAAGGTAGTTCCGGGGAGCTTATGGGGTGGCGCGTCGTCTGTCTGTCCATCAACAAATACGTGCAACTTCTTCTCTGAAACTACACATACAATTTCGGTGAAACTTTACCACAACCTTCATCACCCTGTATATAACAAAGTTTGATCATGGCATTAAAAAAATCGGGCTCCAAAAGGGTCGATGGGGGTTGCCCCCCAAAATAGGTATTTGCTTTCTTCTCAGAAACTACACATACAATTCCGATGAAAATTGACCACAACCTTCATCACATATGCTGTACCAAGGTTTGTTCACAGCATTAAAAGATTGGGGTCTGAGGGGGTCTACGGAAGGAGTTTACAGGGGGTGGCTCCCATAAAGGTGTATTGTTGTGGGCCAGGGGTCGGTGGCGAGGAACAGCCGCCAGGTGGAACAGTACAGCCGTCAACCACCGAACACCCAGAATTGCAGGTCATAACCTTCGGACAACTCTGAAGGTCAAGGGTCACTTCAGGACCGTGCTCACCAACTCTTTGATGGCGTGGGGTAGGGTTAATAGCCAAATTTCAATATACCTAAGTACCCACGTCGTCAAATTACCGGGGAAGTCACACCCTCAATGGACTCTGTCGAACCGGGTCGCTCTAGCGACCTCGGTCCGGTGTAACTGAGCGGAATTACCAAAGTCCATCGGTCCAAACAACAACTTACAGCCCAATCGGCTTTCTGGTTCTCAAGCACGAACCATGCTGGGTCAACAAAAGAAAGCACAACAACGAGCTGGTACATTGAACAATTGGGGGTTTATTTATAATGGGGCAGGGGAGCATGAAAAGAGCAGAGTTAAACTGACTATCAGAAATGCAATTTAATGTACAAAGCACTTAAACAGTTTCTACTTACAGGATGGGCACCACCGACACACACACACATACACACACACACACACACACACACACACACACACACACACACACACACACACACACACACACACACGAAATGGGGCCGGTTGGGCACCTTTCTGCCTCGTGCTGTCTGGTCGAGACGAGCTGGTTCGGGGGGGGGGAGGGGCTCGAACCAATACCTTCGTCGCTGCACCAAGCACCAGGGACCGCGCTCTCCAACCAGCCATGCATCGACGAACCAAGACCAAGGAGAAGACCAGAGATGACGATGACTCAGGACCAGATGAACCAGCCAGCACCAAGGCCCACGACCCCCCCCCAAGACCCGTGCTCCGGAGCCTGGCGTTCCTTTATTTCATTTCTTGTGCAGTGTGAGAAGATCGCCATCTGAGGCATCTCAACCCTCATTGGCCGGGGTGTCGTGGGAAAGTCGCCCCCTGTGTGTGATTGGACAAGGGGCACGCCCCTGCCTTTTTGGGCGGAGTCTCGATCTGAGGCGATGGAAATCTCTGCGCACGTATGTGGCTGGACACGCGTGTGTAACAGGGTGGTCCTTCGTTAGGGGCTAAATTTTCGAATTCATTTATTTTAAGCTCCAACCCCTGGAATTCGTTGGAATAGTCGAGAAAACTCTTCTGGTGTTTTTATTTCAAATTCCAACAACATTTACCCCTCCCTCATCGACCTTGAAGTTTAGCCTCAGTTTCTCGGAGCGGCTGACATTAGAACGACGACGTATCGACCTGTGCTGAACTTTAAAACGCTCCTGTAATGTCCAATCGTCTCTTTTGATGTGATACGTCGATCTGTGTGTTTGTGTAATGTGTAATGTGTATTACTCGTTGTTCTCACCGCCCCCTTAACAATTTTTTTTTTTCAGGGTGAAACTTCAAGGTCGACGAGGGAGTGGTAAATGTTGTCCAATTGGGAAAAATAAGTTCACCAGGAGAGTTTTCTCGACTATTCCAATGAATCCTGGGGGTTGGAGCTTAGAAAATCCGAAGTTGAGGAATAAGGACCACCCTAGTGTGTAATGGCGCGATGTGCGAAGTGAAGGAGTGATGGTTTCGGTTGGCTGGAGGTTCGATTTGTATTGCAAAAACCCTGACGAAAAAAGTAACTCACAGCGCACACATGTAATTCCCATTAGACACAGGTAGAGGACCCTAACTAGAAACACATACTTATCGAAATAACTACGCTTAGGGACTGCTGTCTGTCTGTGTGCAGGAGGCTTCCAAATCCGTAACAGTATTTCCTTTCTTTTCAGAAACTACACGTACAATTCCGATGAAACTTGACCACAGCCTTCATCACCCGTGACGTACCAAAGTTTGTTCATGACATTAAATGAAAATAAATCGGAGCAATACCCCTGGGTGCTCACCTGGTATAATAATGATACTGAGGAGGAAGACAACGTGGGATGGAATCACTAAAATGTACCAATGAACAAATGTTACAGCAAACCCCCCCCCTCCACCGTAAACTCCCTCCGTAGACCCCCTCAGACCCCGATTTATTAATTTTTTAATGCTGTGAACAAACTTTGGTATATCACAGGTGATGAGGTTTGTGGTAAAGTTTCAGCAAAATCGTATGTGTAGTTTCAGAGAAAAGTTGCAAGTACTTATGGACTGACGGACGGATGACGCGCCATCCCATAAGCTCCCAGGAACTATGTTCCAGGTGAGCTAGGAATGAGGCAGGTATATATAAAAAGGCCCTGGTGAATATTTATGGTTGTGCAATCCTTTGATACCTTATCCAAAGGTAATTGCAAGTATGCACTGCCAAGATCAAGCTTCGTGAAAGTCTATCCTCCATTTAAGGGGGCATACAAATCCTCAATCTGCAGAATCGGATAACTGTCTTGTCTTGCCGCTTGATTTACAGTAAGCTTATAATCACCACATATGCGGACTTGGCCATCGTCTTTAGGACAGGCACTATTGAAGCTGCCCAGTCTGAGAACTCTACTGGTTCTATAATTCCTACCTTCTGTATGTAATCAAGCTCAAGGTTGACCTTCCTCTTCATGGCATGTAGGGCACTGTCTGTGGTTTCAAACTTTGGATGAGTTAATGGATCCCTATGGATTTTAGTAGTTATATTCTTCACTCTGCCTAGTCCACTCTGAAAACCCTCTGCGTACTTACTCTTCCACTACAGGCACATGGGCCATTGATACCCTAATGTGACAAGTCTCGGCCAATTTCAGCTTGAACGCCTTCAGCTAATCCCACCTTATGCGGTTTGGGCTGACACAATCCATGATCATGAGAGGTGCGGTGGATTTCTGGCCATCGTAGTGTACACCAACATCAATAGTTCCAACCAATTTGATCAGCTCCCCCGGGTATGTGCATAAAACGTCACCGGATTTACGCACCACCGGAAATTTACCCCAAATGTCTTTGTATGACTTGGTGCTCATCACTGAAAAGGAGGCTCCTGTATCAACCAACATTTTGACATTTTTAGCTCACCTGTACTTTAGTCAGGTGAGCTTATTTGATCGAGCAGTGTCTTTGGGTGAGTGAATAAGTCAGTCAGTCAGTCAGTCAGTCAGTCAGTCAGTCCATAAACACTTCAGTCATTATCGCTTGAACCAAATACAGGATTTTCATGAAACTTGGCCACAAGCTTCATTTCTGCTGCGAAACGAAGGTTTATTGACCGCATCAAAATCTGCGCTCATTAAGGGGGTTTACGGGGGGGGGGAGTACCCTCACCCTCACCCCCCCCAGTAAAAAAACAATAGGTATTTGCTCCCTTCTCCAAAGCTACACCCATGATTTCAATGAAACTTGACCACAAACTTCATCAGACATAATGGACCAAAGAGTATTGACCACATCAAAATCTGAACTCATTAAGAGGTCTACATAGAGGGGGGGGGGTATTGAACCCCCCAAAATAGGTATTTGCCATCTCCTCCGGTATTTGCTCTCTCCTCAGAAACTACACAAACAATTTCGATGAAACTTGATCACAACATTCATTACCGATTATTGACCAAAGTGTATCGAGCACATCAAAATCTGCGCTCATTAAAGGGGTCTTTGGTGAGGGGGGGAGGGTTGACCCCCCCAAAATAAGTATTTGCTTTCTTCTTTGAAACTACACACCCGATTTCGATGAAACTTGACCACAACCTTCATCACCTGTGTTGAACCAAAGTTCATCGACCGCATCAAAACTTGCGCTCATTTAGGGGTCTACGGGAGTGTGGGGGGGGGAGACGGATGGTTCGACCCCCAAAATAGCTATTTGCTCTCTTATCCGAAACTACACAACACAATTTTGATGAAACTTGACCACAACATTCTTCGCTTGTGATGTACCAAAGTGTATTGACTGCACCAAAATATGCACTCATTAAGGGAGTCTATGGGGGGGGGGGCAGTTTCTGACTCTCCAAAATGGGTATTTGCTCTCTTCTCCAAACTACATACACAATTTCACTGAAAATTGACGCACAACCTACATCACTCTTGATGTACCAAAGTTTGTGAAATGAGAGCGAGAGATGAACCTTCAGAGTTTAGGCTTTATTCCATTTGATTGGAGCCGCTTCTGTGGGCACACCAGGGAATACAGGTTCAGCTAGGAGTACATAAGCAGTAACGTATACATGTGCAGTTAACCATTGCAGACAATCCGCGTAAGCACGGAGTTCGATATAATCTCCATTCTCACCAGTCAATGAGCACCTTCAGTTAACGAGCATCAAGTGAACAGCCGATGTCAATAGCAATGCCCCGGGGACCGTCACTCGTGCCGCAGAGACCTCCCCTTATACGCAAGACGCACAACATGTGATCCCGCGTCATGTCCCTCAATTCACGTTAATTCACCACATTCTCCCCACCTTTAAAATGTAACTAGGGGCCCATCTTACACACCATGATTGCTTTAGCACTATAGGAGTATACATTTCAAGCAACGCGGACTAATAGATCTACAGAAGCATACATGCCAAGCAGTGATTATTTTGAGTTGTAGGAGCATGGAAATGAGCATCGATATATGATATAATGGGCATATAGGAGCATGAGCAGCGAGAATGCCGATAATCCCCTTTACAGATTGAGTCGTCGAGGGGGCCTTATTCGTCGACCTCTCCGGGAGTAAACGGCAGTTTCACTTGAGGGAGACTCCCGATCCTCTTGGTGAGCCTCGACTTGTGCCGGGGATGACTCCTCGATCGCTCTCGGGTGGAACGCGGCAGCCCCGTCGCCTGGTGGAGTTCCTGGGGGGGAAATGTCAGAAGGAGGAGTGCCAGAAGGTGGTGTACCGGCGGGAGGAGTACCTGAGGGAGCCAGATGGCGAACCGACACAGTGGTCTCCCTGCCATCCGGGAGCCTGACATGAGCGTACTCTGGATTAGTGTCAATGAGTTCGACCCCCTCCACCAGCGGTTCATACTTGCTTTGTCGTACCGGGCGTTTCATGAACACTGTACCGGGGTGGGTCAGCCAGTTGGGCACCGTTTGACCGTCAACATAACGTCGTTGGTGACTAAACATACGTTCGTGAGGAGTGGCATTTGTGGACGTGCAGAGCAAAGAGCGTATGGAATTCAGAGCGTCGGGAAGAGTAACCTCCCATCGCTCGGGGCCCAGTCCTCTCGATTTCAGCGCCAGAGTTACGGCTTTCCAAATAACTCCATTATACCGTTCCACCTGCCCGTTTCCCTGTGGGTTGTAACCCGTCGTTCGACTAGTTGCTATGCCGTGCTCTAATAGGAATTGTTTTAGCCCGGCCGACATGAAACACGGCCCTCTGTCTGAATGTATGTACGAAGGTCTCCCAAACATAGCGAAGAGGTCAGAGAGACATTTTACGACAGTGCCCGAGGTCATATCCGAGCACGGAAACGCAAAAGGGAACCTTGAATATTCATCAACAACGGTGAATATGTATCTGTTGTCTGTTTCGGTCGGTAGGGGCCCTTTGAAGTCGATGTTTAGTCTCTCAAAGGGGGAAGTAGCCTTGATCAGTCTGCCAGATGCCGCGCCATAGAATCTGGGTTTTAGTTCAGCACAAACAGGGCATGAAGCATTCATTTGTTTAATATCTTCAACAGAATAGGGAAGATTTTGTCTGCGTACGAAATGTGCCATCCTGGTTACCCCTGGGTGGCACAGAGACACATGGAGGTCTTGCAAAGCCTGACTGATTGTTGCCGAACTGTAGACCCGGGAGAAGGTATCTGCAGCAGGGTTTTCTTTCCCGGGCCGGTAAACAATGTCGTATCTGTAGCAAGCTAGGTCTATCCGCCATCTCATAATTTTTTCATTCTTAATTTTCCCGTTATTTTTCCCATCAAACATGAAAGCCACGGATCGTTGGTCCGTAACGAGCGTGAAGTGGTTTCCCAGTAAATAATGTCTCCATTTCCGCAGCGCTTCAACGATGGCGTACGCTTCCTTCTCTATCGCTGAGTGTCTCTGCTCGCTTCTAGAGAGAGTTCTCGAGAAGAACGCGACCGGCCGCCCAGACTGATTAAGTGTAGCAGCTATGGCGTGATTTGAAGCGTCGGTCTCCACCACGAAGGGCACCGAGCTGTCGATCGATAAAACCACGGACTTACTGATATCATCCTTGAGATTGTGGAAAGCTCTTACGACAGCGGCATCTGGTGGAAAGTTTTTGCAATGCACTAGGGGATGTATTTTCTCGGAGTATTGCGAAATCCATCTCGCATAGTAAGCGAACATCCCGATCACCCGGCGCATTGTTTGCAAGTCCTGAGGTGGTGGAAGCTCACGGAGCGGGCGCAATCGCTCAGGATCAGGCTTAATTGTGCCGTCGGCTATTGTGTAGCCGAGAAGGTCAATTGACCTTGCCGAGAATCCGCATTTCTCGTAGTTGAGAGTCAGATTATATTTTCTAGCAATGCTCAAGAATCTGTCCAGATTCCTATCATGTTCCCTCTGATCCCTACCGCACACTGTGACATTATCCACGTAAACAAAAGTGTCTTCGATGTTTTCATCTGAGATGATGTCGTCCATAACCCGTTGGAAGCAAGCTACTCCATTCGTGACACCGAAAGGTATTCTCCTGAATTGGTAGAGGCGCCGCCCTGCCTGGAATGCAGTGTAAGGTTTGTCTTCCTCTCGGATGGGAATTTGATGATAGGCGCTTCGCAAGTCGATGGTACTGAATACCTTATAATTGGCCACGCGTTCGACCATCTCATCTATGCGCGGCAGGGGGTAGGCGTCGAGTTGGGTGAAGCGATTGACCGTTTGGGAATAATCGACAACCATCCGTTTCTTATGGTTCTGACTGCTGGTTACTAACACCTGTGCGCGCCATGGCGAATCGCTCGGTTCTATAATTCCCTCCTCCAGTAATCGCTTGGTTTCCGAAGTGATGAAATTCATGTCAGCAGTGGTATATCGCCGCGATTTGATCGCTATCGGTTTGCAGACCGGCGACAAGTTAGCGAACAGCTGGGGGACGTCACCTCCGCGGTGGTCAACGCATTTAAAATTAGACGAGGCTTGCTTCCTCCAAAGGGTATTTCGACGCTCGTGTGCTGCTTGAGGACATTATGACCCAGAATTACGTCTGCGCACAAATCATGAAGCACCAGCACCTTTACATCCCGATGCGTGTACCCTTTTACGTCCAATTCAACATTGCAGTACCCTCGTACGCGGGATTGTAGTGAGGTGGCGGCCATGCATACCGTATTGTCAGTCGGGTGGATTACCCATTTCCTGCCCTTCACTAGCGAGCTGTTGACGAAACTTTCAGAGCTACCGGTATCAATCAGTGCCTCAGCCATATGCCCGTTAATTCGTACGTTGATGATAGCCTTGGATAGATTCCCCGGGGAGGCTGCAGTCAATTTATTTTGCGAGTAGAGAGCCGCAGAAGTGGGTTTATTTCTCCTTAGAGTAGATTTACATACCCTGGCATAATGCCCTTTCTTGTCGCAATTCATGCATGTGGCATCTCTGGCGGGACATTTTTGACGAGGATGCCTTTTGTACCCACAAAAGAAGCATTTACCAACCGGAGCAGTTGCTGAGGAGTTTGACGAGGTCTGGGTATCCGGCTCCTCGGGTGTTTCTCCATCCCCTATATCTGGCTGTGTCTGTGCCAGTGGGGTTCCTTGGGTTCCCATCGTAGCAGCGTTCATGAGCAGCATCGGTGTCCCAAATGACTCGGATTGCTGCTGAGCCGTATCCATCGCTCGAGCCTGATCGACTACCTTGTCAAGAGTGGGTTGCGCTTTCTCTAGTAAGCGTTGCCGTATGTGGGCTGATCTGAGTCCTTGGATGAATGCCTCCCGGGTCGCTTCCTTTCGGTCTTCCTCGGCGCTTACCGCCCGGAAGCTGCCGTCTTTTCCCAGCTGATTCAGAGCTTGTAGGAACTGATCGATTGTCTCCCCGGCTGCTTGCTTGCGTGTGTTGAGAAGATGTCGTATGTATACCTCGTTCTTGGGCTTCACGTAGAGCGCTTGCAGCACCTCGATCGCTGCTTCGTAAGTGTCGCACCCCGAGAAGAGCCTGTACACGCCGGGCGAGACATGATTCACGAGAGCGGCAAATTTGTCAGCTCCCTCTTCGATGATGGTCAGATAGTGTGAGAAGGAACAGAACCAATGTGACCATTTCATTTCTGCGTCAGTCGCGTTCGGGTCTGCGTCGAACCTCTCTGGTTTGTAGATCTTGTCCATCTTTGGTTGAGAGAGCCGAGAAAATCAAATGGAATAAATTGAAATGAGAGCGAGAGATGAACCTTCAGAGTTTAGGCTTTATTCCATTTGATTGGAGCCGCTTCTGTGGGCACACCAGGGAATACAGGTTCAGCTAGGAGTACATAAGCAGTAACGTATACATGTGCAGTTAACCATTGCAGACAATCCGCGTAAGCACGGAGTTCGATATAATCTCCATTCTCACCAGTCAATGAGCACCTTCAGTTAACGAGCATCAAGTGAACAGCCGATGTCAATAGCAATGCCCCGGGGACCGTCACTCGTGCCGCAGAGACCTCCCCTTATACGCGAGACGCACAACATGTGATCCCGCGTCATGTCCCTCAATTCACGTTAATTCACCACAGTTTGTTCATGGGATTAAAAAATTCAGGGTCTAAGGGGGCTTGTGGGGGGTTTGAGTGAATGTTGCTCCTGATCCAGGTGAGCTTCAGGACAGGCAGTCCTATTTTACCTGTTGAGTCCTGTTGCATCCCGTTGCATCCCATTGCATCCTGTTGTGTCCGAGCTCTTCTGCAAGCTTGGACTATGAATACAAAAAAACAAAAAACATTGAGTACAATCAGTTACCATAACCTATACACACATATCAGGGTGCAAACAAATGTAAGTTTGTAATGTGCCTTTTTGCTTTTGGCATCATCATGTTTCAACTGTTGTCAACGAATGCTACTTATTGTAGGATCAAAGCCATATTTCCCAGATGTGGACTTTGTGGTTTATGAGGGAGAAAATCTCATCCTGCCCCATCTATATCTGTGGTATTGTCTTTATTAGTATCAATAGCGAAAAACCCATCTTTATGCATGGTTGGAATATTCTAGTCTGACTTCCGTGAGCCTCACTGTAGTGGAGGCCTGGCAAGATGGCCTAGAGGTATGCATACTCGCCCCTGAGCTGTCTCACCTCGAATATCAGCCCAGCTACAAACTGTCATCCTGGTGTCTCTCAGGCAGGGTGAGGCATCACTGTGTGCGCTGTCCCTCAGAAAGATGTAAAGCTGGATATTCCATTCGCCGGAATTAGTTGGTGAACGATAAAGATCCCACAGTGTCCATCGCGAAGAGTAGGTGAGCTATCGCCGGGACCATGAACAAATTACAAATTCCTGCACTAACCTACAGGGGCACAGCATCTACGGCACAGCCACATCCTCAGCCAATGATGCTCTATTTGCTGCATACGTAGGAAGAAGAAGGTGTATTGGAGACAAAAAAAGAACGACTTGTAATACGTACCCTCTCCCAGTCCCACCAGGAGCCGGGAGGGCATTGTATTGTTACGGTTCTGTGAAACTGTCAATCCCTAAGGCAATAGCACACAACATATAGTGGTTCCCAAGATAGTTATTTCATTAGTTTTCGTTCCAGATAGTCCTTACCTAATGTCTAATGGGTTTATGGGTCATATGCATTGTGTGGGCTTTAAGTGGGTTTTTGATGACATCATAGGTGCCTTTGTTATGATGTCATAATTGCATATGAAGAACACTAAATCTGATGAGAATGAAAATTTTTGAGGGTCATCTATGGAAAATATGGTCCTCAGAAAAAGATTTGATGATGTCATCAGTCACATCATTTTGCAGCCGTATTGTTAAAAAAAAAAAACCTTTAGAAATCCTCTTCTCTGAAGTGGCTGAACACATTGAGGTGATAATTTACACGTGTGACCACCTATCCATGAGGAACAAAATGTTCACACATGTATCATACATCACATGGTTTGGCAGCCATATTGGATTTACCCGAAAACCTATAAAAAAAATCTTCTTCTCCAGAACGGCTGGACAGATCGAGGGGAAACTTCACACAAATATTCCCCAAGCCGTGGGTGTATAACTTTTTTGTTGTGGGGGGGGGGGCGGGAGGGACATATCACAGACAGAGCAGGGAGGGAGCGAGGCCAGAGAGTAGATGGTAGAAAACATAAAGATCACTGGCCTGCCTGTGGTGAGCGAGTAAGAGACCCAAAGACTCAGCCTCATCGTGCGAGATGCCAATGATCCTGAATTCCTTGGTTTCCTCAGCGTGAAGCCGAGAAAGGTGAGAGGCAGGAGCACCAGCCCAGAGGGGAGAGCAGTACTCCATCAGGCTGCGGATGAAAGCTTTATATGTGGTCAGGAGGTCAGGTGTGCCAAGGTTGGACTTTGCATGACGGAGGATTCCCAATCGACGACTGGCTTTGGAAGCCAGCTTGGAAATGTGGTTTTCCCAGGAAATATCATGGCAGAGAGTGGGATCCAAAAGTTTGAATGATCGGACTTTTTCAAGAGGATTGTTGAGAAAGTAAATTAGGGGGCGGGGCGGGGGGGTTTCCAGACGGTCCTTTCGGAGAGACATAGTGAGTGTGAGATTCATCAGGATTGAAAGACATGTTATGTTCCACATGTTGGGCCACCTCCAGATCTGCAGAGAGTTGTTCAGCAATAATTGATAGGTCACACGGTTTCGCAGCCATATCGGATTGAAGAAAAATATTAAATAATGTTTTCTCCGGAACCTCTTCATCAATCAACATGAAACTTCACACTTACGATCGAGTAGTGATGGGGAATACAAGTTTTATCGGCCGCATCAAGTATCGAATCAATTTTTCAACTTGATCGGACGCATGGCCTGGCACGCAGAACTTTTTTTTTTGAATAAGGCTCACTTGGCAAGGGTCTTGCTCACAGACCTTTAATGGGTTTGAGGGTAGAGGAGGAGCAGCTGAAATGTGAATCCTCTCCAGGTTCCACCTGATGACTTCATTTTTGCTATTTTGCTTGTTCGGGTTCCTTCTGATTATTCCAATGCATGACTGTACCTATTTGGTCTTCCATTTGATTTGAATTTATTTTAATCCCATTCTCAATTCAATTGAAAAATAATGAACATCATGGGTCAGGGTCAGGTGTCCAATCAAAGCGGGACGTCTTAGTACCTGGTTATCACTGCCAGCATTTATTAAGTGGTAGTTCTAATTATGTCTCATGAATGACGTAACACACCAGTACACAAACACCACACAAAAGAGGTCCTGGCGAGGGTCTGCAATCTCTGATTGCTCATTTTCGTGTTATACGTTGTGGTGAGATAGATCATCATCATCTTCTTCCTCTTCTTCTTTTTCTTTCTCCTATTCTTCTTCCTCTTCTTCTTATTCCTCTTCTTCTTCTTCTTTCTCCTATTCTTCTTCCTCTTCTTATTTTCCTCTTCTTCTTCTTCTTTCTCCTATTCTTCTTCCTCTTCTTATTTTCCTCTTCTTCTTCTTCTTTCTCCTATTCTTATTCCTCTTCTTCTTCTTCCTCCTATTCTTCTTCTTCTTCTTCAGCATAAGGTTGGGAGTTGCATCATTGACTGAGGGCGCAGCTGTACCGCTGACGCAGTGCCCCCTGTAGCAGGAATCTGTAAAATGTTCAGGGTGCGGGCGATAGCTCGCCTCTTCTTCGTAGACCGCGTTGGGATATTTAACGTTCACCAACGAATGTCGGCAGACGGGACAACAAGTTGAGCGTCCAACCGAGGGGCTCACCGTTTTATGGCATCTTCGCGGTAGCTATAAATCAGCTGAAGGTCTTGAGCGAAGGCAGTCAACCTGAACCTCGACACAAAATCCAAAGATCTCATTTTCGGCCCCAAACCCTGCCGGTTATCAACTGACTGTGTCTCGGTAAACATACGTGAAAAATGCTGAGGAAAAAAAAAAAAAGCGGCATTGTGAGGTCCACGTGCGAGAATCACGACCGTGAAGAAGATACCGATGAGTGACGTCATGGGGCGTGGTTACTTTCGCATGACGTCACGCTCGGGTGTGCTCTCCTTGTCGATCCTTTTGTACGATCCTTTATGTTCGTCAAAGTTACTCTCTGACGGGTTGTTCGACGTTGTGATGGCACCGCTGAGGTACAAGTCGGTACGGTTGTTGCTGTCGCTCTGCCTGTTGGCGGTTGCGCAAGGTAAGAGTGCTCTTTGCGAAGCGGCCTGTGGAGAAATTCGTGGGACGAGGGATTTGCCGGTTTAATGGAGACAGTGAGATAGATAGATAGACGAATAGATATAGACAGGCAGACAATAAGAGCGAAAGAATGAGAAATATGTTCGTGTCATTTCCGCGAATCACCACCAACGAAGACACCTGGAGACGTAATCCACAGCAGGATGTGATGATGATGATGATGATAACTGGAGAAGGAAATTGTCATGATGGTATCTATCCGAACGTGTGTGCGTCAGTACTCAGGGTTGCGTTTCCTTGTTCATGTCCCACTAATCGTAAACCGCTCTTTCTTTTCCTTATATTTTCTTGTTTCTTTCACACTGTCTTTTTCCCGTCAATTCCAGAGCACATCGACTCCCCCCCCCCCTTCCCCAATATTTCCTCTTTCGCATTTTACCTCAATTTCTCCCCATCCCCTCCCACATTGACACACTTTTTCACAAATACATTTAATTCCCCCCATTACCTCTTCTCTCCATTATCCCCCACCCCATTACTTTCCCCCACTCCCATTGCCTCCCCCCAACTCCCATTGCCTCCCCCAACTCCCATTGCCTCCCCCAACTCCCATTGCCTCCCCCAACTCCCATTGCCTCCCCCCAACTCCCATTGCCTCCCGCCGAACTCCCATTGCCTCCCGCCGAACTCCCATTGCCTCCCCGAACTCCCATTGCCTCCCCGAACTCCCATTGCCTCCCCCGAACTCCCATTGCCTCCCCGAACTCCCATTGCCTCCCCCGAACTCCCATTGCCTCCCCGAACTCCCATTGCCTCCCCGAACTCCCATTGCCTCCCCCGAACTCCCATTGCCTCCCCCCAGCTCCCATTGCCTCCCCCCAGCTCCCATTGCCTCCCCCCAGCTCCCATTGCCTCCCCCCCCCAGCTCCCATTGCCTTCCCCCCCAGCTCCCATTGCCTTCCCCCCCAGCTCCCATTGCCTTTCCCCCCCCAGCTCCCATTGCCTTTCCCCCAGCTCCCATTGCCTTTCCCCCCAGCTCCCATTGCCTTCCCCCCCAGCTCCCATTGCCTTCCCCCCCCCAGCTCCCATTGCCTTCCCCCCAGCTCCCATTGCCTTCCCCCCAGCTCCCATTGCCTTTCCCCCCCCAGCTCCCATTGCCTTCCCCCCAGCTCCCATTGCCTTCCCCCCCCCCAGCTCCCATTGCCTTCCCCCCAGCTCCCATTGCCTTCCCCCCAGCTCCCATTGCCTTCCCCCCAGCTCCCATTGCCTTCCCCCCACCTCCCATTGCCTTCCCCCACCTCCCATTGCCTTCCCCCCACCTCCCATTGCCTTCCCCCCACCTCCCATTGCCTTCCCCCCACCTCCCATTGCCTTCCCCCCCACCTCCCATTGCCTTCCCCCCACCTCCTCCATTGCCTCCCCCACCCCTCCATTGCCTTTTTCCCCCACCCCTCCATTGCCTTTTTCCCCCCACCCCTCCATTGCCTTTTTTCCCCCCACCCCTCCATTGCCTTTTTTCCCCCCACCCCTCCATTGCCTTTTTTCCCCCACCCCTCCATTGCCTTTTTTCCCCCACCCCTCCATTGCCTTTTTCCCCCCACCCCTCCATTGCCTTTTTCCCCCACCCCTCCATTGCCTTTTTCCCCCACCCCTCCATTGCCTTTTTCCCCCACTCCTCCATTGTCTTTTTCCCCCACTCCTCCATTGCCTTTTTCCCCTACCCCTCCATTGCCTTTTCCCCCCACCCCTCCATTGCCTTTTTCCCCCACCCCTCCATTGCCTTTTCCCCCCACCCCTCCATTGCCTTTTTCCCCCACCCCTCCATTGCCTTTTTCCCCCACCCCTCCATTGCCTTTTTCCCCCACCCCTCCATTGCCTTTTTCCCCCCACCCCTCCATTGCCTTTTTCCCCCACCCCTCCATTGCCTTTTTCCCCCACCCCTCCATTGCCTTTTTCCCCCACTCCTCCATTGTCTTTTTTTCCCCTACTCCTCCATTGCCTTTTCCCCCCACCCCTCCATTGCCTTTTTTCCCCCATCCCTCCATTGCCTTCCCCCCATCCCTCCATTGCCTCCCCCCATCACTCCATTGCCTTCCCCCCATCCCTCCATTGCCTTTTTTTCCCCCATCCCTCCATTGCCTTTTTTCCCCCACCCCTCCATTGCCTTTTTCTCCCCCACCCCTCCATTGCCTTTTTCTCCCTCACCCCTCCATTGCCTTTTTTCTCCCACCCTCCATTGCCTTTTTTCTCCCACCCTCCATTGCCTTTTTTCTCCCACCCTCCATTGCCTTTTTCTCCCACCCCTCCATTGCCTTTTTCTCCCACCCCTCCATTGCCTTTTTTCTCCCACCCCTCCATTGCCTTTTTTCTCCCACCCCTCCATTGCCTTTTTTCTCCCACCCCTCCATTGCCTTTTTTCTCCCACCCCTCCATTGCCTTTTTCTCCCACCCCTCCATTGCCTTTTTCTCCCACCCCTCCATTGCCTTTTTTTCCCCCCACCCCTCCATTGCCTTTTTTCCCCCACCCCTCCATTGCCTTTTTTCCCCCACCCCTCCATTGCCTTTTTTCCCCCACCCCTCCATTGCCTTTTTTCCCCCCACCCCTCCATTGCCTTTTTTCCCCCCACCCCTCCATTGCCTTTTTTCCCCCCACCCCTCCATTGCCTTTTTCTCCCCACCCCTCCATTGCCTTTTTCTCCCCACCCCTCCATTGCCTTTTTCTCCCCACCCCTCCATTGCCTTTTTCTCCCCACCCCTCCATTGCCTTTTTCTCCCCACCCCTCCATTGCCTTTTTCCCCCACCCCTCCATTGCCTTTTTCCCCCACCCCTCCATTGCCTTTTTTCCCCCACCCCTCCATTGCCTTTTTTCCCCCACCCTCCATTGCCTTTTTCCCCCACCCCTCCATTGCCTTTTTCCCCCACCCCTCCATTGCCTTTTTCCCCCACCCCTCCATTGCCTTTTTCCCCCACCCCTCCATTGCCTTTTTTCCCCCACCCCTCCATTGCCTTTTTTCCCCCACCCCTCCATTGCCTTTTTCCCCCACCCCTCCATTGCCTTTTTTCCCCCACCCCTCCATTGCCTTTTTCCCCCACCCCTCCATTGCCTTTTTCCCCCACCCCTCCATTGCCTTTTTTCCCCCACCCCTCCATTGCCTTTTTCCCCCACCCCTCCATTGCCTTTTTTCCCCCACCCCTCCATTGCCTTTTTTCCCCCACCCCTCCATTGCCTTTTTTCCCCCACCCCTCCATTGCCTTTTTTCCCCCACCCCTCCATTGCCTTTCCTCCCCACCCATCTACTGTCTTCCCCCCACCCTTCGATTGCCTTCCCCCGACTCATTGCCTTTTTTTCCCCCACCCCTCTATTGCCTTCCCCCCCACTCATTGCCTTTTCCCAGAACCCCCCCAATTGCCTTTACCCAGAACCCCCCACCACAATTGCCTTTACCCAGAACCCCTCCCCCATTGCCTTTTCCCCGAAACCCCCTCCCCATTGCCCCACCCTCCCCCAATTTGCTTCTCCCTCCACACCCCCCCCCCATTGCCTTTTCCCCTTCCTTTTGCATCCTCACTGCCTTCATATCATACTCTCCTCTCCTCGTTTCACCTCATTTCCTTGTTGTCCAGCTTGCTTATCTTCATATCCTCTCACCATCACTTTACTCCCACTTTAACTTTTCTCCCGTCATCTTTAACCACTTTTTCAAGTTGTGCTCCCCTTGCTTCGATGTCCTTCAGCTTTACAGACTCTCTCTCTGTGATGAAATCAGAAGGCAGAAACTCCATCATCCAACATTTTGTGTCTATCTCTTCATGGCCACTTTGTTGATCGTGTCGACACTGCGAAGCGGTAATTCAGCAGAGGCAACACTGAGTTTTCTTGCCATTGCTATTCCCACTGGTAGTCATGGCAGAATTTTGGATTTTCACCAAGGTAGTGGCCCACAATAATCACATTTCCAAAAAGCTGCTGTGATATGCCCGTGAGTGAGTTCTAACAGATACGATAGTCTGACTCGACTCTCTGTGGGTTGGCACACTCGCTGATCCATCGTCCTACCTTTGAGTCTGCACGTCTTGAAGTGTGCTCAAGAATCGAACTCGGACTCGACGGCTCAAAGGAGACTATGCTATGTCGGGAACTTTCCTGTGCCTCCATTCGTGACTAAAACTCTGCTCAAGTTAATCGTAATGCCCCGGACTCTCAAGAGGCTGATTCTTTTCATCCGATACAGCAGGTTCACTTTTGTGAGCCTTAGTTTTTAGTTTTTCTCAGCCTCCTTTCTTTGACGACCGTCGATCAATCATCAATCATCAATAGCATAACATCGGGGAGAAAATTTGATGCTCGAAAACAAATGAGGTTCTCAGGCCTTTTTTTTTTTTAGCTCGTGAGTTAATCTGGCCCTGGTTCTCGATACAGGAAGTACCTTTCTCACTGTCCTCCACATCGGTCGGCGTGCGTGCACATTGTTCAACTTATTTAGTTGCATATTTCCCAATGGTCTCCATTGTGCTGACATCCTTTGTCTCGTTATTGTTATTGATATAAAATTTGTTGAGCACAGCACAGTAGTGGTTAAAAAACAAAAAAAATTTTTTTTCAGCCTCCAAACTATGCTGAATCTACCTTTTATTTATTCATTCATTTATTTATTTATTTATTTGTGAAGTTGTAAAATAATATCACCACCTTGTATTAGTTACTTAAAGGCCCGGTCACACCTTGACGTTTTAGCCAACGTATGCCGATTTTTGAATTTTTTTTCTAAAACGCTGGCACACGTTGAATACGTTATGGGTAAGTTTTGATAACATTGAGAGCACGCTGAAAAACACTGCCATACGTCGTTGTACGCTGGCTTTAAACGTTGTACTTTTCGGTTGTCCTCAAATTTTTTTCATGCTTGAAATTTCACAACGTATGCCGGCGTATGACTCACACGTTCCGCTACGCTGGCCACAAGTTGTATGCACGGTCTGCGATCGTTGACAGACGTCAACACATGCTACTTGTAAGTTAATCATAAGTTGAGACACGCCGAGGTAATGTTTAGCGTACCCGAAACTTATTTCTAACCTATGATTAACGTGTTGTTGGCACGTTACGCGATCGTTGCCACACATCGACAGACGTTACTTTTAAGTTACTCATAGGCTGAAAGACGTCGGTATAATGGATCGTCCTTGCGTCAGCGTCCACGGCCACGGCCAGGACACTTATTTGCAGCATTCTTCAAACTTTTCTTCGGCATGACGAGGATGTTCACACTTCGATGTCTAGCTTGGCTATGATTCCAATTGTCCATTGGCAGCGTCTATTTAAAATAGTCGAGTTTGAGCGTTTTAACACGTTCAGAAGAAACGCTTCAAATTTCAAAACCCCAGCGTCAAAAAACAAAGGCGAGTGACAGCAATTTAAATCGTTCATTGTAAACAATGAAAATAGTTGAGTGGTACCGTTTAAAAGTCGTTGAGTGTAAAAAAATTCCAATTGTTGAGCGCAAGCGTCTACTTTCAACAGTGGAGATGCAGCCATTTAAATTGTTGAGTGGCAGCCTATGAATAGCAAACCCCACGTCACCGGCAAAGATAAACTGCCGCACGATATGGATAAGTTAGGCTATCGTTGGGCATAGTTTGTGAACGCCGGCTACACGATAATTATTCGTTGGTATACCGTATCTATAAGTAATCAAAGCGCTCTATGCACATTATTAGTTCATTGTGCATTTGTCCAACCCGTTATGAATAGACCTAAATCGTAAAAACAAGCCATAGCTCATTGTTGAAAAAGCCCCATAAAAAATTAGCCGCGAAGAACTTCGAACAATGGTGAAAAGATGTCTCCTACCCGTGGACACGCGGACGCAAGGACGATCCATCATAACCCACACCCTCCCCCTCACACTCACCTACTACTGCCAACATGAACAAACTACTACTAATACTAATACTGATACTGACACTGTTACTGCTGACATGGACATCGACTCAAAAAGGACTCGAAAACACTGTTGGGTTCCACTTTTATGAGCAGCATTTTTATAAACCAATTCCCAAAACCGCTGGGAACACGTCTTTATATGGCAGTTGTAAGCTAGAAACACGTTAATTTTTTTTTTTGTCGACCGGAAGACGTCATTGGAATCCGTCTACATACGTCGATGTGTGTTGGGACTACGTAAAGAATTGGTTCAAAGCACGTCAAACATAAGTTAGAAATAAGTTTCGCATAAAAAAGACATTACCGCAACGTGTTTCGACTTATTAGTAGCTTATAAGTAGCCTTTGTGGACGTGTGTAAGCGTCCACATATCGTGTGTAAAACTTATCCCCATCGCATGCGGAACGTGTATCATACGCCGAGTACGTTGTAAAATTTTGAACATGTTAAAAATTTCTTGACGTACTCTACTTACTACGACGTATGATAGCGTACTTTAGCGTTGTACTCACGTATACCAAACTTACTCATACCGTATTTGACGTGCCCCAACGTTTTAGACACATTTTTCTTAGGTCGGCATACGCTGGCAAGATCGCCAAGGTGTGACCGCGATGTTGTCACTTCCATTTCTACGGCAGTTATGATTCGAATCGTTGTGCGTCAGCCTTTTAATAGGCTACGTCACGACATCGTCGGCGATGCGTGCAACGCGCTATGCCTAAGTTAGATTATCGTTGGGCATCGGTTGTGTAGGCCGACAACAGGTTCAGCATTCGTTGGTATAAGTTATCTATAACACAACGAAACGTTCTGTGTCCATTACCAATGCGTTATACATAAGACCAAGTCGCTATGAATACGTCCGAATCTTTAAAATAAAACATCAAAAGTTCAACGTAAGCCAGCGTTTTGCATACATTTTAATACGTTGCCATCGCTGGCTAAAACGTCAAGGTGTGACCGGGCCTTAAAGTGGTCAGTCAGCACGTGAGCAGTTTCTTAAAAGTATGGTGTGGAGCTGTTTGAATCTTTTTCTTCCTTCTTTTTTGCAATTGCAAACAATCCAATGTAATGAAGCTTGCTTGTGCAAACACGATGCATGATTTTCGTGAAGCTACTTCCTCTCTTGGAATGTGTCATCACATGATCTCTCAACCTTCCTAGAATGTGACTGTTTGGAATGTGCTGGGTTTTTTTTGTTGGTCTTGGTATTTTTTTTTTGTTCTATGACCTGGATGTAACTCGTGGTTTATTAACTATTTTTTTTATTTCTGGTTGGCTGGAATTGCTTACATTTTCATTTTGCATGGCCAGTTTGATGCAGACGTTTTCAATATAATTTGTGTTGTACTCAAGTGTGGGTGTTCAAAAGGTTCTTTAAACGAGTTGCTCACAAAAATACCCACTACTCATATCTGTATGTATATGTATATGTTCAATACGGTTTCTCTTGACTGCATTGTTTTGGTTCCATTTGTCCCTCAAACTGTCTCTTTCAGTAACATAGTTTTTCCCATGGCTTCGTCAACATTGCTTCATCTGTCATTTCCGTATCAGCGGCCACACTATTGAAACTTCAAATGTCGAAATACTGGATGTTTTGGTCACGGGGTCATATCCTGGCTGTAGGGGAGTGGAGCGGTACGTGATCCACCTGCTCGAAACCGCAATCACGAACGGCTGTCTATGCAGCGTCGGCAGCTATTGGGGTGGTTACCATCCCTCCATATTTGTCCTTGATGGCCTGCCCCGAATTTTTCACATGAGGCTATAATAATCCTCTATAATTGTAGTTTTCTGAGGCATGGTCTTTTGACAATGTAGTCTCGCTTGTAAATGAACGATGCTGACGCAGGTTATTCCGGGAACCGGACGACATTGCCAAATCTCCATTTGTAGAATCGTAATTCGTGGCTCAAACTTTGTCCACATTGCTCGTGTGTCCAATGTCCGATTGTAGTTTGCAACGGTTGTGAAACTACCATTCAACATTAAATACTTTGAGTGCTCTGTTGATGGTTTTTAATATATGGTAGTGTCTCTGATTTGAGAGACCTGCCACGATTTTATTTGTTCATGTATTTGGGAGGTAGGCAATGTCCAAGACAACTTGGCACACATTTTGTCAATCATAGCTTGCCTCCATCAACAGGAAGGCCCCGGCCAACAAGCTTGTACGAATGCCAGGTCAAGGTATTACATTTTCATTTTTAGTCGATAATCAGATAATCGAGTCAAGTCATTGCTTTCACTTTCCTCTTGATTTTAATGGGTACGCAGTGCTTCTTTGCAGTGAACATTATGTTGTGAATTAAATAGATGTTTGAATGTCACTTGGTTGCATGAATAAATCAGCATAAGCAAAAGTAATTTTGAATATGTAGCCTGTGTTGTGTATTAATACTAGCATTAAAACGTGTATTTCTTACCCAACAGAAGAACGCAACAGCTCTTGTTACTCCTAACAAGTATCACAATAACCGAACAGTTTTCGAGACCTCCTACATGATTGATGAATACGCACCAACCGCAAAGTTGAATTTTCACCGACCTAGTTACTTGTCCTAGCAATGTATATCCACCTTCTGGTTGCCACATTGTATATCTAATCACCTTTGAAATTGATCTACCCTCCTTTCTGTTAATCTTCTTGGTAAGCCATTCCAAAGACTATAATGGCACTCATTCAAGTGTATACCTCCGCCAGGCTGAACAGTTAACCTTTTGTATCCCACTGATGGGCCAAATCTGCATGCGCACCTTAACCAAAATCTAATCAGCTTGTTGTCACCTACCCAATGCATCCACCAAGTTTTATCATAACCTGTCATTTAACCATAACGATGTTTTGAGATATCACTCGATGGTGAATAATTACTTAGAAAATTCTAGTATCTGGATCCAGATCCGGATCTTCACCAAAATATAATCAATTTGACTTGTCGCACAGTCGCACACCCTACCTGTTCACCGAGGTTCGTCCGAATCTGTTCATAACTTTTTGAGATATCCTGCGCACAATTAAACATCCATCCATCAGTACCTCTGTGCAGAGCGTTGGTGCTGCCTAAGCAGTCTCCTTGGCTATTGGACACAATCCTGGACGGGTCGCCACTCCGACACAGGATACCAGCAAGCTGGCACTCAATTTGCCGACCTCGGAAGGATGACGGGCAGAGCCAACCCCACCTGATATTAATTCAACAGCCGAGTGGGAGTTGAACTCAGGATCTTAGGATCCCAAGACCACCACCCGAACCGTGAAAATAGCCCTCTCCCTTCCCTGCCCTATCCCTCTCCCTTCCACACATCTCCTCATGTCTCTGTTCCACACTGTTTTTTTCCTTCCCTACCCCCCCCCTTGTATGTTCTGTGTGTTGGTTCTCATATGAGTCTCGTGTGTGTGTGTGTGTGTGTGTGTGTGTGTGTGTGTGTGTGTGTGTGTGTGTGTGTGTGTGTGTGTGTGTGTGTATAAAACCTCATTCCACCTTCGGTGATTGAAGTAATTATTGACCCCCTTCCCACCCCACATATCCAATGCTGGAATTGATTTCTGTGTGGTCCTCATTGGTCTCCAGTTTTCAGTGTTGCGGACGTAATGCTTGATGGCTGTGGATGTGACATATCCTGCTCGGAACTTTGGAAGGGTGTGATATTCGTCACTTAAATTGTTTTACATTGAATAAACAAATAAGACTGTGGGAGTAAGATTTACAATCTAATTTGCACAATCTGTCTTCAACTTTCACTGATGCATCTTCATGAATGAACCTGCAACACCCCAAAAATATGCAGGCAAGTACATGGTGGCCACATTTCAGGGGAAGATCAGAGTAAAACAATTTGCTGGTCTTGTGGTTGGTGAAAACAGTCGAGGAAGTAGATATGAAATATATGAAAAACTAGAAGGGCACTCGGTAGAGCACATACCTCCGCCACGTAATGCTGATCCACGACAACATATCGGGCCCAATACATTTTTGAAATATCATGCTATACAGTACTATATCGTTTTTGGCCCGATCTCTCAATGGTGAAGAATCACTTTTAAAAATTAAATAATTCTTGTATCCGGATTCGGAACTTCACCAAAATTGAATCGATATGTCCTTGTCACACACACAACGTGTCCACCAAGTTTTGTCTGAATCCGTCCGCAACTTTTTCTTCAAGACTTGCATCAATGTATTTTACAGTGTAAGAATTCGCAGAGTTTTGAAAAGGGATTTTGTTTGTCAACTTTTAATTTTTGTCCCATGTCATGTCCAGACACACTGATTTTTGATGAGAATTTTTTGGTGAAGATTATATGCCAGGATTTAAAGTTTTACATACATACGTGCACACATATATACATACATACTGTTATGGGGGCAGGGTTTCGGTGGCGAGCATGACCGCTTGGGGGAGCAGTTGAGTCTGCTCCACCGAATACACCGGAATTTAGTTTCAGATAAATCCGAAAGGTCACGGGTCCCTTATCGGACCGAAGATCGCCAATAGGTCGACCACGTGGGGTAGGGTCAATTGCCAATTTCAATATATATAATTACCCACGTCCTCGAACTACCGGGGAAATTCACCCTCGGCAGGATCTGCGCGATCCGAGTCGTACCCCGAGCGGAGAGTACCAGAACCTTGCCGGCCAATTGCATGATTACGGCAACAATGAGGCCTCCTAATTCCCGTTCGCAGCGTGGCAAACCAATGATAGAAAGGACAAGGACAAGCTGGGACATTCAACAAGAAGGGATTTATTTACAATAGTGGGAAGGGAAGCGCACAAAGAGCAGAGTTATCCGAATAAGAAATGTAATGTACAATGAGCAAAAGAAAGCACTTGCACAATTCCACTTCAAGACGGCCCACGGACACACACACGCACACACAAATACCCCAGGAAGAGATGGACCTCAAGGTCTTTATTGCCCCTTCAGTTCGGAGGGAAGACGAGCTGAGGGAAGAGAACGTGCTGGCTACCTGGCCAGGTTCGCGCGGTTGGCCGACCGCACCTTCCCGGAGCACCAGTCGCCAAAGAACTGACCAGGGCAGCCGAACCCAGAGGAGGCGAGACCAGGTGATCTCCCATGATGAGATGAGATGGTCGACCGCTTGTAGTAATGCTCCAGACGAGACGCTTCGGATGCGCGGGATGCAATCAGCCGCAGACCCAGACAGAAGCGCGCTCGAGCAGACGGGACCCACTCATTTAATCCTTTTTGGAGCGCGGTCCACTCCCCCCGTCGCCTGCTCTCATTGGGTGGACGGCGTGTCTCCGCCTTCTCGCAAAGGACCGCCCCGGCTCTGGTCCACACGTCGCCCATTGGGCAGAAAATGACGCATACTCTTATCTTATTTGGCGCGCAGCCAGAACTAAGCGCTCCGTGCCCATATTTGGGCCAAGCCAGAGCAAAACGCTTCTTGACCATATTTGGTGCGAAATCCACACCGCCTGGGGTATGGAATTCCGCACACGCCCGCATGCAGACGAGCGTGCGAAGAGTGCTCGTCGTTGTTGTTGGTGTTGTCGTCGTCATTGTTGTTGGTGATGTAAAAATCCTAACTATAAAATAATTTACAGCGCACGTACAATTAATCACCCATTAAACATAGGACGGGACCCAACCTCGAAACACATACTTACCGATATAACTGATTTATAAGGACTCTGGCTGTTGTGTGAGATGGGTTTCAGATTCGTAACAATACTAGGTCCTGAAACCAATAAATACAAGGTAAAACAGTTTAACTTAAATCATGTAATTAACAAGTACAGCCTCTGAATGTGTGTGAATGTCACATTTGCAACCATGGAATTGCCCAGCAGGCTTACCTGCTTCTCTTAAGCCTTTACAATTCATTCAGAACATGACTACAAGGCTCGTGATGCAGTCTTGTAAATTTCATCACATCACATCTAATCACTCCAGTCCTCCTCAAACGCTTTACTGGATTGCAGTACGGTAATACCCCAGTTTATGCAAAGGAGAAGCTTCTGTGCTCCTGAGAGATTCGTACAATAGCAATTCCGCACAGAATGGGGCTCTTTTAAAGCATTGTGTTAATGAGGATACGTGGACCGGACGGATGTGCTACTTCTGGGATAGAGCTGCTACTACCGGGGACAGAAGAATGATTATATATATATATATATATATATATATATATATATATATATATATATATATATATATATATATATATATATATATATATATATGTATATATATATATATATTTTTTTTTTAAAGAAAGACCCACCCACATCTCTTCCTTGTGAATGGAGGGAATAGCCAATCAACTAAACCCAGGTTGCAAGGAATACATTAATAAATTGACACCTCCCATGCTCCTCTCGCTGAAACTGCTCTGTAAAGCAACCAGGAAGGCCTGCACAAGGTAAGTGCTTTACTGTATCAAACCATTCCCAGAGCTCTTCCACAGCTATAAAGACATTCACACACAGTACACGCATGAGACTCCCAATGCTACACACCCCCTCAGCTGCCAGACCAGTTTCATCGCTTATTGGCAATTTATCAGCGACAGTTCATCAATTCATCACTTTATTTATATTTATGTATATTATAAGCTCTAATAACCTGAATCATGAATGTACACTACTAAATGAATAAATGTTACTGCTAAAAATATTGTTACGATTTTCGGTCCGCCCGGCGTGCGATCGGCCACGTAACTCAAATCGCGACCGCGTCGCCCACCGGAACGGACAATTCAGTCATGACCCTCCGTGGAACTACCGCCAGGAGCTAGTCACGGGTGGGTCTTTCGACCACACCACAATCGTGCCAATCGGCCACCCGCGCAGGATAGGGTTGTTCGCCAAACTCGACCTACCAAGTACCTGCGTGGGTAGTTAACCGGGCGATCGTAACTCGCTGCTGGCCGGCCAAGGACACGAACCGCTTAAGCGGTCCGTTCCGTGCTTCAGTGATAACTGAGCGGTGTTATCGCTGGCCCCGACGGACGTGATTATTTACCGGGTGCTTACACCCTTCTACCAATTCCTTCCGTGATGCAAGATGGAACTTTCAAACAAAGGAAAGGACGCAACGAAATGGGAAACAGTTCGACAAGTACATTTATTCCACACTCAGACAAGGCAAGCACGTATTCACAGCCATACAGTAAGAATGCACGTAAAACAGTCAAAGCAATGAAAGCAAGAATTACAACCGACTACAAGCAAAGGTTTATTTACATGCACTTAAACAGTTTCTACTTTACAAGACATGGCGCCACAACACGCATTCACACAAAAGCAAATGAAAGACCCCCTCAAAGGCAAGGGAGTCAGACTGGGCCCGTGGGCCTAATGCGCGTGGAACCTGGATGAGCGGCCAGGTCCACGAGACCGAAGGGTCCTACCCGCGCCCTCGTGGCGCAATGGTGGGCAAGCCGCAATGTCAGCATAGCTGCGCCTGGCTTCGTGCCCCTGGCGTGGTCGGTGAGCTCTCTCTGGCGCTCCCCGTCTGCCTTTCCCATCAGCTTCGAGCTCCGTCTCCCGACTCGACTGTCCCGCCGACACTGCAGACTTGACTTCTTCTGCCGACACTCTGCCGCTGCCACTCCACTGCTCCCACTTGGTTCTCTGCCGACGTACTGCGCACCTTGACTTCCACTTGACTTCCCTCGCCGAGCTGCGCCGTGCTCGCGCCTATATAGCCCGGGGGAGGGGCATCTATGTAAATTTCTGGATCACAGCGGGTTCGCAGGCGGGGCTATGCCACCCGATGCTCAGTCATTGGATGGATGAAAAGGGGGCGTGAAGCATTCCTGATCCGATTCTTGAGGCGAAAGGAACGCATTCACAGCCCATGGCACGACGTGTGGTAGAAAGGCGAAGGTGGTGGTGTTTGAGCTGTTGGTGGGCGTCGTTTGAGAATGGCGGTGAAGCGATGTTTGCGGGATGGAGTTGTGGAGGTAAAGAGGTGAAGGTGGCGGTGTTTGAGTTGTTGGGGGATTATTGGTCCAAAATAACGATAGAGAAAAGAAAAAGGGCTAACTCAAAGGATCACAGCCCTGTGAACACGGAAATTCCCTCTAAACAACGGTGGGGAAATCTAACTACACAATTACTTATCGTCATAACTGATCTGAGGACCCTTTATGGTGTATTGCGAATTTCCACAGCCGTAACAATATATATAAATTTTGTACATTTATCAATGAGGTGTCTTGGAGCATTTTGCCAACCGACTGCTTCACTCCATAGACGCGTAAGTACATGAGAAGGGGTTCACCTTCAAGTCTGCTGTATCATTATTGGCAAGGAGTGTCAGGTGGTCTTTTTCTACTTTGAAGCCAGTGGCATGCCGCTCAACTTTGGAAATGAATGTATGGGACAGCATCCTCTTCCAAAAAAGCCCCGTTTCATCCACATTAAAAACTAGAAGGGCACTCGGTAGAACGCATACCTCCATCCCGTAATGCCTGATCCACGAGAACATATCTTACCCAATACATTTTTGAAATATCATGCTATTTATCATTTTTGAGCACTATCTCTCAATGGTGAAGAAGCGCTTAAAAAAATTCTAGTAGTCTGATCCGGATCTTCACCACAATCTAATCAGTTCGTCCTTGTCACACACCGAACCTGTCCACATAATTTCATCCGAATCCGTCCACAACTTTTGGAGATATCCTGTACACTAACAAACAGACAAACAGACAAACAAACAAATAGACAGAAAGGGGTGAAAACAACCTCCTTCACCTTCGGTGGCAGAGGTAACTAGCTGGGAGGGTAAACTTCTGGAAGGGCATTAAACCGAGATGGAAATTCAGCTGCTGTTTGCTCTTCAAACTTGCAGCTTCACCGGTAATGCAAATGTCATGCAAATTGCTGCAGTGTTTAAATCTATCGAACCACTGGCCATAAACATCTCCTTGGTAGATCTCTCACCTTCCTGCTCTTTTTCTTCATCCTATCAACTCAGTGCCTTAGCTATAATTACTGCCTGACTGAAAGGCATAGCACGCTGATTCATATGCTCGATCCAGGAGGATAAAAGTCCATCTCCATTAAACTGCTCCAAGATCTAATTAATTTTGTCACAGCTGCGGAAGTAGTGGACTGACTAGATGCTTTAAATCGTTTCTTTGTTCCATGACTCACAAAGTGGGTATGCTGTGGTATGTTTGTGGAAATTCCACATAAAACTATTATGAGGTACTTGGACAAAGGATCAATGGTCAGAAATGAAAGTGGACATCTTGGGGAACCTGTAGAAACCGGCAATATCATACTCTCCATTTCCCTGTTTTATTAAAGATGAATTAAAGCAACAGAATATGGGTATTTTAACCTTAGAAATGTTACAATTTGATTGGTAAAATTTTTATTGTACTGTACGTTTCTTATGTGACAGTTATTTTGAGTGTGGTGACTCAGAATGTGAACTTTGGTGTCTCTTTTATGTTTTGATGATGTTCTGTTTCCCTATTCGGGTTTTCTGGCATCTACCCTATCTGATTAAATAATGGATTCGTACATAACGCTTCGTGTCCACTGCATCGAGAAAAATAAGGAGTTCAGTGTTGATAATGTTTCTTATGATTTTTATTCCAAATCTCCCTTAATTTCTTGGAAATATGACAGTCTATCGGCAGAAAAATAAAATTGGGACCGCAAGTAGTCCCGTCTTGATTTTCGTGTCAGTCCCGTTATGTACGAATCATCATCTCTCGTCAGACGCAAATAACGCGAGCATTAGAAAATCTTGCCGTCTTGCAAACTTTGCCGATTGATGGATATAATAGGCACTTGCAAGCATGTCAGCACATTTGCATTCACCGTCGGGCGCAGCGTTTGTCGTCATGCCCATGTCTTTGCGAGAGCCGTAACGTACGAATCCAGCGTGAGGACGCTGAGCCGAACGAGGTGACTCGCATTTGTCTGATAATTAATTCTTCATTTTAACCAACGCTAGAATTTTTTGGTGCTTCGTGAGGATCCGAGAGGTAAGAATTATGTTTTTCTTTTCATGTTTAAAGTGATTATTTTCAAAAGTTCGAAAGAAATAGATTTGATTTTTTCCGTTATTTTTCGCTTACAAGTGTAGCTTTCTTTGCTACTGAACTTCTTCGTAATTTATAACATCGGACTCTCTCAAAATGTGTTTTTTCTTTTTCCTGTCACAAATTGAGCCTGTTTAAAAAGGCAGAGTAAAAATTATCTGTTTCTTATCCCAAAATATAATATTTACGCTTTTTTTTTTTTTTAGGTTTTTAATAATATAATATAGGTTTTTAACAATTATCTCTTGCTTCAAAATTTTTTCTTATTCTGCTTTATGTTATCCAACCATGTTTAAAACTTATTTTGACAATGTGATTCCTACACTTGATCCACTTGTGTTCATACTTGCACATACCCCAATCTACTTTGGGCTTCAGATATTCTTCGTCGTTTTGTCGTCTTCATCTTCTTTGTCTTCTTTGTCGCCTTCTTTGTCGCCCTCTTTGTCGCCCTCTTTGTCGCCCTCTTTGTCGCCCTCTTTGTCGCCCTCTTTGTCGCCCTCTTTGTCGCCCTCTTTGTCGCCCTCTTTGTCGCCCTCTTTGTCGCCCTCTTTGTCGCCCTCTTTGTCGCCCTCTTTGTCGCCCTCTTTGTCGCCCTCTTTGTCGCCCTCTTTGTCGCCCTCTTTGTCGCCCTCTTTGTCGCCCTCTTTGTCGCCCTCTTTGAGCCCTCTTTGTCGCCCTCTTTGTCGAGCCTCTTTTGAGCCCTCTTTGTCGCCCTCTTTGTCGCCCTCTTTGTCGCCCTCTTTGTCGCCCTCTTTGTCGCCCTCTTTGTCGCCCTCTTTGTCGCCCTCTTTGTCGCCCTCTTTGTCGCCCTCTTTGTCGCCCTCTTTGTCGCCCTCTTTGTCGCCCTCTTTGTCGCCCTCTTTGTCGCCCTCTTTGTCGCCCTCTTTGTCGCCCTCTTTGTCGCCCTCTTTGTCGCCCTCTTTGTCGCCCTCTTTGTCGCCCTCTTTGTCGCCCTCTTTGTCGCCCTCTTTGTCGCCCTCTTTGTCGCCCTCTTTGTCGCCCTCTTTGTCGCCCTCTTTGTCGCCCTCTTTGTCGCCCTCTTTGTCGCCCTCTTTGTCGCCCTCTTTGTCGCCCTCTTTGTCGCCCTCTTTGTCGCCCTCTTTGTCGCCCTCTTTGTCGCCCTCTTTGTCGCCCTCTTTGTCGCCCTCTTTGTCGCCCTCTTTGTCGCCCTCTTTGTCGCCCTCTTTGTCGCCCTCTTTGTCGCCCTCTTTGTCGCCCTCTTTGTCGCCCTCTTTGTCGCCCTCTTTGTCGCCCTCTTTGTCGCCCTCTTTGTCGCCCTCTTTGTCGCCCTCTTTGTCGCCTCTTTGTCGCCCTCTTTGTCGCCCTCTTTGTCGCCCTCTTTGAGCCGCCCTCTTTGTCGCCCTCTTTGTCGCCCTCTTTGTCGCCCTCTTTGTCGCCCTCTTTGTCGCCCTCTTTGTCGCCCTCTTTGTCGCCCTCTTTGTCGCCCTCTTTGTCGCCCTCTTTGTCGCCCTCTTTGTCGCCCTCTTTGTCGCCGCCTTTGTCGCCGCCTTTGTCGCCGCCTTTGTCGCCGCCTTTGTCGCCGCCTTTGTCGCCGCCTTTGTCGCCGCCTTTGTCGCCCTCTTTGTCGCCCTCTTTGTCGCCGCCTTTGTCTCCGCCTTTGTCTCCGCCTTTGTCTCCGCCTTTGTCGCCGCCTTTGTCGCCGCCTTTGTCGCCGCCTTTGTCGCCGCCTTTGTCGCCGCCTTTGTCGCCGCCTTTGTCGCCGCCTTTGTCGCCGCCTTTGTCGCCGCCTTTGTCGCCGCCTTTGTCGCCGCCTTTGTCGCCGCCTTTGTCGCCGCCTTTGTCGCCGCCTTTGTCGCCGCCTTTGTCGCCGCCTTTGTCGCCGCCTTTGTCGCCGCCTTTGTCGCCGCCTTTGTCGCCGCCTTTGTCGCCGCCTTTGTCGCCGCCTTTGTCGCCGCCTTTGTCGCCGCCTTTGTCGCCGCCTTTGTCTTCTTTGTCGTCTTTGTCTTCTTTGTCGTCTTTGTCGTCTTTGTCGTCTTTGTCTTCTTTGTCGTCTTTGTCTTCTTTGTCGTCTTTGTCTTCTTTGTCGTCTTTGTCTTCTTTGTCGTCTTTGTCTTCTTTGTCGTCTTTGTCTTCTTTGTCGTCTTTGTCTTCTTTGTCGTCTTTGTCTTCTTTGTCGTCTTCGTCTTCTTCGTCGAATTCGTCTTCTTCGTCGTCTTTGACTTCTTTGTCGTCTTCGTCTCCTTTGTCTTCTTCTTTGTCGTGTTTCTCTTGTTTGTCTTCTTTGCGTTTTTTGTCGTCTTCGTCTTCTTTGTCGTCTTCGTCTTCTTTGTCGTCTTCGTCTTCTTTGTCGTCTTCGTCTTCTTTGTCGTCTTCGTCTTCTTTGTCGTCTTCGTCTTCTTTGTCGTCTTCGTCTTCTTTGTCGTCTTCGTCTTCTTTGTCGTCTTCGTCTTCTTTGTCGTCTTCGTCTTCTTTGTCGTCTTCGTCTTCTTTGTCGTCTTCGTCTTCTTTGTCGTCTTCGTCTTCTTTGTCGTCTTCGTCTTCTTTGTCGTCTTCGTCTTCTTTGTCGTCTTCGTCTTCTTTGTCGTCTTCGTCTTCTTTGTCGTCTTCGTCTTCTTTCTTGTCTTCGTTCTCTTTGTCGCCGCCGTCTTCGTCGTCTTCGTCGTCTTTGTCGCCGTCTTCGCCGTCTTTGTCGTCTTCCGTCTTCGTCGTCTTCGTCGTCTTCGCCGTGCCGTCTTCGTCGTCTTCGTCGTCTTCGTCTTGCGTCGTCTTCGTCGTCTTCGTCGTCTTCGTCGTCTTCGCTGTCTTCGTCGTCTTGCCGTCTTTGTCGTCTTCGTCGTCTTCGCGTCTTCGTCGTCTTTGTCGTCTTCGTCGTCTTGTCGTCTTCGTTCTTCGCCGTCTTCGTCGTCTTTGCGTCTTCGCTTCTTTGTCGTCTTCGTTCTTTGTCGTCTTCGCTGTCTTTGTCGTCTTCGTCTTCTTTGTCGTCTTTGTCTTCTTCGTCGTCTTCGTCTTCTTTGTCGTCTTCGTCTTCTTTGTCGTCTTCGTCTTCTTTGTCGTCTTCGTCTTCTTTGTCGTCTTCGTCTTCTTTGTCGTCTTCGTCTTCTTTGTCGTCTTCGTCTTCTTTGTCGTCTTCGTCTTCTTTGTCGTCTTCGTCTTCTTTGTCGTCTTCGTCTTCTTCGTCGTCTTCGTCTTCTTCGTCGTCTTCGTCTTCTTCGTCGTCTTCGTCTTCTTCGTCTTCTTCGTCGTCTTCGTCTTCTTCGGCGTCTTCGTCTTCTTCGGCGTCTTCGTCTTCTTCGGCGTCTTCGTCTTCTTCGGCGTCTTCGTCTTCTTCGGCGTCTTTGTCTTCTTCGGCGTCTTTGTCTTCTTCGGCGTCTTTGTCTTCTTCGGCGTCTTTGTCTTCTTCGGCGTCTTTGTCTTCTTCGGCGTCTTTGTCTTCTTCGTCGTATTTGTCTTCTTCGTCTTCTTCGTCGTCTTCGTCTTCTTCGTCGTCTTCGTCTTCTTCGTCGTCTTCGTCTTCTTCGTCGTCTTCGTCTTCTTCGTCGTCTTCGTCTTCTTCGTCGTCTTCGTCTTCTTCGTCGTCTTCGTCTTCTTCGTCGTCTTCGTCTTCTTCGTCGTCTTCGTCTTCTTCGTCGTCTTCGTCTTCTTCGTCGTCTTCGTCTTCTTCGTCTTCTTCGTCTTCTTCGTCTTCTTCGTCGTCTTCGTCTTCTTCGTCGTCTTCGTCTTCTTCGTCGTCTTTGTCTTCTTCGTCGTCTTCGTCTTCTTCGTCGTCTTCGTCTTCTTCGTCGTCTTCGTCTTCTTCGTCGTCTTTGTCTTCTTCGTCGTCTTTGTCTTCTTCGTCGTCTTCGTCGTCTTCGTCGTCTTCGTCGTCTTCGTCGTCTCCGTCTTCTTCGTCGTCTCCGTCTTCTTCGTCGTCTTTGTCTTCTTCGTCGTCTTTGTCTTCTTCGTCGTCTTTGTCTTCTTCGGCGTCTTTGTCTTCTTCGGCGTCTTTGTCTTCTTCGGCGTCTTTGTCTTCTTCGGCGTCTTTGTCTTCTTCGGCGTCTTTGTCTTCTTCGGCGTCTTTGTCTTCTTCGGCGTCTTTGTCTTCTTCGGCGTCTTTGTCTTCTTCGGCGTCTTTGTCTTCTTCGGCGTCTTTGTCTTCTTCGGCGTCTTTGTCTTCTTCGGCGTCTTTGTCTTCTTCGGCTTCTTTGTCTTCTTCGTCGTCTTTGTCTTCTTCGTCGTCTTTGTCTTTTTCGTCGTCTTCGTCGTCTTCGTCTTCTTCGTCGTCTTCGTCTTCTTCGTCGTCTTCGTCTTCTTCGTCGTCTTCGTCTTCTTCGTCGTCTTCGTCTTCCTCGTCGTCTTCGTCTTCTTCGTCGTCTTCGTCTTCTTCGTCGTCTTCGTCTTCTTCGTCGTCTTCGTCTTCTTCGTCGTCTTCGTCTTCTTCGTCGTCTTTGTCTTCTTCGTCTTCTTCGTCTTCTTCGTCTTCTTCGTCGTCTTTGTCTTCTTCGGCGTCTTTGTCTTCTTCGGCGTCTTTGTCTTCTTCGTCGTCTTTGTCTTCTTCGTCGTCTTTGTCTTCTTCGTCGTCTTTGTCTTCTTCGTCGTATTTGTCTTCTTCGTCTTCTTCGTCGTCTTCGTCTTCTTCGTCGTCTTCGTCTTCTTCGTCGTCTTCGTCTTCTTCGTCGTCTTCGTCTTCTTCGTCGTCTTCGTCTTCTTCGTCGTCTTCGTCTTCTTCGTCGTCTTCGTCTTCTTCGTCGTCTTCGTCTTCTTCGTCGTCTTCGTCTTCTTCGTCGTCTTTGTCTTCTTCGTCGTCTTTGTCTTCTTCGTCTTCTTCGTCTTCTTCGTCTTCTTCGTCGTCTTTGTCTTCTTCGTCGTCTTTGTCTTCTTCGTCGTCTTCGTCTTCTTCGTCGTCTTCGTCTTCTTCGTCGTCTTCGTCTTCTTCGTCGTCTTTGTCTTCTTCGTCGTCTTTGTCTTCTTCGTCGTCTTCGTCGTCTTCGTCGTCTTCGTCGTCTTCGTCGTCTCCGTCTTCTTCGTCGTCTTCGTCTTCTTCGTCGTCTTTGTCTTCTTCGGCGTCTTTGTCTTCTTCGGCGTCTTTGTCTTCTTCGGCGTCTTTGTCTTCTTCGGCGTCTTTGTCTTCTTCGGCGTCTTCGTCTTCTTCGGCGTCTTCGTCTTCTTCGGCGTCTTCGTCTTCTTCGGCGTCTTTGTCTTCTTCGGCGTCTTCGTCTTCTTCGGCGTCTTCGTCTTCTTCGTCGTCTTCGTCTTCTTCGTCTTCTTCGTCTTCTTCGTCTTCTTCGTCGTCTTCGTCGTCTTCGTCTTCTTCGTCGTCTTCGTCTTCTTCGTCTTCTTCGTCTTCTTCGTCTTCTTCGTCGTCTTCGTCTTCTTCGTCGTCTTTGTCTTCTTCGTCGTCTTTGTCTTCTTCGTCGTCTTTGTCTTCTTCGTCGTATTTGTCTTCTTCGTCTTCTTCGTCGTCTTCGTCTTCTTCGTCGTCTTCGTCTTCTTCGTCGTCTTCGTCTTCTTCGTCGTCTTTGTCTTCTTCGTCGTCTTCGTCTTCTTCGTCTTCTTCGTCGTCTTTGTCTTCTTCGGCGTCTTTGTCTTCTTCGGCGTCTTTGTCTTCTTCGGCGTCTTTGTCTTCTTCGGCGTCTTTGTCTTCTTCGGCGTCTTTGTCTTCTTCGGCGTCTTTGTCTTCTTCGGCGTCTTTGTCTTCTTCGGCGTCTTTGTCTTCTTCGGCGTCTTTGTCTTCTTCGTCGTCTTTGTCTTCTTCGTCGTCTTCGTCTTCTTCGTCTTCTTCGTCGTCTTCGTCTTCTTCGTCGTCTTCGTCTTCTTCGTCGTCTTCGTCTTCTTCGTCTTCTTCGTCGTCTTCGTCTTCTTCGTCTTCTTCGTCTTCTTCGTCTTCTTCGTCGTCTTCGTCGTCTTCGTCGTCTTCGTCGTCTTCGTCGTCTTCGTCGTCTTCGTCGTCTTCGTCGTCTTCGTCGTCTTCGTCGTCTTCGTCGTCTTCGTCGTCTTCGTCGTCTTCGTCGTCTTCGTCGTCTTCGTCGTCTTCGTCGTCTTCGTCGTCTTTGTCTTCTTCGTCGTCTTTGTCTTCTTCGGCGTCTGTCTTCTTCGGCGTCTTTGTCTTCTTCGGCGTCTTTGTCTTCTTCGGCGTCTTCGTCTTCTTCGGCGTCTTCGTCTTCTTCGTCGTCTTCGTCTTCTTCGTCTTCTTCGTCTTCTTCGTCTTCTTCGTCGTCTTCGTCTTCTTCGTCTTCTTCGTCTTCTTCGTCTTCTTTGTCTTCTTCGTCGTCTTTGTCTTCTTCGTCGTCTTTGTCTTCTTCGTCGTCTTTGTCTTCTTCGTCGTATTCGTCTTCTTCGTCTTCTTCGTCGTCTTCGTCTTCTTCGTCGTCTTCGTCTTCTTCGTCGTCTTCGTCTTCTTCGTCGTCTTCGTCGTCTTCGTCTTCTTCGTCGTCTTCGTCTTCTTCGTCGTCTTCGTCTTCTTTGTCGTCTTCGTCTTCTTTGTCTTCTTCGTCGTCTTTGTCTTCTTCGTCGTCTTTGTCTTCTTCGTCGTCTTTGTCTTCTTCGTCGTCTTTGTCTTCTTCGTCGTCTTTGTCTTCTTCGTCGTCTTTGTCTTCTTCGTCGTCTTTGTCTTCTTCGTCGTCTTTGTCTTCTTCGTCGTCTTTGTCTTCTTCGTCGTCTTTGTCTTCTTCGTCGTCTTTGTCTTCTTTGTCGTCTTTGTCTTCTTTGTCGTCTTTGTCTTCTTCGTCGTCTTTGTCTTCTTCGTCGTCTTTGTCTTCTTCGTCGTCTTCGTCTTCTTCGTCTTCTTCGTCGTCTTTGTCTTCTTCGTCTTTGTCTTCTTCGTCGTCTTCGTCTTCTTCGTCGTCTTCGTCTTCTTCGTCGTCTTCGTCTTCTTCGTCGTCTTCGTCTTCTTCGTCGTCTTCGTCTTCTTCGTCTTCTTCGTCGTCTTCGTCTTCTTCGTCGTCTTTGTCTTCTTCGTCTTCTTCGTCGTCTTCGTCGTCTTCGTCGTCTTCGTCGTCTTCGTCTTCTTCGTCGTCTTCGTCTTCTTCGTCGTCTTCGTCTTCTTCGTCGTCTTTGTCTTCTTCGTCGTCTTTGTCTTCTTCGTCGTCTTTGTCTTCTTCGGCGTCTTGTCTTCTTCGTCGTCTTTGTCTTCTTCGTCGTCTTTGTCTTCTTCGTCGTCTTTGTCTTCTTCGTCGTCTTTGTCTTCTTCGTCGTCTTTGTCTTCTTCGTCGTCTTTGTCTTCTTCGTCGTCTTTGTCTTCTTCGTCGTCTTTGTCTTCTTCGTCGTCTTTGTCTTCTTCGTCGTCTTTGTCTTCTTCGTCGTCTTTGTCTTCTTCGTCGTCTTTGTCTTCTTCGTCGTCTTTGTCTTCTTCGTCGTCTTTGTCTTCTTCGTCTTCTTCGTCTTCTTCGTCGTCTTTGTCTTCTTCGTCGTCTTTGTCTTCTTCGTCGTCTTTGTCTTCTTCGTCGTCTTTGTCTTCTTCGTCGTCTTTGTCTTCTTCGTCGTCTTTGTCTTCTTCGTCGTCTTTGTCTTTGTCGTCTTTGTCTTCTTCGTCGTCTTCGTCGTCTTCGTCTTCTTCGTCGTCTTTGTCTTCTTCGTCGTCTTTGTCTTCTTCGTCGTCTTTGTCTTCTTCGTCGTCTTTGTCTTCTTCGTCGTCTTTGTCTTCTTCGTCGTCTTTGTCTTCTTCGTCGTCTTTGTCTTCTTCGTCGTCTTTGTCTTCTTCGCCGCCTTCGTCGTCCTTCGTCTTCTTCGCTTCTTCGTCGCCTTTGTCTTCTTCGCTTTGTCTTCTTCGTCGCCTTTGTCTTCTTCGTCGCCTTTGTCTTCTTCGCCGTCTTTGTCTTCGCCGCCTTTGTCTTCTTCGTCGCCTTTGTCTTCTTTGTCGCCTTCGTCTTCTTTGTCTTGTTCGGCGTCTTTGTCTTCTTCGGGGTCTTTGTCTTCTTCGGCGTCTTTGTCTTCTTCGGCGTCTTTGTCTTCTTCGGCGTCTTTGTCTTCTTCGTCGTCTTTGTCTTCTTCGTCGTCTTTGTCTTCTTCGTCGTCTTTGTCTTCTTCGTCGTCTTTGTCTTCTTCGTCGTCTTTGTCTTCTTCGTCGTCTTTGTCTTCTTCGTCGTCTTTGTCTTCTTCGTCGTCTTTGTCTTCTTCGTCGTCTTTGTCTTCTTCGTCGTCTTTGTCTTCTTCGTCGTCTTCGTCTTCTTCGTCTTCTTCGTCTTCTTCGTCGTCTTTGTCTTCTTCGTCTTTGTCTTCTTCGTCGTCTTTGTCTTCTTCGTCGTCTTTGTCTTCTTCGTCGTCTTTGTCTTCTTTGTCGTCTTCGTCTTCTTTGTCTTCTTCGTCGTCTTTGGCTTCTTCGTCGTCTTTGTCTTCTTCGTCGTCTTTGTCTTCTTCGTCGTCTTCGTCGTCTTCGTCTTCTTCGTCGTCTTTGTCTTCTTCGTCGTCTTTGTCTTCTTCGTCGTCTTTGTCTTCTTCGTCGTCTTTGTCTTCTTCGTCGTCTTTGTCTTCTTCGTCGTCTTTGTCTTCTTCGTCGTCTTTGTCTTCTTCGTCGTCTTCGTCTTCTTCGTCTTCTTCGTCGTCTTTGTCTTCTTCGTCTTTGTCTTCTTCGTCGTCTTTGTCTTCTTCGTCGTCTTTGTCTTCTTCGTCGTCTTTGTCTTCGTCGTCTTTGTCTTCTTCGTCGTCTTTGTCTTCTTTGTCGTCTTCGTCTTCTTTGTCTTCTTCGTCGTCTTCGTCGTCTTTGTCTTCTTTGTCGTCTTCGTCGTCTTCGTCGTCTTTGTCTTCTTCGTCGTCTTCGTCTTCTTCGTCGTCTTTGTCTTCTTCGTCGTCTTTGTCTTCTTCGTCGTCTTTGTCTTCTTCGTCGTCTTTGTCTTCTTCGTCGTCTTTGTCTTCTTCGGCGTCTTTGTCTTCTTCGGCGTCTTTGTCTTCTTCGGCGTCTTTGTCTTCTTCGGCGTCTTTGTCTTCTTCGGCGTCTTTGTCTTCTTCGGCGTCTTTGTCTTCTTCGGCGTCTTTGTCTTCTTCGGCGTCTTTGTCTTCTTCGGCGTCTTTGTCTTCTTCGGCGTCTTTGTCTTGTTCGGCGTCTTTGTCTTCTTCGGCGTCTTTGTCTTCTTCGTCGTCTTTGTCTTCTTCGTCGTCTTTGTCTTCTTCGTCGTCTTTGTCTTCTTCGTCGTCTTCGTCTTCTTCGTCTTCTTCGTCGTCTTTGTCTTCTTCGTCGTCTTTGTCTTCTTCGTCGTCTTTGTCTTCTTCGTCGTCTTTGTCTTCTTCGTCGTCTTTGTCTTCTTCGTCGTCCTTGTCTTCTTCGTCGTCTTTGTCTTCTTCGTCGTCTTTGTCTTCTTCGTCGTCTTCGTCGTCTTTGTCTTCTTTGTCGTCTTCGTCGTCTTCGTCGTCTTTGTCTTCTTCGTCGTCTTCGTCTTCTTCGTCGTCTTTGTCTTCTTCGTCGTCTTTGTCTTCTTCGTCGTCTTTGTCTTCTTCGTCGTCTTCGTCTTCTTCGTCGTCTTTGTCTTCTTTGTCTTCTTCGTCGTCTTCGTCTTCTTTGTCTTCTTCGTCGTCTTCGTCGTCTTTGTCTTCTTCGTCGTCTTTGTCTTCTTTGTCTTCGTCGTCTTCGTCGTCTTTGTCGTCTTCGTCGTCTTTGTCGTCTTCGTCGTCTTTGTCTTCTTCGTCGTCTTTGTCTTCTTCGTCGTCTTTGTCGTCTTCGTCTTCTTTGTCGTCTTCGTCTTCTTCGTCGTCTTCGTCTTCTTCGTCTCCTTCTTGTTCTTCGTTTTCTTCTTCTTCCACATACTGTTAACTTTTATCACCCTGTTGTGTATAAAGTTGTGACTTACTGTAGAAGTGAGACTATTTAACAATTACTGATTTCTTATATTGACATATTGCGTATTTGTGCTGTGTGACCTTGTTTCATTTAGTACACCTCTATAATTTGATCAAATATTACACACACACACACACACACACACACACACACACACACACACACACACACACACACACACACACACACACACACACACACACACACACACACACACACACACACACACACACACATCCCAGGTAAAGTGGTACAAATGGAATTCACCAAAGGCAGTGGAAGGAAGTCATAGTGCAGGTATTTTTCCAACTTTTTCCAAATTCTAAGATGATGCTGATGACATTGGTAACTCTTGAAGTAGGCCACAAAAACTTGATAGTTGATGGTAAAAGCTGTTAAAAGCATTGTTATAGTTTCACTCCATGGTTGATGAATGGGGCATTCCATGTCAAGTGTACACATCCTCCTGACACCAATACCTCATTTTCTCCCCATATGTTGGTCATTTATTCACTTGGGTGAAAAAACTCAAAATACCAACTTTTAGACCTGTGGGCCCATTTTAGGGGCCCCCCAAATTTGGGCCCCCCGGCTGCCGCACAATCTTCCAGAGACCATATCACAGGTTGTAGTGGTCCAATTTGGCTGATCTTGGTATCAAAATGCTCGTAAAAGCGAGATCTTTCGAATCGCGTAAAGTAAAATCACTCCGAAACATTAATTCAAAAAGTTGTAGTTTTGGGTGCCCTTTGACCTTGGGCCCCCACTCCCCAGCCAAACCGATGGTCCCGATTTTTTTTCGTGTGAGAATACCCCTTCATATACTCCAACATCTCAGCATAAATGAAAATGGGAACCCAATGGGTTCAAGTGTGATGATGGTTTTATTGTTCGGGGACTCGGGTGCTGGACACACAATACGCCACAATACAGAGCACAATATTTGAATACAAGATTTCCAATACACTAAATCAGTATATTGTACATAAATTTTCCACATGCACATGCAGGAACTGGAAGCGATACTAGTATGAGTAAGAGTTTTTCCTAGCATATTATAGTCAAGATTTTTTGCCAACCAATGTTTTATTTGACAGCTGTGTTTCTTTTTTACTGATTGTGTAGGTTCTACCTGTAGCAGTTTTTGGTTCTATGGAAAGAAGTATATCAGAAATGTCTAAAATGCAGTGGTCTTCAATGTCAGGAAAAAATAAACTATTTGCGGGACCGTTTGGATGAAGAAAATTCACTTTCACTTCATGAGTGTCCTGAAAGGCTTCCACGATGCAGGCAAGCCACCATTTTCCATCATAGTGCACTGTAACATAACCTGAGAGTTTCCCGTTAAAAGTTGGTGTAGATTTTGAAATAGCTGACTCGATACGGTATTCATCGCTAAGGCTGAATTCACATACTTGAAGAGCAGTTTCAGAAATAGGGATGAAAGCATGAAGTTTTTGAGTTCCAGCTATGGTGTTGGCCGTTTTTAACCTTTCTTTCAGATTTCGTTCTTCCTCGTCATACGCCTCTTGGGTCCCGTAACCGAACTTCATTTCATTCAAACCATTTTCAGCAAAAGAGAAAAGATCTTTTGGAGAAATAATTTGACTGTCGTAAGGTCTACGCAGGCTTTCACGTGTTGCTTCTCGTTTGACTGAATCTCCCACGCCATCTGAAGGGCCCTTGCCATGACTTGTGGCAAAAAATGCCATTCTGCATCAATACCATACTCTGATTTGTGACGACATAGGTTTATGAAGGCTTTGCAATTCTTATATTGGCCAGCGCAACCTTCTGAGAAATAGTAAAGTTTCTTTACATTTCCAAAGCTAGATTTCAAGTGTTCAATGAGCATTCTTTTGAAGAGGTGGACTGAGACAACGTCATGAGTATTGCATTCTGATATAATCGTGAACTAATCGTGGTTTAATATGCCATCGTCCGATTTGAAATAGTAAACCCAGGGGTGAATTGTCACTTGAGAGCAGTTTCAGTGGAATCCTTGGGCCGCATCCTGTACGACAAATGAATAGTTCTCTGAGAAGTCTCCAATAATGACAAATTCTCTTTCACCGATTTCGTCTTTCTTATTTTTCATAAACTGAGGTTGGGCCTTGGCAATGAAGTCGTGTCTCACTAATTTCACCGTGCGTTCACAGAATTGATTGATTAATGAATTCTTCCAAAGGCAGGACCATGGAACTCAGTTCAGATCTGTCGGTGGATGTCCACCGTTTAAACTGAATTGCAATATCCTCTAGTTCATAAGCTCTCAGTAGCTCGGTTTTGAAGTCTTCAATTGATGGGCAACTTTCACAAGTTCTGAAATAACATGCCGTTGTGCTGGGTTACAAACTATGCGTGCTATCACATGATGATAGCTCGGAAGTTCGGCTATCTGTGACATTTTGGAACCAAACATCATGAGTTTCACATTTTGATGTATCGTACATACACATACACTGTGTGTACCGCCTGAACTGGCCACGGCACACTCCGACGGGCGGAGCATGGCGAACTTCGTGAATCCAGCTTTCAAGTCAGGGTTCTTCTCTTTGAATTTCTGAAACAGTTCCTTGAGATTGTTTAGTACCAGGTGCTTTTGAATTTTGTCTTTTCCATGTTCATTCCTGACCACCACACAGTCCTTTTTTCCTGGCATTATTCGGCTGACTTCATCACTTCGGTAAAATTCGGTTATGGCGGATTTCACTTCGTCAGGCAATATTTTACCCTGTTTGGGATTTGGAGACGATAGCAAACCATTTTCTTTCTCTAAATTTTTGGCTTGCACAGACATTCTTTGGGAGCAACTGAATTCACTCATCATCCCTCTGATGCTCATATTCCTAGCAAATATTGTCAGAAAACGTATTTGCTCAGAACGGCTCGAAACAACGTATTTTTCTTTCAGGCTTTTGATCACCTCTGGCATGCAGTTTTCATCACATTTTGACGCTGTATTTTGTGTTTTCTCCCCAGTGTATATATATATAATAGTCCAGAGATGATTATTGTCAATTTCAGACATAAAGTCGCCTTCCAGCAGGTGACGTCATTGGAACGATGACGGCAAACGTCGCCCAATGTCGAATCAAGAATTAGTGATATGTGGACCCCGAACAATAAAACCATCATCACACTTGAACCCATTGAGATCCCATTTTAATTTATGCTGAGGTGTTGGAGTATATGAAGGGGTATTCTCACACGAAAAAATCGGGATCATCGGTTTAGCTGGGGGGCGGGGGCCCAAGGTCAAAGGGCGCCCCAAACTATAACTTTTTGAATTGCTCTTTCGGAGTGATTTTACTTTACGCGATTTGAAAGATGTCGCTTTTACGAGCATTTTGATACAAAGGTCATCCAAATCGGACCACTACAACCTGTGATATGGCCACTGGAAGATTGTGGGTCAACCGGGGGCGCCCAAATTTGGGGGGGGCTAAAATGGGCTCCGATGGGTCCCCAGGTCTGAAAATTGACACAATGTTTTACCGTGGATACAAACACTTGCACAAAAAAAAAAGAGTGATATCTGAGACGATGTGTCAAAATTTCGCTGAAAAATGTGTACACTTGACATGGAACGCCCCGAATATGTCATAGACTGGCAGAATGCTACTACATATACCAAATGTTATTATGAGAGGCAAGAGCTAGTGTATTAGCGGTGCTGTTGTAAAGTATCAGTGGACCATTTGGCCACCTCAGACAGGACACTGTTTACTTCAATTGTACTAACTAGAAACATCCGTTCCCTACGGGAGTGGCAAGGGGTCGTGACAACTTAGGTTCGTGTTCCACTGCAACTTCCAGGAGTTTGAAATTTTTGGTTTTTAGTGATAACATGCAGTTTTCAAGTTGTTCTGTCTAGCAGTGGAGGAGCATGTCAGCAGGTATGATGATTCACCCACTTCTTATTTTGATAATTCCATACTTTATCATAAAATAAAAAGCTAAGTTGGAGGTGGCCATCCCAACTTTGTAGAACGATCTCGGCTCTCGCCCAGAATACAACCACCACTTTTCAACTTGTTTCGTAAAATTCCTCGAGTGGTTTAGGAGTGCATAAAATATGGAGCACTTGTGTAAATTGGCCATGTTGTTTTTGATTCCACAAGGTTTTCATATAGCTATCCCATTATAACACTGTAAATCGCTGGGACTCCCACCAGAAAAGGCACTACATGACACCCAACAGCAAAATCCTTCCCGGGCACACCGCAAGTGTCACCACTAATTTTTGACTCATTCCATCCTGCGGTTTTGGAGTGCAACACACACACACACACACACACACACACACACACACACACACACACACACACACACACACACACACACACACACACACACACACACACACACACTGAACTGTATATAGTACGATGAGATTGGAAGGAGCAAGCCAACCACCTCCATTGTCTTCGCTTTGCTGTATTTTTGGTATTTATATACAAAATCTTGTCCCCAACCCAAATGCACGTCTAAGTTTGCAAGATTATCAGAGGTCAATCAATCGATCAACTTCCTGCATATCGTACTTTTCATTTTGAAGCAAAAAGTCAAAGCACTGTTGTATGGATGGCAACCACAACTTTGCGGTTATCGTCCAGGCTCAAGCTGAGACTTCAAAGATGGCCAAACTATCAGTGTTTCTCACAAGTCGACGCTGAGCGGTTGTCACCGGCGTGAGACAGTTATCAAACAGGATTATAATAAAGTTAACCATTCAGAAAACACAAGTGAATTGGATCGTTTGTGTGACAAAATGGTAGCAATATAAGGTAAACAGTTCCTTCAAAGATAAATTATTTGCACAAGACAATGTATTAACACATATCCTGAGTCAAAACCACAACACAACCTATATCACCCTCGGTGTCACATACACTCCAGCACTCAAACAAGAACTGTGGATCAATGAGGGAAAGGCATGTGGTAGAAAGTACGTATCTGATGCAGAATATCTAGAGCATGAAGCTGGGGAAAAAATGTAGAGCATCAAAGGCAGAGGGCTTCCTTTTTGGGCTGAGGATTTATGGACCCAACACCCACCCTGCTTTACTAATCTCCACTTCCCCAGGTTACCACTGAATGCTGCAATGAGGCAGTTGCATTCAAACAACATGTCTTCTCTTCCTGTAAAGCAAATCTAACTGAAGGCAACCTCAGATCACTCCACTAAGCCTGCACCAACTGTGTGCCCATTCTCAGGAGAGCCAGAAAATAACACTTGACTCAACCTCAAGACTGAACTATCAAACTTGTCTCCTTCCTCAAAAACCTGGTCCATCCATCCATCCATCCATCCATCAATTAGGACCATACTCTGTGCAGAGCATTGGTGCTGCCTATGCAGTCTCCTTGGTTATTGGGCACAATCTTGGATGGGTTGCCACTCTGACACAGGATACCAGCAAGCTGGCACTCATTTTACCAACCTCGGAAGGATGGCAGGCATTGTCAACCTCACCTGGTATTCAGCAGCTGGAGCAGGATTTGAACTCAGGATCCTAGGATCCGAACCCACCACCCTAACCATTAAGCCAACAGCAGGCATAAAAACCTGGTAGTACCTTGTTTAGTCCATCTCTCGAGTATGTAAACTGCTGAGATTCACAGAAACTGGGAACTGGAAATTCCCCCTCCATCACTTCCCTCACTTCAAATGCCACCACAGCCTACTCTGCTCATGAGAAGGCTGAATGCTCCCAAATCTTGTCCCCAACCTCTCACTCCTTGTAACCCATCCTACCCAGTTGAACCCAACTCCTAATGGACTCTTTTTTTTATTTTTTTTTTATTTTGTTTTTTTCACCCGAGTAGGTGGAAAATTTTCTGGCCACTGTCAACTCTAATTCTACAAGTGGCCCCGATGGAATCGGTGCGCATGTCCTAAAAACCTGTTCTTTTGTTTATGTTCTGTTCACGCTATCATTTACTCTTAGGCATTCTTTTATCTGCGTGGAAGTGAGCCAACATACAGACCTATTCACTTACTTTCAAAGGGCCTGATCTCAAATCATGAATTCAGATTCAGACCAGGTCCCTACCCTGAACATGCTGCTTCTACTCTCCAAACAATGGTTGGACACCCTCAATCTCTGACATGAGATCAGGGCCATCTCTCTAAACATATCTCGAGCATGTGATACAGTCTGGCATCCCGCCTTGCTCTGCGGTGCTTTATATGTCATGAAAACTCGGGACTTTCCTGTTTGTATCTACTGTAGTGCTTTCCATGCCCTGTGAACACCCTTGGGTTTGAGCACCCTTAACCACTCTCACTCCGTGTCCTCCCACTACCAGAATCCTCTTTCAAGTCTGATTACTTTTCTTGCATTGTTTCCTTTTAACCCTTCCATTCCATTTGATTTGTTCCTTCTCCTTGTTCTTTAGTTTCCACTGCTGGCCCATGGCATTTATGAATGCCTTTGGTGAGCTAATACACTAATTTCTATTGTATTCTTATGCATGTTTATATTGAATTGTTTTTAAACAAGGGGGTGTTACTCATTTGTTTCTGTGGTGCAATTAGGCTCTGAATTACAGAACACCATTTGGGAGGTTATGCTTGGTGTTGGCTTTATGGTTAGGGTGGTGGGTTGGGATCCTCAGATCCTGAGTTTAAATCCCACTCGGCTGTCAAATTAATACCAGGTGGGGTTGACCCTGCCTGTCATCCGAGGTCGGCAAAATGAGTGCCAGCTTGCTGGTATCCTGTGTCGGAGTGGCGACCCGTCCAGTATTGTGCCCGATAGCCAAAGAGACTGCTTAGGCAGCACTAACACTCTGTACTTAGTATGGTCCCGATGGATGGATGGATTTGGGAGGTTGGTAATGGGTATCCGCTGGACTGATCTGTGCGTCTGAGAAATTTCAATTGTAAGAGATCCGCCATCAGGATGTTGCAAGCTGCTGCATGGATGTGCTCGCCAATTTGTACTTTTTATTTTTATTTTTGCCGACTTTATGCACAAGTTCTAACACGGCCAGTTTCATAGCATGCCCTCTTGTTGGTGTGTTCCCTCGTATCTATGCCGTTGGTATTGTTCTACAAAAATTGCTAATTGCAGAGGCGAAACTAATTTCCAAATCGATCCTGAAGTTCTCTGGCTTCATCGACTGCATCAACTCAAAGCTTTCTCACCATACCTTTGTTTCCTATGTCCTCGATGCATGCAAAATTATTGTTTTGGTGTTGCAGATATTATCTGAACCATACCATTTCTCGTAGATATGAGTTTGACTTTATATCACCCAAAGGTTTTGATAAAGACCAGAATCTTTATCATAAGAAAAACATGTTGCGTTTGTAGATTTGATAGAAACTGTGGCTGGAGCCAATAAGAATGAGAGATTTAGTCTGTTGATAAATCGAGCCTTTTCTAAATGGCTGTGGTTTCAAGTGCTTCCGATGATGTACAGTGCAGACAACAAATCTGAATCTTTGCTTAAACAATAGGAATTATTATTCTTGACTTCTCCAATATTGTTTTGGCACATCCCAAGTTCTTGCGTGCATGAGTAGTACAACCATAGTTTTTTGTTTTTGTAGATTGCCCCAGTTCTTCCGACTCCTTTTTATTATGCATTTTCGTGTTTACACGGTGGAGGCTAGAGTTGTGGTGTGAGTAATCTATCTTGGTCACTTTTTTGTGTTATCATGCTCGAGATGGAACGCGTACAATTTGTGATCGATTTGTTTTTGTAATCCCAGGAATCGTCAGTGGAAGTGCAGGCTAAAGAACAATTGTCTTCCAACTGTCAATAAGAAAGTTTTTTTTTTTTTTTTTTTTTTTACACATGGTCTAGGCTCATGAAAGACATAACAGAACAGGACACAACTTAACAAAGGGACCAGCAGGAGAAAGGGGAAATTCCACTAGCAGGGTGGAGGGAGAAGGAAGATGGAGACTGACAAACAAGGGATACAGGTAACGATGAGGGGTAGGGGAGAACGCAAGGGGTGGACAAAGTGGATACATAAGCAAAATTTAGCGAGGGGTGAGGTGGTTTAATGGGTGTAGAAAAGATCATGGCTTTGGATGGGGGATGACTTGAGATTGTGGTGAACAGCTTTTTTGAAGACCCGGAGGGAAGAATGAGATTGAAGAGGGTGTGGAAGGTGGTTCCACCGGCTGGAAAAGAGAGGAATAAATGAGTGGATGTGAGCAGTGGTTCTGGATTTAGGCAGTTTCACTTGGAGGGTGTTGCGGGTGGACTGCGTGCATCCTGCAAATACTTTGTGTTTGGGTTGGACAGAGCATGGAGAGGGCTTTGGGTGCAAGACCAGAAATGAGGCGGAAGAAGACAGAGACCACCAACCTGTCGGCAATGGTAAAGTGATCGGCCGATAGACTCAGCTTCATCGTGAGAGATTTCAATAATCTTGAAAGCCTTTTTCTTTTTTCCACTGCGTCAATCTGAGCAAGATGTGAGACAGGGGGGCCAGCCCAGAGTGGAGAGCAATACTCCATCAATCTGTGGGTGAAAGCCTTTTAGGTGGTTAGGAGCTCAGGTACACCCCATTTTTCCAGTTTTTACTGAAATTTAAGCAGCTCAAGTCCAGTGAATAACCTGAAATGGTACAAAGCTAAGCGGTAAACTGCCAGAGGTTAAAATAAAAGTTTAGGTTACCAAAAACTGAAAAATATGTAAATTTCAGAGTTGTTAAAAAAGACCCTTTTCAGGGAACAAGTAATGGGTTGGCAACTGCAGCTGTTCTGCAGCAATGGAAGCAAATTAAGCCTTGAAAGTTGATGAAAACAATTCCTACAAGTGTTCCAACTTTTATTGATTAGTTACAAACCCTTTGTCTCTATAAAAGCGGTGTTGGAACAGACTGTTGCTACACCCTCTGAAGCATTAGTTGGACAATATTGCACTGCATGAAGTAGTATATTGCTATCATAATGGTGAGAAAAAGACAATTAACAAAGGAAGACAGACAGACAGACCATTATAACCCTTAAAAGTGTAGGTCTTTCCTTCAGAGAAATTGCAATGAAGCCAAGGTGTCAGTGAGTACAGTTTCCTACACCATCAAAAGGCACTTGGAAACTGGAGGAAACTCCGACAGGCAGAGGTCTGGCAGACCCAAAGCCACAACACAATCGGAAGACAAGTTTCTGAGAGTCAACAACTTGCGTGATCGGTGGCTCACAGGACAGCAGCTTCAAGCACAGCTTAACACTGGTAGATGTAAGGAAGTCTCAGTTTCAACTGTGAAGAGAAGATTTTGAGCTGCAGGTTTGACAGGTCGAGTGGCAGTAAGAAAGCCATTCCTAAGATGGCAAAATAAGAAAAAGAGGCTTGCCTGGGCCATGAAGCACCACCAGTGGATTACTGAAAACTGGAAGAAGGTCTTATGGACCGATGAATCAAAATTTGAAATCTTCCGTTCATCACACAGGGTTTTTGTACACCGTCAAGTTGGTGAAAGGATGGTTTCCCCAGTGTGTGACACCAACTGTCAAAAATGGAGGAGGAAGTGTGATGATCTGGGGCTCTTTTGCTGGATCCAGAATTGGTGACTTGTACAGAGTGATTGGCACCCTGAACCAAAAGGGCGACCACAGCATTTTGCAGCGCCATGCAATACCCTCTGGTCTATGCCTAGTTGGTCAGGGGTTCATCCTACAGCAACATAACGACCCAAAACATACCTCCAGGCTACGTCAGAATGACCATAGAAGAAAAGAACAAGATGGTAGGCTTCAAATCATGGAATGGCCAGCACAGTCTCCAGACTTAAACCCCATCAAGCTGGTTTGGGATGAACTGGACAGAAGGGTGAAAGCAAAGCAACCTACAAGTGCAACACATTTGCGGGAACTTCTGCACCACTGTTGGGAAGAACTTTCCGAACAATATTTGATTTTCATTGTGGAAAGAATGCCACGAGTCGGTTCTGCTGTTAAGTCTGCAAAACGTGGCTACTTTGATGAGTCAAAAATTTAGATTAGTTTTGTTCAACAAAACGATTCCATTATTTCTTTTTTATCTGTAATTGTTTATTTGTTCCGTGCTTTAATTACAGAGTACATTGAAACATTAAACTGCTTAAATTTCAGTAAAAACTGGAAAAATGGGGGTGTTCTAAAACTTTCAACCGGTCGTGTATGCCAAGGAAGGACTTTGCACAACGGAGTATTTCCTGAAGTGCTGTACAATTTTTGTTGTTTTTCATTTTTCTTATTTTCCACATAATCCCAGACAGCTTCTATGATGTTAAGTCAGGACTTTGAGGGGCCATTCTCAGAGTTGTGGAGTTCCTGGCTCTGATTTTTCTTTGTAAATACATTTTAACAACATTTGCAGTGTGTTAGGGGCATTGTCGTGCTGGAAAACGGTTGTTGCCAATTAACTTCCTTCCTGATGAACTTCCATGATTGAGAAAAATAAAACTAAGTTGTGAAGGGACCTTGTTAGTGAGATATTCTTCACATCCTTTTTAGATTCTGAATTGCAAATGATGAACAACAACACACAAAAAGAGTAAGATCAAAATTAAAATGGAAAGTCTGTCCGCATTCAAAATGCAAAGCCATTTGTATTCAGGGTCAGTCACATGCAGAAATTGAAACGGGCCTCCAATCAGCCAATCAATTAATCAATCTGTGATTGGCTACAAAGTGTTACTTATTCATGTTTCTCTTCCCGTGCAGCACCAGGTAAATCTGCAAGTATCGTTGTACTTTATCACCTCAGATAATGCATCACATATTTGTAGCTGCAGAGCCTGCTCAATGATTAAAGAAAAGCTAACATGCAAGTTTATTGTTTGTTTGATCTGTGCATTTACTGGATCCCATGCTCTCCCTCTGAAAGGTTATGTGGTTTATTTGTTGTTGGCCATCTATATTTCTTTTTTAAAATAAATTATTTTGTTCTATTTTATTTACCTTAAACCTGAAAGGAGAACTAAGAGTTGTTCAAGTTCAAAGAATATGCTTTGCTTTCTTGTATCCTTGTTTTTGGTGTTGGATTCTCACATTATGGTAGAAATGGATGTTTTGGTGTTGGAGTGCAGATATTGTGAGATGGGCAAAATTATTTTCATCTTCACCTGACCTGTGTTTTTTGTTGTTGTCGTGTTTAAATTATCTTTAAAAAAAAAAAAAAATTCTATTTTTACATTGAACTAAGGTTTATTGAGGAGCATGTTACAGATGTCAACTAATGGTTGTCCTATTCGAGATATCGGTGTACTTTTCCATTGATTACAAGGACACTCATAGAGAATGGACAAACAAACGCATGATGTATGGATTTGAACTTGAGTTTCTGCATCAGAGGCCAGCATTCAGTTGGGAATATGAAGAAGCCAACCCAAATTTCATGCATTTCCAGATGCAAATTCCTTGTAGATTAAAGCAAGTTTGGAATTTGGCCAGGCTTCCCCCACACAATGGCCTTTATTTTCTTCTAAGTGTACATTGAGATCTTTCATATCCACAAGCAGATGTTCAGCTTAATATGAAGCAATCAAATGGAATTCCAAAATAATACTCAACAGCCTTGCAATTAAATTTGATTGCTTTATAAATTTCAAGAGATTAAATTGCATTCTTATTGCCCAATTTACATTTTAACTTGTGAAAGAGAATAAAATCAGAATTTTGTTTGGTAATTTTGAATGTAACTACGAACATTGTTACAGTCTGTTGAGTGGGAGTATGCTCAATAAAATGTCTGGCTCTTTGCTTTTCTTTGGATCTTTGAGACTGTTGCCCACAAGCATCTGTCCACCCATGTCTTTTTACAGTTTCATGGTCGCCATGATGAAATGTCTGTCGAGCCCTGTAATCTGTCCCCCCCTCCCCGCCCCCCCCACCCTCTTCATTGCATTTCTATCTGATTCTGCAACTCTGAAATGTTTCCAAATGGTTGGTGGTTTGTGGTGATTCCTGGTTGTGAGATTTACTCCAACACATATATATATATATATATATATATATATATATATATATATATATATATATATATATATATATATATATATATATATATATATATATATATATATATATATATATATATATATATATATATATATATATACATACATACATACATACATACATACATACATACAAGCCTGGTGTTGGCGCAGTGGTTAGGGCAGCGGCTTGGGATCCAAAAGGTCCTGAGTTCAAGCCCCGTTGGGCCACTGAATTAATACACCAGGGGGTTGACTCAGCCTGTCATCCTTCTGAGGTCGGCGAAATGAGTACCAGTATACTGGGCCGGTGTATACCCTGGTTAAAATAGGTGTACCATATCCCTGTGTCGTAAGAGGCGACCAGGGTTGCGTCAGGAAGGGCATCCGGCGTAAAACATGTGCCAAATCACTATGCGGATCATATGGATGATCTGCTGTGGCGACCCCGAACGGGAGCAGCTGAAAGAAGAAGAAGAAGAAGATATATATATATATATATATATATATATATATATATATATATATATATATATATATATATATATGTAGTTACGGCTGTGGAAATTCGCAGAACACCATAAAGGTTCCTTATTCAGTTAGATCGATAAGTCTGTGTTCAGTTGGATTTCCCCACCGTTGTTTAATGGGATTTATTCGTGTCACAGGGCTGTGATCCTTTGAGGTAGTGTTTTTCTTTTTCTATCGTTATTTTGAACCAACCACATCTCCACCACCATTACAACAACCAACATCGCTCCCCTTAACCACGCCACCAATGCCACAACCACGATCGCCAACCCCCTAACCACCTTCGCCGCTACGCCAGCTATCAATTCCCTTCTTCTCCACGGTCACGTTACAACCCTCTCCACATTCATTCAATACCCGAGCAAAAAGAAACCCAAGGAACTTCGATGGTGCGCGGATTTTTCCCGCATAATATTCCCGCCTGTTTTCTCCGCACTTGGTGTCGGGGAGGGGCGAGGCAGATCGTTCGCCATTGGTCGGTTTGTGGAATGAGGCACTGGAAACGGAGGAACGCCCCTTTTCGGGAAGCTTCTCGCAGGAACTGGAAGGGGGGGGCGGAGCAGAAAACGGGGAGGAGCAAGGGGATGGACCCCAGGGGATATAAGGGCGTGCAGGACGCCAGGTCTGGCAGTTCGTGTCTGGTCGTCGAGCCCTTTTGTCGTCAGAGCTTGTGTGGTTTGCTTCGTGCGTGGTTTTCTTCATGGTGGCTTCTCGTCGACTGGCAGCTCGGAGCTCGTGTGTTCTCGTCGACTGGCAGCTCGGAGCTCGTGTGTTCTCGCCGACTGGCAGCTCGGGGCTCGTGTGGTTTGCATCGTGCGTGGTTTTCTTCGTGGTAGCTCCTCGTCGAGCTCGTGAGCTCGTGTGTTTTTGTTGTCGAGCCTTTTCTGGTCGGGTGATTGCTGCTGCTTCGTGGTGGTTCGAGCTTCAGGTGCCTTCCCTCTGCGTGCCAAGTGGTGATGGTCGAGGCGCGCATGAGAGGAGAGTGCCGGAGAGAGCTCGCCGACCGTCGCACCACGAGGGTGCAGGTAACCAGCGTCGGTCTCGTGGGGCCCATTCGGTCAGCCAATTCCCACGCCATAAAGGCCCACGCGCCCAGTCTGACCCCCCTGTCTATGGGGGTGGTCTTTTCCTTTTCTTTTTTCTTTCGAATGAATGTTGGTGGCGCCGTGTCCATAAGTAAACCTGTTAAGTGCCTGTGAAATAATAATAATATTCGGTCGTAGTGCTTTCCCTTGCTTGTGTCTTTGTCCCCGTCCCGTGATTGCTTTTGTTTCTTTGAATACATGTATGACTGTTTCATTGCTTTGCCTGCATACGTATTGTAATAATAAATGTACCCCGTTCGATGCGTCTTCCCCCTATTGAAAATGCCATCTTGCATCACGGAATAAATAGCTGGGTTTTAAACACCCGTTCAATAGAATCGGATCCGGCGAGGTCGGGCGATAATACCCACTCGGTTATCACTGCAGAACGAAATGGACTGCTTAAGCGGTTCGTGTCCAGGCCGGCCTGCGTCGAGGTACGGTCGCCTGGTCGGCTGCCCGCGCAGGTGCTTAGGTATATCGAATTCGGCGAGTGACCCTATCTTGCGCGGTTAGACAATTGGCTCGGCCGTGGTGGGGATTGGAAACCCACCCGTGACTGGTTTCCGGTGTTAGCTCCGGAAAGTCACGACTGAATTGTCCGTCCGGTGGGCGAGCTGCTACTATTAGTGGAAAGCGGCAGTTTGCATGCCGGCGGGCGCGAATTTGTAACAATAAAAAAAAAAAAAAAAATATATATATATATATATATATATATATATATATATATATATATATATATATATATATATTCTATATATGGGCTGTCCACAGTAATATGCTACATTTAAGGGTCTTATCTTCAGGAGCTATCACAAAATTCCTAAAGTATCCATAGAATACCACTAACATGTTTTGAGGTGTATACAAATGTAGATATATACTATTTATAGCAAAAACCGCTATTGTCCTAAAGTTAAAGCGTGCAGATAAAATTTTATTCACTGTGATGGGAATAAATCTTTGTCTTAAGTGTTATATTAAAAACTACATAGATTTACCAAGAGTTTTACATGAACACATATGTTTTTGATTGAGACTGGTTTAGATTATATGTGTAAAAAGACTTTACTTATGATATCCCACACCCTGAATTTGCCAAAAATATACTTTAATGTGAATGCTGGGGGGTTGAAAACAGAGTAACAATCGTTATGCTATCGGTCAATTCGTCATGAAAGAAACAAAATGCTCAAGCTGCACAACCTTTAAAAATACGGTCTTGTTATTTTTGTGATAACATAACTTAACCTAAATAACAAATGTGTAACAAAGGATAACATTAGTGGAAGTCCATATCGCCGTAAAAGTTGTACAAAAATCTGGCTTTCCAATTGCGGTACAAAGTCACGTTTGTTACAGAAGGCTTTGAGCAGGTCAGAGGTCGTTTAATAATCATCAGAGAGCCTACGCTATACGCGAAGAACACCCCATGAATCAATTGTGCTGGGTTAGATTATCTTCTTGCTGTTGGATTCCAGTAGTGGAGGGGTCAGTCTTTTGTTTCCTCTCATTTGCAAGATAAACTGGACACACTTAATGTGGACTATGTATGTAACACAATGGTTACCCATTACTGTGGAAAAGCTCATATACTCTACATTCCTATGTCACATATTTGTGTGTTTTATTTATTTATTTTTGGTTAACACTTCAGGACTGGTCTCCTATATCCACCTGGGAAATTGGAAATTGGCCAACATCACAGCATTATCACATTTCCCACCTGGGAAATTGGAAAAAGGGTGTAAAAACAGACCCCCTTAACTATCACCCAATCAGCTAAATGCATTTCCAATCAGCATTGGTGTGCATACTTGGGAGTCTCATTGGTATTCATTGCTGTCTGCCCTGTCACTGATGATTCTCCAATAAGCAATGAAGCAGCTGATGGGGTGTGTAGCATTGGGATTCTCACATGTGTACCATTTGCGAATATCTTTATCGCTGTGGAGGAACTCTGAGAAGGGCTTACCTTGTGTTGGCCTTCTTGGTTGCTTAATGCAGCTTCTTTGGTGAGAAGAGCATTGGAGTAGTCGATTCATTTATATAATCCTAGCTACCTGGGTTTAATTGGTTATTCCCTCCATTCACAGGTGAGAGGTGTGGGTGGGTCTTTCTTTATTATATATACTAGTGCGGGCCCGTATGTGCGTGGCCGTACGTGCAAAAAAAAGAAGAAGAAGAATTGTGACGTCAATCTTGATGTCATAGCACCGTGTACTGTCATTAGTTTGGTAGATAAATGGCCATAACTTGGGAACCACTTGTCCGATTAATATCAAACCTTGAAAAGACACATACTCAGGTCCCCAGCAATTTACCTGGCAAGTTTAAATTGGATCGGACCAGTGGTTGTCGAGAAACAGCAGTCGCAGACACACAGACACACACACAGAGATTGCTGGAATTAAAGATAGATATGTTGTCCTGTGGCCGTATGAGGAAAAAAACAACAAAAAAAAAAAAACTTTCAAACCGCGTGCCAGAAACAACCACACAGGCCGTTCCTTCGCTCTCGTGTGCCCGTACGTGCGTGCCCGTACGTGCAAGAAAAAAACAAGAAAAAAAAGAGAAGAATTGTGACGTCAATCTTGATGTCATAGCACCGTGTACTGTCATTGGTTTGGTCAATAAATGGCCATAACTTGGGAACCACTTGTCTGATAAATATCAAACCTTGAAAAGGCACATACTCAGGGCCCCAGCAATATACCTGGCAAGTTTCAATTAGATTGGACCAGTGGTTGTCGAGAAACAGCGGTCGCAGACACACACACACATACACACACACATACACACACACATATACACACACATATGCACACACATATACACACACACACACACACACACACACACACACACACACACACACACACACACACACACACACACACACACACACACACACACACACACGGAATTATATATATATATATATATATTTACCCTGGTGTTGGCGTAGTGGTTAGGGTAGCGGCTTGGGATCCAAAAGGTCCTGAGTTCAAGCCCCGTTGGCCGCTTGAATTAATACACCAGGAGGTTGACTCAGCCTGTCATCCTTCTGAGGTCGGCGAAGTGAGTACCAGTGTACTGGGCCCGGTGTATGCCCCGGTTAAAATAGGTGTATCATATCCCTGTGTCGTAAGAAGCGACCAGGGTTGCGTCAGGAAGGGCATCTGGCATAAAACCCGTGCCAAATCACTATGCGGATCATACGGATGATCCGCTGTGGCGACCTCCTAACTGGAGCAGCCGAAAGAAGAAGAAGAAGAAGATATATTTTTATGTTATATGAGTGGGAAGAAAAACGTGCCTATGGCCCACTCAATGCATATTGACCCATAAACTTACTCGATTATAAGGGAACATAAATTCACTCGACACACTCACTCATCTGGAATGAATATAAATTAAATAACAATCTCAGAAACTGCTATATGTTTTTTATTTTTATTTTTTGTATACCTTGTCGAGGCTTGTATGAGAGCTAACGCACAACTCACAGCAAGGGGGCATGAGACAAGAGGGGCGGGAGTGGAAGGGACAAAACAGTGGGGAACAGACACATTAGGTGAACTGTGGAAGGGAGAGGGATGGGGATGGGATGGGGAACATGGGGAAGAGAAGATGGACATTACAGGGACTTTCAGGAAGGAAAGCAGGGGAATTGAAGGAAGTGGGCTTGGGTGGATTACACTGAACAACAAATTTCAAAAATTTTTTTTTACTGGAGATGTGTAAAGTGATTAAGACTAATTTGGGTACGCTGATTTCAAAAATCATAACCGTTTTGCTGTATCACGTCAGGATTTTCAGGAACAGAAATATTCCCATTGCCTAGAAGTCAGGATTTCAATGAAATTTACATATGTCTTTAACATGTCTATTTCGTACAATTGTTGTTAACTTGTGTTATATTTCTTTCTTTCAGATAAAGATGAGTAGGCGTTCCTGTACCAATCATCCTGACAACTTCTGTTATGTCTGTGGTCGGTATACCAAAAAAGATCAACAGCAAAGTATATCTACAGCAGTGAAAATGAAGGCCGCCTACTTTCACTACTTCGGGTGTAAGGTGGGGGACCAAGAACAGAGCTGGGCACCACACATCTGCTGCACAAGCTGTCACACAACCTTGACTCAGTGGTTGGTGGGCAAGCGCGCGAGCATGCCATTTGCGGTGCCCATGATATAGCGTGGGCCGCAGAATCATCATGATGATTGTTATTTCTGCTGCACAAGCATCGCCGGCTTCAACAAGAAGAATAAAGGTCACATCAAGTACGCTGACTGCGTCTCTGCTCGTAAACCTGTTCCTCATGATGACGAGAACCCCGTTCCAACACCTCCAGCTGATCAGAACATAGCTGTAAGCAGTGGTGAAGAGGATGGTGATGATGAACCTTTTGAACCCGACACTCAAGAATCACACCTTCTGAACCAGGGAGACTTAAATGATCTTGTAAGAGATCTCTCGCTGTCAAAGGCGAAGGCAGAGTTGCTTGGATCAAGGCTGCAGCAGTGGAATCTACTTGAACCTAACACCAAGATATCCTTGTTCAGAGCACGTCACAGAGACATGGCTGAGTTCTTTGAGATGGAAGACACGATGACATTCTGCAGTGACATCAACGGTCTGTTGAAAGAACTTGGGTGTGATCACGATCCTGCAGACTGGCGCCTCTTCATCGACTCGGGAAGAACAGCTTGAAGGCTGTTTTGCTCCACAATGGCAACGAGAAACCATCAGTCCCACTGGCTCACGCGTTCGGCATGACAGAGACCTATGAGACTATGCGGCAGCTGCTTGATTCCATCAAGTACAATGACTTCAACTGGCACATCTGCGGAGACTTGAAAGTGGTGGCGCTGTTGTTAGGGCTGCAGTCAGGCTACACGAAATACATGTGCTTCCTTTGTCTCTGGGATAGCAGAGACGACAAGAATCACTGGACGAAGAAAGATTGGGAAGAGCGAAAAGAGCATGTACCTGGTCGACACAACGTGAAGCATGTCGCCCTTGTCGACCCAGCCAAGGTTTTCCTTCCACCACTCCACATAAAGCTCGGCTTGATGAAAAGTTTTGTACGGGCAATGGATCTGAATGGGCGTGGGTTTTTATACCTCAAGGAAAAGTTTGGCAACACCTTGTCGGAGGCCAAGATCAAGGCTGGTGTCTTTGTTGGACCGCAAATCCGACAGATTATGAAGGACGAAACTTTTCCGACAACTCTAAACCCCAAAGAGCTGGCAGCGTGGAGGAGCTTCAAAGCTGTGACGGACAACTTCTTGGGGAACGAGCGCGCGGACAACTATGAAGAAATAGTGCAGCAGCTGCTGGAGTCCTTCAGGAAACTTGGCTCCAGGATGTCCCTGAAAATCCATTTCCTACACCAGCACCTGAACTTCTTCCCTGACAACTTGGGAGCAGTCTCGGACGAGCACGGCGAGCGATTCCACCAAGAGATTTCACTCATGGAGACGCGTTACCAAGGGCGGCACAACCCGAATATGATGGGCGATTTCTGCTGGTTCCTGCATTGTGAAACTGACACAGAGCAGCACAAACGCAAAGCCAAATGCCTAAAGCATTTTTAATTACATTCTAGTGGAGTTTTTCTGTAATTTCTATAATTTTGAAGCATTCATGATGAAATAAATGAATAAATGAATTTTTGTAAATTTCATTGAAATCCTGACTTCTAGGCAATGGGAATATTTCTGTTACTGAAAATCCTGACGTGATACAGCAAAACGGTTATGATTTTTGAAATCAGCGTACCCAAATTAGTCTAAATCACTTTACACATCTCCAGTAAAAAAATTTTTGTTGTTCAGTGTTATCGGGGGTAGAAAAGATCGAGGATTTGGATGGGGGAAGATAAGAGGTGGTGGTGAACAGCTGTTTTGAAAGCCTGGAGGGAAGAATGGGAAATAATAGAGTGAGGAAGTTTATTCCAAAGGCGGGAAAAAAAGAGGAATGAAAGAGTGAAGATGAGCTGTGATTCGTGATTTTGGTAGTTTTACCAGAAGGGGGTTGTTGGCGGACCTTGAGCGCCCTGTGGAAATGTGGTGGGGACAAATCGCAGAGAGAGCAGGGGGGGGCAAGGCTGGAGAGTAGTCGGTAGAAGACAGAAAGACCACCGACCAACCTGCGGTGATTGAGTGAGAGGCCCAAAGACTCAGCTTCATTGCGGGAGATGCCGATGATCTTAAATGCCCTGGTTTCGACAGCGTGAAGCCGAGAAAGGTGGGAGGCAGGAGCACTAGCCCAGAGGGGAGAGCAGTACTCCATCAGGCTACGGACAAAAGCTTTGTAAGTGGTCAGGAGCTCAAGAGGGCCGAGGAAGGACTTTGCATGACGGAGGATTCCTAGTCGGCGACTGGCTTTTGAGGCGAGGTTGGAAATGTGACTTTCCCAGGAAAGGTCATGGCAGATAGTGAGACCCAGAAGCTTGAAAGAAAAGACTTCTTCCAGAGGATTGTTGAGAAAGTGGATGGGGGGGTTTCTAAACGGTCCTTTCGAAGAGACATAGTGAGAGTGTGAGATTTGTCTGGATTGAAAGACATGTTCCACTTGTTGGACCAGTTTGTGATTTTATCCAGATCTGCAGTGAGCGAAGAAGCTGCTGCTTGTCGGTCTGAGGGATGACAGATGGTACGGCAGAGGGTGGAGTTGTCGGCAAAGAGAAATAGAGGATTTTCCAGAGAGTCTGAGAGATCATTGATGAAAACCAGAAAAAGAACAGGGCCCAGAACGCTACCTTGAGGAACTCCAGCCTGCACAGGAAGAGGGGATGAAAGAACTCCATTTAGGGCCACACGTTGACTGCGACAGGAGAGGAAGTCTGCGAGCCATGAGTGGAGATGGCCTTGAATACCATGGGAAGAGAGTTTGGTGAGTAGTGCAGGCTGCCAGACTTTGTCAAAAGCACGTGATATGTCCAGGGATACGGCTCTGATTTCCTGTCTGGCATTGAGGACCTCCATCCATTGATTGGAGAGCAGAAGCAGCATAACCAGGGTAGAGTGACCTGGTCTGAAACCAAATTGATGATTGGAAATGAAGCCATTCGAGAAGAGGAAGGATTTCATGTCTGAAGCGATGATGGATTCCATAACCTTGCTGATGATTGGGAGAAGGCTGATTGGTCTGTAGTTACAGGATCTGTTTTTGCACCTTTTTATGCAGGGCAGTGATGTTAGCAGATTTCCAAGCAGATAGCAGATGACCTTGGGCAAATGAGAGGGTGAATAGAACAGAGAGAGGGTGAGCAAGAGCAGAAGAGCAGGCTTTGAGGACACGTGGGCTGATGCCGTCTGGACCGGTTGCAGAATCTGACTCGAGGTTTGAAAGCCAGCTCTCCACCTTGTCAGGAGAAAAGGACACAGAGTCCAGGGACAGTTGGGTGCGACTGGGTAAAGTGGGTAGAGAAAGTGATGGGTTTAGGACACAAGATTTAGCTGCAAACACCGAGTTTAGACATTCAGCTTTATCACGTGTGGTATGTTTGTGCCATTGTCTTGGGAAGTGACGGTTTCGCAGAACCGTTGCAACATGTTAGTTTCAATCAAATTCTGGTGTGTTCCAGTTTGAGAACTATTTCGCTTTTAGAACAGGGTCCAGGAATGTCACTCATTCTTAAACTGTGAGTTGTCTGTATATACAACTCCCTTGTCGGTGCGATGATGTTTTCTGGGAGGACCTGGTTGGCGGTGACTCGGGAAACAAAGAGAATGGCAACAAAAAGAAGAGAATGAAAGAAAATTGACAAGAAATAATGTTTATATAATTTAAATCCCTGATGTGCTTTCTTCTCAATGTACACTTTATAATAAAGCGTATTTATTGCAGGATGATTGAGACTATTTTAGAAATGTGTGGGGATTTCCACACTTTTATGGTGCACATTCAAAATAACATTTGTCGTACTGAGGTATGTATGCATATGTATGTATATATATATATGTATATATATGTATATGTATATATATATATATATATATATATATATATATATATATAAACATATAGATGAGAGAAAATGATGTGAAAACAGAGAAAAAGAGAAGGGACCGAAAAGTTGTTTTGGACAGGGTGGAAATAATTGACAAAATTTGCCTGAACTTTCAACTGTTCAAGTTCCTCTCGACTGCATCGGTGCCACATCATGTTGTAATCTATATATCGTGGCATAAAGAATTGTGGAGTGGTACTGTAGAACTGCTCAAAAATCTTTCGGAATTAAACGAACAAAAACATTTGCATGGTTGGGATACATTTTGGTGCCCATGGCTACGTCTTTCATCTGCTTGTTGAATTCGCTGGCAGGTGAAAAGCAGTTGAGTGAAGAAACAGACATTCTTTGAATGAACTTATGGCTGCAATCACAAATGCAATTCATGAAATTATTCAGCAGCAGCTGGAGAATGTTTTCAACAAGTTAGAAAATCGGAGTGAACAATGTATTACGAAAGATGGCGGTTATGTTGAAGCGTAAAATTTTGAACTGTTTTGAGTAACAACTTTATTAACTATAATAGCACTTGGTAGAGTCCTTACCTCCGCCAGACAGAACAGTTTACATTTTGTATCCCACTGACAGGCCGGATCAGCATCTGGACCTCAACCAAAATTGAATCTGCTTGTTCTTCTCAGCTACCTAACTCCTCTACCAATTTTTGTCGTAATCCATCCACAGCTTTTTGAGATGTCATGCTATATATAATTTTTGGCGCAATCTCTCAATGGTGAAGAATCACTTTCAAACTTCTAGGATCCCAGTCTGGATCCTCACCCAAATCTAATCAATTCGTCCTTGTCACACACCTAACACATCCACCAAATTTCGTCTGAATACATCTGTAACTTTTTGAGATATCCTGCAGAGGTAAATACACACAATTCATGCACCATTTACAGTTTCTTTCTATCATGTGTACATCAAAAGTTATAAAAGTTTAAACTTGCACAATGACTTTCTGGACACCCTTTATTTTGTTTAAAATGTCAAATAATGCATTGTGTGGAATACTAAGGTACCAGAAATATTGGGGATTAAAAATCTTTTTTTTTTTTAAATTGTCTCCAATATTTGTTGACGAAAATAATCCTGGCATGTTATCAGCACATGTTGATTCAATAAATTTTTGAGATTAAATTTGATGTTTTGTTTTTGGTTTTTTGGGGATCGGCAGATCGTTCCTGAACTATCAAAGTAGGAACAGGAAGAATTGTGTAAAGCTAAAGGAGAATAAAAAGGAAATAATGAAATTATCCCTCTTTTCTCTGCCAGAAGGAGAGGATGAAATTGGCATGTGACTATCACAAGATCCTGCCATGTGATAGTTGGTTATGATGTTTTCCATGGGAGTGCTATTTGTTCTGACATTTTTTTATATCTTCATTTATGGATCGTACTGCCAGATTTTTAACACAACCGAAGATGTTTTTTTTTTTAATTTTTTTTTTTAAATTGTGGAGAATCTGTATCGATACGATCGGAAGTCTAATAATGATGCTCGTAATTATATTGAGGATTGTAATTTACTGAGCTATCTATTTAAAGTTCAAAATGATAAGGTGTTCCAAAGGATTCAGCATCTTGAGATCAATGAAGCCGATCAAGTTAGTGCTGAGATAGATTAAACGAGTGTTGTCGATTTCGGGCATACAGTGGTCTGCAAATGTATTCACCCCCCCCTCCAAAGTTTTCACATTTTTACACCACCTGATCTTATTTAATGATTCTTTCAAATCAAACACAATATACAGTCTTCACAAACTACTTCAGGGTGATAAAGCTAAAAAAAAATAAAAAAAAATAGATAAAATGTGTTACATTTAAGAGAGAAAATCAGGTGATTCTCAGTTGCATTCAAACCTTTTACCGAATGAACCCAAAATCACTTCAGGAGTAAATTATTTGTTTGCAAGGTTACAAAATAAGTGTAATAGGTTTCACCTGTACGTATTCAGTGGTTTAACTTAAAAGTTAAGCTCCCCCACTTATCTGAGTAGTTTTAAAATGTAACTCACTTAGTCAGCTAACAAGGCACACATTGAGACCAAGGAGCTTTCTTTCCAAAGAAGTCAGACACAAAGTGATGGAGAAGCCCTGTTCAGGAGAGGATTCTAAAAAGATTTCAAAGTCACTCGTTATCCCTTTGAGTATGGTGAAATCCATCATTGTGAATTGGAAGACTTATCGTGCCGCCCAGACTCTACCCAGATCAGGTCGCCCATCCAAACTCAGCAGCCGCACAAGCAGGAAACTGGTTCGGGACGTCATTGTAAATCCAACAATGACTTGGAAAGATCTGCAAGGCTCTATGTCTGAGATGGGTGTCGGTGTTCATCGATCAACAATATCCCAGTCCCTTCACAAAGCTGGCCTCTATGGACAGGTGGCAAGAAAGAAGCCCATTACTGAAAAAGACTCATCTAAAAACTCATATGCAGTTTGAAAAAAAGCATCATAATGATACTGCAGGAATGTGGGGAAATATTTTGTGGTCAGACAACACAAAAATTGAATTTTTTGGACTAAATTCAAAGCGCTACTTCTTGTGCAAGCCTAACACTGCACATCACCCAATCAGCACCATCCCTACTGTCAGGCATCATTTAATGGGACTGCTTTTCATCAGCAGGGACTGGAACGCTTGTCAGGATGGAAGGGACAGTGGACAGTGCAAAGTACAGGAGAATCCTTAATGAATTCCTGCTTGAGTCAGCCATGAATCTGAAACTGGGGAGGAGATTCACATTTCAGCTGGACAATGATCCGAAGCATAAAGCTAAAGCCACACTGGAGTGGTTGAATAAGAAGAAAATAAATGTTCTTGAGTGACCCAGTTAAAGTCATAACTTGAACCTAATTGATTATTTTTGATGAAACTTGAAGATTGCAATCCATCGACGATTCCCTTCAAACTTGGCAGAACTGGAGCAATTTTCACATGAAGAATGGATAAAGATTTCACCATCTCACTGTAAATCTGATCTACCCAAAAACACTCATCGCAGTCATTGCTGCAAAAGGAGCTTCCACTAAGTACAGACATAAGGGGATGAATACTTTTACAACCAGAGAATTTAGATTTGTACCTGTTTTTTGCTGATATTACTGACATGTAACCTCCTTCAACGATAACATTGTTTCGTTTGATCTCTTCAGTTAGAATAAAACGTTTATTTGGAAAAATTGTTTCTACAAAATTCGTAATTATTGGTGGGGGGTCAATAGTTTTGCAGATCACTGTACATCGTACAGTATCTGGGCAGGTATTTGAAACCTGGGCATACATGTCCTGTGTATATCCGGACTTGACAACCTTGTAGGGGTGAGGAGAAAGGTGGGGTGGGGTGAAGGAAGGAGTGGGAAAGGTGAGTGAAGTGGTTGTCTTTTTATTTTTGGTGAGTGGGTGGTTTTTGTTTTTCTTATTTTGCAAATCCTTTTAGTCATTTGTGCCACTTGACTTTTTCATACTTCTGTTTTCACAACTTCTTGACCATATTTGCTCAACAAATTTGTTTTTTTTAACATTTGGGTTATTTAAAGTAACTCTAATAATATAAAACACAGTGTGTATTTGTCTCTCCCCCTTCATAAGGACGATTTGAGTTGGGTTTTAAAGGCCAATCTTTTAACAAGACAGTGTTCATTGCTGTCTCTTTTTGAGGATAAAAAAAAACCTCGAAAAACATTTTCCTAAATAACTCTAACCCATCATTTTGATGGGCTTTGATAATAGTAAATTAGTAATGACTTCATTTGAGGTTCCTATTGTACAGGACTCCTATAGTATTACCTTCACCACCAAAGGAGAAGGAGGTTATGTTTTCACCCCTTTCTGTCTGTTTGTCTGTGTGGTTTTTTTTTTGCATACATTGTTGAGGCTCATATGAGAGCTAACACGCACAACACACAGCAAGGGGGGCATGAGACAAGCGGTCCTTTCGGAGAGACATCGTGAGAGTGTGTTTGTGTGCAGGATATCTAAAAAGGATCCGGGTGAAATTTTGTGGACAGGTTCGCTGTGTGACAATGACGAACTGATTGGATTTTGTTGAATGTTCGCATCCGGATCTGACTACTAAATTTTTTTAAGTGATTCTTCACCATTGAGAGATTGGGACAAAAATGATATATTGCACGATATCTCAAAAAGTTGTGGACGGATTCTAATGAAACTTGGTTAACAGGTTGGGTGTGTCACAAGGATGAATTGATTCGGTTTTGGTGAAGATCCAAATCCAGATCTGGATACGAGAATTATTATCTTGCCAAAACGAAGTTTTTGCAAGATATGTTAGTCAGTTTGTATGTTTTAAATTTTTTTTTTTTTGTCTGTAATCACATATAAAAAATTCTGCAGGGCACAGTTATCATTGGAAATTTTTGTAACTTCGCATATCAGAGGCCTTTCAAAATTGTGTTGTGTGCCTTTCAGCGCACAAAATTTTGAAGGTCAAGGTCAAAGGTCAAGGTCACTTTGTCGCAAATCAGGGGAGTCGACGAAACCCTTATTTTTTGAGTAATTTTTATCGGATCGTCTTCAAACTTCATGGGAATATAGTTCATGGTCTGGCGCTCAGCTGATTAATTTTTGGTGGTGATTGGCCTTGACCTTCATATGTTTTTTTAATTTATTTTTATTTTTTTATTTTGTCTGTAATCACCTATAAATCACTCTGCAGAGCACAGTTATCATTGGAAATTTTTGTAACTTCGCATATCAGAGGCCTATAGAGGTCCATTTCAGCGCATAAAATTTTGAAGGTCAAGGTCACTTTGTCGCAAATCAGGGGAGTCGACGAAACCCTTATTTTTTGAGTAATTTTAATCTAATCGTCTCCAAACTTTATGGGAATGTAGTATATGGTCTGGCGCTCAGCTGATTCGTTTTTGGTGGCGATTGGCCTTGACCTTCATGGTTAGCGCCTGAGGTCAAACATGTTTGACCCCAAGGTCAAATTTTCAAGTTTTAGGAACCATATCGTGTAGTACCTCAAATTGAACACCTCGATGAGTGCTTTCTAGATATGTCAAGCTTGAGACATTATGACGTCATTTGGTGACGTTATGAGGCAAACATATTTTTCATGATTACTCTGTAGAACGATTCTCATATGAATCTCTCGTAGGCAGATATTCCTCAAGGAGTCGCTCCTCGTGGATAGCAGCTCTGTTCACCTCAGTGTGACCTTAAAGAAGTCACACGTGGTCACCTTTTGGCAAGATACGGGGGACACCCTGCGGGTGACATTGGTTTATTATTATTTTTTAAAGTGATTCTTCAACATTGAGAGATCGGGCTAAAAACGGTCTTCTTCTTCTTCTTCTTCTTCTTTCAGCTGCTCCCGTTAGGGGTCGCCACAGCAGATCAACCGTCTCCATTTCACTCTATCCTCCACATCTTCCATTGACACTCCAACCACCCTCATGTCTGCCCTCACTGCATCCATGAACCTCTTCTTTGGCCTTCCTCTTCTCCTCCTGTCTGGTGGCTCCATCCTCCCTCAGCATCCTTCTCCCGATATACTCCGCTTCCCTCCTGTGCACATGTCCAAACCATCTCAATCTCACCTCTCTCACTTTGTCTCCAAACCGTCCTACCTGTGCTGTCCCTCTAATATACTCATTCCTTATCCTGTCCATCCTCGTCACTCCCAGCGAGAATCACAGCATCTTTAACTCTGCCACCTCCAGCTCCGCTTCCTGTCTTTTTGTTCGTGCCACCGCCTCCAAACCATACAACATAGCTGGTCTCACTACCGTCTTATATACTTTCCCCTTCACTCTTGCAGCTACCCTTCTGTCACAAATCACTCCTGCAACTCTTCTCCACCCACTCCATCCTGCCTGCACTCTCTTTTTCACTAATCCTGCCTGCACTCTCTTTTTTTAGCACTCT